>NC_092815.1:228357572-228672905 GCF_023375885.2 Dermacentor andersoni | reverse complement strand
GGTGCCCAAACCAACTCTCACACCATAGCAGGATGTCAACTTTGTTTTTCAAATTCTAAGCAAAACTCTGGTTATGGGGGACAATTGCAAACTTATAGTTTTGCTTTGTATCTTCATTATGTTGTAGAGCAGGGTAGAAAGCGAGAACAGATATTTATAATTTGGGTTCCCACTGTGCATTGCGTGGATACGTCTCAATGAACGATACAACTGCTTGGTAGATAAACATATGAAAGATAAGAGAATTAAGGTCGAAGCCTACCATATCAGTTACTGGGAATTTTATGTGTAAATGAACTTTCGTGATTCCCAGTGATGAAACAGTTTTGACAATATGTGCCAAGGCAATCAAGTCACTCATGCTCTTAAAGAAAACAAAATAAAAACAAGCAAGATTACAAGAAGTTCGAATTTGCAACCTAAAGCGAGACACCTCACGACTGATTTATGTATTTACTGAGTATAAATTACATCTGGTGCGTAATCTGCTTGTACAAGATGACGAACAATAAGTTACTGTTGCTTTCTCTCTGGGGAATTTGGCTCTTCTGAACACATGCACATTGTGTGGCACAGCTGCGTGGATGTAGCTGGGCACAGCTGTTATTCAGCATCAATCTGTTTTTATGGTCCTGTACTATTATCGTAGTAATTTATAATTAGCAAATAGCCTAACTATTGGGTTGATCAGCTCCATTCTAAACAAAACATACTGACAGATTTCCCTGTTTATCGCTAACAAAGAGATGGGTACATCATTTCAGATTTCAAGAAACAGCGGTGGAACAGAACAAATACTCAAGACACAATATCTACAATGACCAGTACCTTTTTTTTATTAAATGCCATGTACTAGCTCTTTCTGCAATGAACACCATTATTACCAAAAACTGTAGCCTGAAAAAATAATTGGGAAATATTTACAAAAGTGACAGAGATTAGAACTGCATGTTAATTTCAAATGTCTTCTTAAACAAGATCACGATAATTGAAGTTTCATTGATTTCAGCAAAGTGCTTACATCCCATTATTGAAGCTAGCCAGTGCTGAAGGTATTGTTAGTTTGTAGGAGTCCTCAGATTGACAGCTCTGAAATAAAAATTGTCACCATACTTGGTGGAACATGCTTTGCTCTTTCAGATATTACTTCGCCAAAAAGCCTCCTGTAAGCCTTGTGGGACAATTCTGTGTGGAAGAGAAATCTATTTGATCATTACTTTTTAGGTATGTGTATCTCAGAACTGGTGCTAGTCTGAGTTCTTACAAAGTAGACGTTATTGAGTACTGTAATTCTAATGCCTGCCACTGCTATAAATTTCTGTTAGTGAAAATTGTCGCACTGTCATGAAGCAGTTATGTTCAATAATTAGTGGCAGTCACCGCTGAAACACTCAGTACAAAACACAAAATAAATATATGGAGTCAAAATTTAAATGTCCAACAAAGTTATAATCAAGTCTACATTTCACAGAACTGTCTTTTTTTCTGTTAGCGTGCCAATACCAATTGCACATTCACAAACATTTTAGTATTGCACTTCTGGCAAATGCAGGAAAATTCACCGTCTTTAACAGAAGCTCTTGGGAAGACAGCCCAGATTCGCTTCGACAAAAGGACTTGCCTTAAACTTTGCGTCGCTATGTTGTAGGTCACTGTAGCAAGGGGAACATTTTGCTGATTGAATATGACTCGAAATATTTTTATTATTCGTACTAGAGGTTTGAAAAGAGAGCCAATTGTAGAGTTCTTCATGCAGATTTCATATATTCCATTAATTTTTGTTTAGCTGCTTCTTGAGTTATGCCCTACACAACGGCAAAATACATAATGATATTCGCAGGCATTTTCTTGTGTATTAAATTTTCACAAAACGTAGTGTGCTGCAGCTAACTCAGCTCCCTGTAGACTGCAAGGTGCCGATATCTATTCAAACAGCATGTAAAGTTACTAGAAGTATGCAAGATAGTAGGCAGGCAGTACACAACGGCAAAATACATAGTGATATTTGCGGGCATTTTTTTGTGTATTAAATTTTCACAAAAAGCAGTGTACTGCAGCTAACTCAGCTCCCTGTAGACTGCAAGGTGCCGATATCTATTCAAACAGCATGTAAAGTTACTAGAAGTATGCAAGATAGTAGGCAGGCAGGAAGGCCTGCCTACTAATCTTGCATACCTCTCATACTCTGTGAAAAAAATTATTGAGAATACTTCAATAATTTGAGAATGAGAATGAGCATGAGAATGAATCAGCATGAGAATGACCTTGTGCACTTATAATTGTTCTATAGAAATGAAATTTGGCATACATACTCTTCAAAATATGCAGAATACCGATATCTAATTGAAATTGCAATCTGTAAAAATTATTTAAAGTGGCCTAATATATTTTTGCATAGTTCCAGTAATTGTACAAGCTGTTTGGATAGGTATCGCCACTTTGCGGTATACAACTAGCTAAATAAGATACAGCATGAAACTATTTGCGAAACTTTTTACACACGAAAGTGACCATAAAAATATATTGCCACTATGTAGGACATAACTAAAGAACACCAGCTACACAAAAACCAATGGCAATTCAAATCTACATAAAACTCCCCATTAATGGCGGCACATTCAAATCTCTAGTAAAATAATTAAAAAAAGTTGTTTCGAGGAGCATTTCCCCTTAATAAGTGGGCGTCAGTGTTTCTACTAAAGGGTTAAAAATGCCTTGAGGCATACCATAGGGAGTTTTATAAATAGCACATGCACGCATCTGCCTAAAAAGCCCTATGCCCTGCTTGCATTTCTTAGACATTTTTTTGCATTCTGTTGTATGTCACCGTTTGCATCCCTTAACACTGACGGCGCAAAACCAAAAAACAGCCTATTAATACACTGAATCTTTAGCCTGTAAAGGGGTTGTATGCGAATGGGAGCAGCCAACTCTAGCATGAGAATAAACAAATATTTGTTCTCGCATTAATGAAACCAGTCAAAATATAATCTCGCGAATCTGGAAATTAATGCACAAAGAACCTTGCTGATTGTTACATTAGTGTCCCGAACAAGGCCTTTGATGTTTATAATTCCTAGTTTAATTCACTTTCCTCCAGTAACTAGGCTCTGACCTAGAATACTCAGTGTAGGAGACTAACCCACGCCTGGAAGCCAATATTTAAATCTGAAATAGACATTCATCCCCCAACCACATGGCACTGCTACGTCATCAGAAGAAGCATGCATCCATGGACATATAGTCTGTAAAATTATTTTTACATGATCTGTAGCGTTACTCTTCCACTAACAAGTACATCTGCTATTTAAAGCACTGCTGCAAACCTGAGTGTTTGAGAAATGCAATACTCAAAAGGTGTAATACAACCAATGTGTGCATGAAACCTATGCTGCCTTTGACATTCGTCAGTGTGGCAAATAAGCACTGAAAAATGCCAAGGGTATCATAGCTTTCATGTCTAAAACCTTGTATGCGAGTACCAGTATCTTTGCAGTGAAAGGAAGTCACATTATTACCAGACTTATGAGGGGAAGCCATGTTTCTCTAGTTCAATATTTTCTTTCTTGTGCTCCTATATCCTTGAGTTTTTCAAAAATAACGGGTGCTTGAAATAAGTACTCTATATTGCTCTTAAATTTATCCTGCACCAGAGCCCGTGTTATGTTACATTTCTTGAACACATTGCAGTGCTGTAGATTATCAAAGGAAGAAAAAATGCCGTAAGTTGGCATTTTGGCCTTCTGTATAACAAGAATTAAGAACCTATCAATTACATCCACAAGTACAAAAGAACGAGAAACGGGGCCTAAAGGCAGGTATACATTATAATAGCAGGAGTAGATGGTGAGAATTCTAAGAGAAAGGAACTATTAAAAACTAGGTACTAAAGACACATATGAATTACAATAGCAGAAATATTTGCAAAGGATTTGAAGAGAAAAATAGAATGTTTAAATCACTCCACACCAACATTCATCCATGGTTCGATAAGTGATCACAGATGGTGATGCTGTTTGGATAGATGGTAGGTGAGGCACAGCTGTGAAATAGGTAGAACATTAGAGGGGTCACCAAAGGTTGCACGCTGGTTGCACAGCAGGTTGCCATGATCTCCGCACTCACTCGACACTCATGTGTTGAGCCTGGTTATACGTCGTTCCCAAGAGGCTTGGCCAAAGTGTGCGGCATGGCTTGGGTAAAATTTCGAGGCAACCTGAAAAACACAGATCCATATATATAAGCACCAAAATATTCTGTACCATAGGGCAAATCTTAAGTTTACCATCTGCACATAGCAGATGATGAAAACAGACACAAGTCACCAGACTCAAGGTATATAAATGTGCAAAAGTGTAAATGAATGTGAAGAGCTGCTTATAGGATGGAATCCTTCATTTTGTCTTTTCTGGATCAATAATAGTATCTTAACATAACGTCAAGTGTACAGTGCTCACGGAATGAAACGCGTCAATTTAGGGCTAAATAATGCGCGTACTTTCGTTTCAACCGGCTACAGTTCGTGTCACATCGACGTAATTCCGGCGCGTACACTTACATCAGAGTCCTCGTCCCCTTTGGTGACCAAATTCCTAGCGACATGACATGGTGCTCTCGTGTACTTTGCACACATGTATGGTTCTACTAAACGTTCCGTGTCCCATTTCATTCCGTGAGCACTGTACATGACCCTCCCTATTTCTGTAAGTAGGCTATTTCATGCCAGCTGTTCCAACCTGGCACACGACCACTTGGAATTTCTGTTTGAAAACTGAGGGCCCTTCAGTATAGAACAAATCTCAATTTCACGCAATACTTAAAGCAAAAAAAAATTTTCGCTGGCATAAACATTATGTCAAATTTTGTGTAATGCACCAAAGTATGCATCATAAAATGGCATAGCCAACAATTTGGTTCCTTCATTAAGAGGGCCAAATTTATAACAACAATGAAGAGAGGCCTTATACCAAAAACTTAACTGCTTATTAGCCACTGCTCAGTTTATTATGGCTGATTAAAAATGGACAAAATAGCTTATTAACTTTATTTTCACAGAAGTGACCTACAGCAAAAGCTGCAAATTTATGCAATCCATGTGTTTAGGACTTGTGCTGCGTACAAGAATAGTATCAGAAAGATGCATTATGCAGCAGTGCAGAGAGAGGAGGATGAACTTGGAAAAGAAGTCAGTTTTGGTGTACGTTTATCGGCCTACTTACCATTGAGGCAGCCATAGTAAATTTATGCCAAATACCATGTATGAGAGTACATTGTATTGTTTTTAAATTGGTAAAGCTTTATCAAAGTAGTTTTTGTGTTAAGCAAGAAAAAAATTGTACAAGTGGTCGCTTGTAGACTCAAAAATTGCATCGCATTTCGCCTAATACACATAGCCTCTTGGCGGCTAAGACAAAATGCATGGACTTAAGCATCCCAGCACAGATAGCAGGGAGTCTGAACTGCTTTGAAGTTACTTCTTTCATTGCTGAGTGACTACAAGCCATTTCACTCAAAAAGACGCCGCTTAATTACAGGTATTTACCTGAATCTTTCTGTCGGCTGTCAGCCTGCTGGCATCATCACTGAGCCTGCCAACTCCCTAGTGGACGTAGTTGGGACATGGTGGCGGCAGGATGCAGTGGCAGAAGCCGCCAAAGGCTCCCAACTCCCTAGTGGACGTAGTCAGGACAGGGTGGTGGTAGGACGCAGGAGTAGGAGCTGCCAGAGTGTACCTGCAACAAATTTGCACAATTGTTCTTAGTCCTACCATGTCACGATTTACAATAAAAATTGAGCTGTCTGTGTAACACGGCTACCAATACAAATAAAGGTAAACAGTTAGGTCCTACGACACAACTAGAATCCCGACAAAAAAGAAACGGTACTTATGTTTATGAAAATCTAAACAATGAAAGAAAAATGTGCAACTGATTTGTGCGTGGAAGCTCGGTTGAAACCTGAGCTCATACCATCAAGTGATCTGCTAGTCAACTGCAAGCCTGCCACCTTAAAATGTCATTGCAAATTTTTTTACATGCATTATTTTAAGCTGCATTAATACAAGTTCAACATCTCTTAATATAAGTAAATCACCAAGCTAAGCTAATTCAATTAACGAATTCCAGTGGTCGTTAATGAAACAAAGTGCAAGGTCGGAATGAAGCTGGCCAAACTGGCCAGTGAAAAATAAAAATGTGGTTCTCTACATCTTGTTTTCCTGGCTTTCGCTGTAGCACTGGAATATACAAGAATTTTGACATTCCTGATATTTCACCCTGCTAATTTTTATGCCATAATGCATAATACTTCAGCAAGAGCAATAATGCTTTCTTTTAATCATAAAAAGTGATAGAACAAGAAAATTCATGGGAGCCAATGTTTTGAGAAGAAAAAACTCCTTCTATTTGTCAACATATTGACTCCAGCGATCCTTGTTCTATGGCTCTTCATCAGTTCAAGTCTGTCTTCCTGTGTATATCTGTACTTTCAATGTTATGTCAATGAAATTGTAATAACGGATCATAAGTAAATGTAGCTGATGAGGAACTTGGGCTTGTTGGTAGATAATGACAGAATAACTGCGCAACATAGAGATACGGACAAGGGAGGATTGTGTGTGTTGTCTCCTCCAGCCTTTGGGCGATTACTCTGTCTCAATGTAAAACTGTTACCCTTTGCACAATAATAGTAAAATGCATAAAGACAGGAAAGTGGACACAAAAATTACAACAAATAGCATCATATGCTAATGAGATATGCGAAAGTGCCTGCTACGATTTGTCTCACCCATAACGTGCTGGATAAGATGGCGACTTCTGGCTGCTGCCATTTCTTGAATACCTAAAATAAAATACATTTCAAAATTTAAAAATACACAGGACAACAGCAGTAGCCGAAGACATAACGCATTGTTTAGTACAAGAAGGTAAACTAATCTCTGATACACGGCAAACGAAATTTCCTTTATTAAATTAGTAGAAAAATACACACTTCATTTCATTCAATACTGTCAGCGTTTCTTGGTACAAGAAAAAAGGTATTTCTGCATGGAAGCAGCAAAATAATAAATGGCCTTCTACTTTCACAAAATATGCTGCAGCGACTAAGCCAACTACAGCTGTATATACTTAAAATTGTTGTATGCACATTACAATAGCCAAGACAGGATAAACTTCGGTTCATATGCAGCTCACTGGAAGGTAAAATCTTGCAATGAACTATTTCTGCTTGGAAACTATACGCTCTAACATAAAACTACAAATAAAAGTACCCTTTTTTTTCATAAAACACCGGACTCAATATAAAAAATCCAGTAGCAATATTACAATTTCACCACATAACACAGCCACGTTATGTAAGCCTAGTAGGATTTACTATATAAATGTGGCAGCATATTCATGCTTTTAAATATATACAACCGTGAAAATAAAGATTACGTAAAAATAATACATTATATATAGGCTTAGATTGTCAGCTAATGCGTTTTGTGTTTTCTACTTACAGCCAAATGCACATAAAATTTGTTCTGTTTCAGCGTTTTTAAAGCGCTGTGTCTGTTCGCTTGTGCATGCAGCCGCTTTACCGCTCTTAAAATATATGTGCTGCCACATCGCCTGACACTGCTATACAGCGTTGTAGCGCTTTTATTCGCGGTAATATACCTAAAGCGCTAGTAAATCTTCAGAATACACAAGCTGTCTTTTCGACTACCTGTCTTCGCCAGCCAAAGTCACACTGGTGCTAGTATTGTATTTACAGTTCAAGTTACGCAGTACTTGATATTCTACGTATTTTTCGATGCGACAGGCCACTCGTCAGTAGAGTCGTTAAGAACGGTGTTTCTCCTGGCAGTACAACTTTGCAATAATTTCAGATGCTCTCCTGAGGCTTCCGTCTGCCAGTAGTATTTTCGCATACATACGCGCACACATGCCTAAGAAACGTCGGTGAACTGCCACGAGAAACGTGGCGCAAAATGTAGCCATACCGGAAGGGCCGAGTACGCGCCGTTTGTAAACTCGGAACAAAAGCTGATATGCTTACCTGAGACGTTAAGAGAAATATGGCACAAGTCACAGGTCCCAGCTGGTAGTGGTTCGTATGCATCTGGTCGTCTCTGTCCGTTGCGATATCCCATATCACAATGAAAGATGCAGTGCAAACCGCAGCACTTCGGGCGCTTGTGGCGGTCCGGCGAGCTGCACTTGCTCGATGTCGGCAAAGACGAAATCGGCGATACGCTGCTGCTGGCGGCGGTCCCCTCGTCGCAATCACACAGCACGGACAGAAGATCCCACCGTAACTTGCCGCAACGCTTGGTTGCAGTCGCCCCTAACGCAGCGATTTCAGAACCACTCAACGACAACGACCTGAACATCGCCCCCGAGTGCTCCGTGGTCACTGCGCATGCGTTAGCTGAGAGAAGGTGAGAAAGGAGGACAAGTTGGCTTTGCCGGATGTGACGTCACATTGTTGTTTGTTTTTTGCTTTAATGAAATAACTACTCTCGAACTCAGACGGCATGGCTTGCGTCTCGTTCGCGCGCATACGTATGGATGTGGCCCGCTTTTTGTTTTTGGCGAATGCTTAGAAGCTTCAAGTTGCGGACACTGCGGTGGGCCAGGGCTTAATGACATTTGTTGCCCAGCTGCTGGTGATACCGCGATGTACTTGGAGCAACGGTAAGTGTCGTGCAATTACCCGTTCTCTTGCTGACACGTAAAAAACCGGTTGCGCATTCGAGCTGCGGTCGATGTGATCTCGAAATTCGAAGGAACACGAAACGGTTGTCGCAGGTCCCGCAGTGATCGTAAACGAACCCACTTTACTGCTGCTGCTAGTATCGCTTTTACGGGAACTTTCAAAATTTAACATGTATTAGTATGAATCGGCTCACCAAGCTTTATATGCTTGGTGCTTGGAAAGGAATGTCCGTTCCTTTCGTTCATAGATCATGCATGTGCGTAGCTTTGCAACCGTGACCGATATTGTACAAACAGCAAGAAGACAGATGACACAAGTAGTGTGTCTGCTTTAATTGTTGTCTGTGCTGTTTTTAGAATATCAACGAACTCCGCGCAGTCGTGCTGTTTACAGCTGAAACGTGTTTTTTCTTGTTGCATGAGGAGCATTTGCTTCTAATTGTGGCAGTAACGTTGTGAATTGTCCTCGGCCCAGATCGCTGACTGTGTGCAAACTTGTCTAATTTGTTTCACTTTGCTGCTGTCTTTACAGCTTCTGCTTATTTCCTCTGCCTGCACCTTATATTTGTTGTGTTTATCGAGACCTGGCCTGTCTCTGCCTCGTTGAAGACAAATGGACACAAGTACTGGTTTCTGTTGGTTTGTTTGGTTTGCTCAGTCTGAGCGCGGTATGTATATCCGTTTGCTGAAAGGGTATGCTGCTGCGTCTAATGCAGGTACTGCTCATCTAAAGGTAGATTTAATTAGTAGTGGTTTGAGTGAGAATTAGTTGGTTTGAGTGATGTATGACACCAGAGAGTTATTGTTGTAGAAAGGTGACAAAGCTGGTCCACAAATTTAAGGTATGGAGATGCTTAACCATTTAAGTGTTCTAAGTTGCCATGAAGTATTACACACATTTAAAATTTCAGTTGCAAATGACATAGTAGAAGAATCCAGAGGATTTGCTGCCAGATGTCTTGAGACAATAAATTGTAGAGAAAGCATTATAGTGTGAGCTGCCAATGATTGTCGTCAGCTCTAACCCATTTTTCTATATAGTCACTGTTGCTTCATTGTCTGTTGCCATCACACGCTTGTTATAAACAAAAAATTGAGCTGCATGATTCCCCTGATTTTTCTCGCTCATAAGATACAAATGTTTTGATTTTGGCTGCCTTGGGGCCTCATGGTAGAAAACGAGTGTTTATTAGCCAGTTGCCAGCTTCTAAGATCATTTGCTTTGTAATGTGGGTGTTTTAAAGGATACTACACATCTGCCATCATAACTGTGAGTGCTGCTGCCTAGCACTCCCAGGGCTATGCTTAGTACATATGCGCAGCTATCCAAGAAAATTTACATTGGGACAACTGCCGTTGAAGCTGACTTGGTAGAGCATTGCAAGCACAAGGCAGAAAACGTGGGTTCAGCTTCGTTGTCTCTTATGCAAAGCATTATCAGGAGCTGTCTCCTGGCTTCTTCGTACATCCAGTAAGATAGGCTCAATAATAGTAATGTGCCTGATAGTGGGTCGTTAATCTGGGTCCTTAGTGCAGCAGCCCAATTCTTTATCCATTAGGCTAAAGATGCATGCATAGCGCGCCAGATTAATCTCATTGGTTCTCTTGTAGCAGCTAATTCTCTCAGATGTTTTGTGGCACAGAGTTTTGGATTCACCCGTTTCAGCTCAGATGCAACAAAGCAGGTGTTGTGTCTATTTCAATGAGAAGTGTGTGCAGTTGTTTTGGTTTCTCTGTGTTGACGTATTGTGCTTTGTATTTCATGTGGTGTTAGGCATTACCTCCATTGCAGCTTCAATGCTGTGCCCATAAAAACAGCTGTAGGTAGGTGCTCAGGAGTAACGGGAAGCTCATTCTTCCTCATTCTCTTTTGCATACAGCAGGTAGTGCGTCCAGTTTAGTGCCATGCACCTGTGTGAGGCATTTCCTTGTTCTTATTCTGCTGATGTGTTGTACATAGGGGGAAAGTCAATCCTCTACATCATGGTTGTCAGTGCCGCTGAATACAGTGCAGTCAGTCTCGCTGCCTTGAAATGTCATAAGAGGTGACATCTGGGGGTAAAGTAGCATCTTGCTGTACCTTGTCATCGGGCATAGCCAAGGTTGTGGTTGTGCAACCCAAGGATCCTGGAACTTTCTGTGGGACCAATGGCACCGATGTTGAAAAGTGGGTGGCTATGTACGAACGTGTGAGTGGAATCAACAGATGGGACCCCACGTGTGTGCTAGTTAACCTGTTGTTCTACCTAAGAGGCACGGCAAAGGTGTGGTATGAAAACCACGAAGAGGAGCTCACCAGCTGGGACCAATGCAAAGAGAAGTTGACAGAGTTGTTTGGCAAACCAGCCGGCCGTAAAATTGACGCAAAACAGGAACAGGCCTCCTGTGCCCAATCCCCCACGGAGTCCTATCTCTTGTACATCCAGGACATGCTGGCACTTTGTCGTAAAGCAAACCCGATCGCGACATGACAGAAGCTGAGAAGGTCGGGCATGTGCTTAAGGGCATTGCTGACGATGCCTTTAATCTGCTCATGTGCAAAAGCTGCTCTACAGTTGATGTTATCTTTAAAGAGTGCCGACAATTCCAGCACGCCAAAAGCTGATGCGTCTTGCAACCAGTTGCCAGACTTCCCACTACTGCTGCAACGCCGACGTGTGAAGATCAACCCACACAGCAGCATGCGTCGCCATCGGAGGATGTGGTGCGAATCGTTGACGTGAACTGGATGCGATGGCGCCTGCATTTCTGTTCGCCTATCCCTGATGCTACAACATTTTCAGTCCCCTTCTTACAAGCCATCATTCACCAGGAACTTGAAAACATTGGCTTACGTTCTGTCTGTGCTGTTGCCAATCCCAGAGCTAACAAACGCCCTTCTACTATTTTTGCTCCACCCCGACGCTTCTCTCCGCGTTATCGCAACCTGACTGAGTAGAGAACTGGGGACGACCAGCAGCCGATATTTTTCACCTGCCGCCGCATTGGTCATGTCACCTGATACTGTCACAACTCGTGGCCCTTAACACTTCGCGTGCCAACCAACCTAAGCCGTTTTGATGAAAATGCCCGCAATGTTTCGCCCACCGCCGAATCTAACAGCGCCAACTCTGCTAGGAACATGTGGTACAGTCGCTCACCATCGCCGCACGGACACCAGTCTCGTTCACCGCAAACATGGCGCCCATCTTTGCGTTCGCCACAGCCACGTCGCTTTTCGTCCCCCTGTGGCGTTTGGCTGCACCCGTTCGTAAAACTAAGAAATGCAGCCCTCGGAGGTGGTGCTGCATTGCCTAATGCTGCAGCAAAATCCTCTGTCTATGCACACAAGGAGAAGTGTAATTGGCGTTAAAATAGACAGTATAGCTATCCAAGCACTCATCGACAGTGGAGCCCACGTACCTGTGATGAGTGCTAGCCTGCGTAGTCGTTTAAAGAAGGTCCTCACCCCAGCAGCTGCCCGAGTGCTTCATATGGCTGACGGTGGAATGCTGGTTCTTGGAATGTGTACTGCAAGTATAGCTGGCCGCCCTACTTCTGTTCTCTTTGCTGTGAGCAACATCTTCCCTCACAACGTTATCCTAGGATTTGACTTTTTATCCACTCATTCTGCTCTCCTCGACTGCACGGCCGGTGTTCTTCAGTTAGAACTGCCTCAACTCGCCGATGCTCCGAGCACCGCCCCACCGCACTTGTGCTCGCTTTGTGATGTGCGTCTGTCACCCGAAGCAGTTACTTACGTCACTTTGACCACCCAGCCACAGGTTCCTGATGGTGAATATGTGCTTCACCCCATCATCAATGTGCTTTGAACCGGTCACGGATACTAATAATGACATCGTTTTACCGCTTCTGAATTTCAGCCTGTGCCCTCAAGTGATTCCGGCCAGCATGTTCTTGGACAGCGTTTCTAGTGGTTCTGAGTTTGATATTGAGAGTCTGAATTCTGAGAGTGGTTTATTAGTGCCAATCGCAGCTCCCAGCTCTGATTCCTTAACGGATGACTTTGCGAAAATGACTGCACTTAACCTCACCTCTGCACAGGCCAGGGACATACGTCTCCTGCTTGAATCGTACAGTGGAATCTTTGATTTCGGCAACAGGCCTTTAGGCTGAACATCTGTTGTTCACTACCATATAAACACTGGAGACACAAATCCTATTTGTCAGCGTCCCTATTGTGCATTGCATGCTGAACATCGAGTCATCCAATCAGAGGTGGGCAAAACGCCCCGCAAAGGGGTCATCGAGCCATCAGCCAACCCTTCGCCTGTCGTCCGTGTGAAAAAAGAAAGATGGTGCCTGGCATACTTTCGTCAATTATTGCCACTTAAATGAGATCACGCGAAAAGACGTCTATCCACTACCATGCATCAATGGATGGCAGTCCAAGGCATCAATGATGCCTTGGACTGCTTGCACAGAGCTAAATACTTATTGTCCATCGATCTTCAATCCAGCTACTGGCAGATTTCGGTTGATGAAATGGTTGGAGAAGACAGCCTTCATCACACTGGATGGCTTATATCAATTCAAAGTCATGCCCTTTTGCCTATGCAATGCTCCTGCGACATTTGAACTTGTGATGGACTCTCTTCTGCGATGCTACAAATGGACCACCTGTCTTTGTTACCTTGACGAAGCTGTTTTTTCTCCCATGTTCGGCAGCTGCCTTACCCGACTCACTGCCATTGTTGCAGTCTTCTGAAAAGCCGGCCTCCAACTCCACGAAGTGTCAATTTGGGCGCCATCAGATTACCGTGTTGGGGCACCTCATTGACGCATCCGGTGCCCAACCAGATTCGGAAAACGTTCGTGCCATACGCAGTTTCCCTGTGCCACATTCTGCTTCTGACGTGTGCTGCTTCGTCTGCCTGTGTTCTTACTTTCATCGTTTCATCAAAAACCTTGCCAACATTGCTCGGCCTTTGACAGATCAAAAAGAAGAACACGCCCTTCTCATGGGGCCCGGAGCAGGCTCATGCGTTTGCCGCTCTCATCAGGTTTCTGACCACCTCTCCCATACTCGCCCACTTTGATCCATCTGCACCGACTGAAGTCCACACTGGCGTAAGCGGCCATGGCATCGGCGCTGTTCTCGATCAACAACAGAATGGTGCGGAATGCATGATAGCTTACACCAGCCACCTGCTGTCACCTGCCGAGAGAAATTACCCCATCACCGAGTGGGAGTGCTTCGCTTTAGTTTGGGCTGTCGTCAAGTTCCGGCCATATTTGTACGGCCGTACATTTTCGGTCGTTACAGACCACCACGCACTCTGCCGGCTGTCTTCCCTCCAAGACCCGACAGGACGGCTTGGTTGGTGGGCTTTGTGGCTCCAGGAATTTTCATTTATTGTCAATTACAAGACTGGATGCCTCCACAAGGACACTAGCTGCCTCTCGTCACCCCGTAGATCCACTTGATCCTTCTGTGCATGATCCGGTGACCTGCGTGATGGCTTTCACTGACATGACTGACATGCGCACTGAACAACAACGCGACGAGTCCTTACAGTCCATCATTGCCGGAGGGCAATCACTCCGGCAGCACTGACGGCACATGCCACATGTTCTTGCCGCACAACAGCATCCTCTACCACCGCAATATGAACGCTGATGGCCCTGAGTTGCTCCTTGGCCTTCCTCGTCATCTGCGATCTGTTGCTCTTGAACAACTTCACGATGCACCGACGGTGGGACACCTTGGAGTTTTGCGTACATACGATCACGTACAACGTCGGTTCTTCTGGCCAGGTCTCTACTGCTTTGTGCACTGTTATGTCGCAACTTGCGAAGTGTGTCAGTGCCGGAAGAAACCTCCCCTACCACCTGTCGGATGACTCCATCCAGTTGAAGTTCCCTGTGAACCGTTCTCTCGCTTAGGCCTTGACTTACCTGGCACTTTTCCGACGACGACTAGAGCTAACAAGTCTATTGCCGTCGCTACTGATTACATGACACGCTATGCGATAACAAAGGCGTTGCCGACTAGTTGTGCAACAGACGTCGATTTTCTCCTCCACGACGTCATTCTCCACCATGGTGCACCTCGACAGTTATTACACACTGCAGCTGCTCATTCTTGTCTCTAGTTGTCGACGACCTCGTCCACTCTTGTGCCACTGAGCACAAGCTGTCCACCGCCTACCACCCACAAACAAACGGTCTTATGGAATGTCTCAACCGAACAATCACAGAGATGCTGTCGATGTAGGTCTCCAACGATCACCGCGACTGGGACACCACGCTGGCCTACGTGCCGTTTGTGTATAACTTGTCCCGACGTGACACTGAAGGATATTCATCCTTTTATCTTTTGTATGGTTGCAACCCCACTTTGCCCTTTGACACCATCATCCCTTCTGTGCCACGTGTTGCAACTGACCATGCTCATGAAGTCATCGATCGCACTCGCAGGGCATGTCAGGTCGCCCGATCTCGTTTATTAGCCCCGCAGCACATACCAAGAGAGTTATGACCGATGCCATCGCGATGTTAAGTTCGCACCAGGTGCTTGGATGCTCCTTTGGTCACCATGTCGTCGGGTTGGCCTCTCCCAGAAGCTTCTCTCTCGCTACACAGGGCCTTATGGAGTCCTAAGTCAAGTTAACGACGTAAATTAAGCGATTTCGCCGCTTCAGTTTGATGCATCCTCAAGTCTGACGCCTGCTGACGTCATGCATGTTTCGCGGCTGAAGCCATACTTCGCTCGCGATTCTTTGCCTACCATGAGCCGAGACGGTGCTTCACCACCCGGGGGTCCTGTTACGGAAGGATGAAAAAAGAGAGGAAGAAGGCCGCAGGACGCTGGCTGCTGCATGCTGTTGGTGGTCAGCCATCTTAACTACTCTGCCTCACCTTGTATATATATTGCAAATACAGTCTTTCTATACTTCCAACATCCCCGTTACAGTATGCTTCGCCTCCGGCATGTTCATGATCTCCGATGGTATATAAAACAGTGATGCAGACTAAGCTTCACAAAGAATTAATGTTCCCTCTCTTCCTTACAGGCTGCTGTGTTTCAGCTAAATCTGCTTTTCCTGTGTCCAGTGGTCTTGTCGCTCAATTAGTGCTTGCCTATTTCTGTTACACTGCAACCCACTAATGTTAAAACGTGATATTTCTCCTCTCTTCCCTTGTCCTCCTGTCCTTTTACACTGCTGCAAACTTTTAGATTTCAGTACTCGAATGATTAATACAAAGATTGATGCTACCATATTATATGTGATGGCTGTCATGACGGAAATAATTTGGGTGGACCTGAAACTAAATGAAAAAAGAAACAAACAACAAAACAGGCATGTGTGAGTAGGGATAACTTCCTTGTGACAAAACTGGCTCCATGCTAAACTTTGCCTCTTAATTGGTCTTAAAAGTCTCAAACCCATTTGCGCATACTGCATAAGCCAAGTTTTCCACTCGTCAAAACAGCAGCCGCCACAAAGTGTTAGGAAAGAGGTAAAGAAACCACGCCTTTGCATTCGCACTCTCCTCACAAAGCTTGTGTCATATATGCAATCACTCACCATACACAAACACATTGGTCAACACTGCAATGTTTGGAAGAACCCGAACCAACACTATGTAGCCATTTACCTGCAGTATGCCTCCTGTAACATAAATCCCCACTGTGCTTGGAATCTACATAATTTTTTTTAATTTCTCAGGCATATGGTGGTAGAGGCCAGTGCATTAAACAGAAATCCTGCTAGACTGCAGCAATGTTTAGAATGTAGTATGAGGTACTCTGTCTGGCTGGAAGTTGAAGATTAGTCGTTAGTCGATTAGATTAGTCGTTAAAATATAGTAGCCAGTATTGAAACTACACATGCACTCAAGGCTGAGCCACATCATTAGAACACGGAAGAGCAGACACACCCGGTGGTCACTTGAGCTGGCATTGTGTAGCTTTACCAACAAGCCCAGCTGTACACTGAAGTAAGGCATGTTTTGGGCTAGTCAGCTCGTAGCTTCAGCAAAATTTTAAACTCTGCGAGGAAGACAGGACATGAACAAAAACATAGATGCATGCACAAAGTGTAGATTTCCGACTGGCTTTGTTTGGTGAAGGCAGAGAGTTTATAAGGTTCTTCAAAATGGCAAAACAAAGAACATTCGCAAAGAAATTGTGCACGAGGCAGTGACGAAAAATAGCAAGGCCACCTGTGCATTAAGAGCGCAGGACAGTCCCAATGTGCCCATCTAAGAATTCTATTTCTTTCCTTGATAGGGATCAAGAAGGTGAGCTAACGTAGTTGTCATACCTTTTAGCGATGTGGAATGCCTTGATGACTTCTCTTTCTGTTCTTGAGTTTGCCTTCGTAAGGAATTTATTCTCCTTGTTCTTTGTTTTGCTCCTTGCTCCTTGTTTTGCTATATGAAGTACCTTATATATTCTTTGCTTCCACGAAATAAAACCACTTGGAAGCCTGTGCTTTGTGTGCGTCTATGTTTCAGTTCATGTCCTGTCTTCCTCACACAGTTCAAAATTTTGCCTAAACAGTTGTATAGCTTGTGTATACGATGAGTAATTAATATTATGATGACTGCAGCACAGCAATGGTCTAGTGGCATAGTGTCGACATAGTATAGAGATGGTACTAAGTTAAAAATTTGGAAATGCCATAAATTGTGCAATCAAGCCTTATCCCTCGGTTTCCTACAGCTGCAGAGCACTTGACCACTGCAGCAGTCAGGCATGCTGTATATTGGGGAGTGCCAGGAATTGCGAGATCGAGACAGGCTGCCACTAGAAGTTCCTTGGGCCATGTGCTAACTCAAATACATCCAAATATTTCTATATTTCACTATATAAACCTTTGTAGAATGAGGAACTTTTCAAGGGTGAAGTTGTTTCACACAAAGGAAAACTATTACTAAATAGTGACCAGTTTCTTTTGTTTTGTAAGCCAGATTGCATGTATTTGACATTGCTTACTGACTTAATTATTCTCGCTGTCCCATACAAGCATATGCACTCACATATGTTTTCAAACAAAACTATTGTGTGGAGCCATGTTTGTGGTGGAATAAAATTGGTCCCAATACAGAGCTTTGTGGCACACCACATCTTACTAGCGATCACGGAGAAGAAAGTTAATTAGTAGTTGCAAATTGGTACCGGTTAGTTAAGAATTTACTAATCCAATTCGTAGTCCTGTCAATTCGAAATTTACTGTCGTTTGTGTGTCGGACCAAGCCGATGTCCCCTGGCCTGGGCGGTCCCTGGCGCTTGACCTAGTGGTGGCCTTTGAAAATAGCAGCGTGGCACCAGTGGTTGCATCAGGATCTAGGCTCATGAAGATAGACAGCAACGTGCACAGGACAAGGAGTTCGGTGGCCTGGTACTCGTTACATTTGTGGAGAACACTATAGCTTTGCGAGTCCTAGCCCCTACCTAGGGTACCAGTCTGTGCACTGCGCGTGTGTGTGTATATATCCTGTTCTTGGGCAATGCCAGCGCAGCTCTAGAATCACAAAGACGACCGCACTACCAGGGTGAAACACATCGAAGGCCCGTCAGCTGCTGCATGAGCACATGTTGCCAACGAGCAATCCTGCACAACATATACAGTATATATATACATATATATATATATATATATATATATATGTATATATATACTGTATATGTTGTGCAGGATTGCTCGTTGGCAACATGTGCTCATGCAGCAGCTGACGGGCCTTCGATGTGTTTCACCCTGGTAGTGCGGTCGTCTTTGTGATTCTAGAGCTGCGCTGGCATTGCCCAAGAACAGGATATATCGGCATGGTGCAGAATTGCAGAGTGGGGGCGCTCCATTCTATTCCCACTTCATTCCTTCAGAGTTGTGGTTTATGTGATTCCAGTTCTTTTAACTCGTCGGAGTTCTGACAGTTGAACCATTCCCACTCCTTGAGTGGTCGAACTAATCTACTCCAATCCTCCAATAACAGTAAATAAAACGCTTTCTGCATAATTACTTACTACTTGCACCCCGATGCAGCGATAGCGTAGAGCATCTGCCTCGCGTGCAGAAGGACTGTGGTTCAAATCCCGGTGCCACGCAATTTTCCACTGGATAAAAAAAAATCCACATGTTGATACAGCTGTATAAACAGGCCTGGTGGCCTGACCCCGGTGACCAGAACCGGTAATGCACTCCCTCACCAGAGCAGGATTGGCCACCTTGGTGCAGTACTTGGCCACAACCTTCCATATGAATAGAACAATCAAACCCCGGCCCTCAGTCCCCAGCAGCTACAAATAAGGTCCCTCTATAATTTTCAAGGTAGTGACATCTGCCGCGCGCGCCACCTAGGAAGTTCCTGTAGCAGACGGCACCCACGCTAAACTGCGGCGCCGCGCCATTCGTGAGGGGAAAAAATATCCGCACACGCGCGGAAATAAAACCCACTTGACTGTGCTTGACGGTGCTTGACTGTGGTGAAAAACGAAAGAATGGCCCGAACTGCTAAATCTAGTCCTTTAATTTCAGACGAGCGCTGAAAGAAAAACGCTCAAGAGAGCGGAATGAGGGCTTGATCGCGTCGATTCTGCATGTTTACATTTCGTTCGTTTGCGCTCAATCACCGCGCGAGCCTTGGTGATTGCTTGCGCTTAATCCCGTTTGCTCTGTTAATTATTTTGCTTGTAAGTGTGCTGCGTACACATAGCGGTTACTTTGAACAAAGAATTCGTGTAAAAAAGAAGGTTGACAGTCGCTTGGACCGAAAAACTTTCGACACAACGTTGCTGAAACGTGCGACCCTCACGGTAACTAAACATCTTGTGTATGTGGAAATGAGTGTGCCAACAGTCTTCTTGACGCCGAGTGTGTCTGTCGTGTAGCGATTACATGATGACTGTTGTGTCTTGCGGTTCAATGCTACGACGCAGTGCAACTGTCGTGACATTCTGAAGCGGTGGTATCGTGTCAATGAGTCTCCTTGATCGTGTTCGGGCTGCCAGAGCGATCTAATCTCGCGGCACACCAACATCGAGCGTAGTGTGTGTGCATGTGTGAATGCGGTTGACTGTTCTCGTGAACCGTGCGACGTCGCCACGTAAACTTGAATCATGATGCGCATTGTTGTGTTTATGCCTTTTCGCCTCCGTGCACCGCTAAAGCCCCATAAGAATTAGAGAACCCTTATACGAAACGCACGCGGATTGGCCTAGCTATTACTGCACTGTGTTTTGCTGGCGATCTGTGTATCGGTTCTGGCGTTTTTCTTGTGTTAATTAGCAGTTGTGTGTTTTTCATCATTAAAATGGCTTTGCCAATTATTGAAACATCTTCGAGTGTAAGGGAAACTTGGAAGGAACGAGCTTGCAGCTGTATGTAATCTACTTTGATATGTTGTATTACACTTTATTATCTGATGGCCGATAGCAGTGGCTATGCAGAATTTGTTTTCAAAAGCAGAGTAATGCAGGCACTTAGGAATATATTTATTCACATACGCAATGCACCAAATACGATTAGGATATGCAGAGTTGGATGACTTTTTGGACATATTGTGAAGCGCAGTTAATAACGCGCGCGCAAACACAGGAAAATATAAAAGTAGAATTCGCTGCTGAAATTTGCTGAAATTACGCATGTAACGCAATGCACGTATTTGTCAGCGAGTTAATGCGCTTCTGCCCCACTATTTACCTGCATGCTAGGTCATGCTGCACTTGCCAAGTCAACGGGCTCATAATGCACTAAAATCGATAATCTCCACAAACTTCGGCCGTCAACATTAATGCGCGCGAATGAAATACTACCGCAGCTCTGCACACACACGTGTATAGTTTCTCTCTCACCTTCGTATCGCTCTACGTTACTAGCATAGTCGTGCAGTTACCGACGGTTCAGTCTTTCCGTCCAATTCTATGCGACCACATTTATCTTCTGGTTAGGGTTTGTTTGCCGCAAGGGATGCAAAATAACTTCTTGCCGTCCTCCGTCTGATCTCGGCACCCACCCGCACAGCAACAAAGCATTTCGGTCCTTCGCATCCTAGGTCATACTGAGCTATTCAGCGGGCTCATAACGAACTAAAATAAATATTCACCACAAACTTCGGCCATCAACATTCATGCACGCGAGTGAAATACTATCACAGCTCGACACACGCACGTGTATACTTTCTATCACACCTTTGTATCGCTCTACGTTACTTGCCTCGCATAGTCGTGCAGTTAGCGGCGGTTCAAAGTCCTTCCGTTAAATCCTATGCAACCATACTTTTCTTCTGGTTAGGTTCTGGTTGCCGCGCAGGATGCAAAATAACTTCTCCCCGCAGGGGCGTCTGCGTCAGCAGGCGTTTGGTGTGTTGCGACACCACGGACCCGAGCACACGAGGGTTGGACCCTCCCGCGTGTAGCCGTGCGCGGCTTAGCCGTGTCCGGGGAAAGGGGGATCCTGGGGGTTGAGCCGATGCCAGGTGTCCGGACCTTTAAGGCCCCCCGGCGGAGGCAACACACCTCTTTGGCCTCTGCTTCACGTAGACGGCACCCCCGGACTGACCCACCCGGGGGAAATCGGTAGTTGCCTTTTCCTGTCTCTCTCTCCCTACAACCTTCGTCTTTTTCTTACTTTCCATCTTTCCTGTCTCCTTCTCATTTCTTTATTACTTCCGACCTTCCTGGCAGCAAGGGTTAACCTTGTGTGAGTAGCCAACCTTGGTTATGCCATATTGGGTTATAGTGGCAACGTACAGCTGGCGTTTGCAGGCCCTGTTTTTCAGGCCCTGCAGCGTCCCCTTGTTGGATTCCATGGTGGGTGGCTGGCGTTGCTGCCGAAAACTACACGTCCACACATGGCTACTTCCTTCCCTCCACTACTTGATCGCCCTCAGAAAAGAGGGCGCACCGATGAAGTCTTCCAATTTTTTGGCCGCCAAAAAGAATCCTTCCCGCGCTTCCATGTTATCCATTCTGCAAAACCAGATAAACCAGTAAGAACTATCTCACCCTTCCTTGTCTCGAAGTCATTGACTGAAGCCTTTGGTCCTGGATATAAGGCGTCGAGGATGGCAAGCGGGGATCTCCTCTTGGAGCTCCACGATCAAAAACAATATCAAAAATTGTCAACACTAGTGTCATTTGGGGAAACCCAAATAATTATAACCCCGCACCGCACGATGAACACCACCCGTGGTGTTGTCTCTGACGATGACTTGATGGAGCTCACTGAGGCTGAACTCTTGGAGGGCTTCAGTGACCAGAATGTAATAAATGTTAAACGAATTAAGATGAGGCGAGATGGAAAAGAGATCAAGACGAAACACCTGATACTCACCTTCGGCTCAAGTGTCCTTCCCGAGTCTATCGAAGCCGGTTATATCAAACTTCGTGTTCGGCCATACGTTCCCAATCCTCTCAGATGCTTTAAGTGCCAACGTTTCGGCCACAGTTCACAGAACTGTCGAGGCCGGCTGACTTGTGCCAAGTGCAGTGACAAAGAACATTCTTCCGAAACGTGCCAGAACACTCCACATTGTGTTAACTGTGATGGCGAGCACGCCGCGTACTCGCGGTCGTGCCCTGCCTGGAAAAAAGAAAAAGAAATCGTTACAATCAAAGTCAAAGAAAACATAACTTTCAAGGAGGCACGAAGGCGGGTATCATACCTGCCCAAGAAAACCTTTGCCGATGTGGCGCGTCAGGGGGCAGCGTCACAACGGCCTCCGGCGGCTGTCCGGCTCACAAGCAGTGAGTCGGCAGTTACGCCTTCTGCCCCCGCGGCGGTAGCAGCTAGCGCTGCTCCGTCAACCGAGAAGGGACCACCGACCCCGAAGGTGGCCGCCGCTGAGGCTGTCCCAACCTCCCCGCCCCCTTCCAGCGCTGGCAACAGCCGGCGCAGCCAGATCCCTCAGGGAGCCCCATCGACCTCCGGGCTGGTGGGCGCAGGGGTCTTGCCCTCCAAGGCGGGACTCTCTCGGGAAACATCTCGCTCGCAAGAGCACGTGTCCGGCGCCTCACAAGAGGCAATGGACACAACACCTATCCTCAAGGCGCACCAAGCGCCTAAGGAGCGTCGAGGTTCCCTCGAACGCTTCAAAAAGAGTAAAACCCCGGTTACAGGGCCTCGAAAGGGCTCTGTAGTCTAAGGCATACCTTACGTTTCCATACACACAGCACTTATTTACACTCAATATGGATACACAAATTATTCAATGGAACGTCAGAGGTCTCCTTAAGAACCTTGATGACGTGCAAGAACTCATACAAAAACACAATCCAAAAGTGCTGTGTCTACAGGAAACTCACTTAAAACCACAACACACAAAATTCCTCCGACCGTATGTCAAGTTCCGCAAAGACCGCGATGATGCTGTCGTGTCATCAGGCGGTGTTGCCATTTTTATTCATAAAAGTATTTCCTGTCAGCGTTTAGAGCTACAAACGCCCCTTGAAGCAGTGGCGGTTCGAGCTGTTCTTCTAAATAAACTCGTCACCATTTGCTCGCTTTACGTACCCCCACACTACAAATTAAACAAACAGGAATTTCAGTCATTTATAGATCAACTGCCAGAACCTTATGTTGTCCTTGGCGATTTCAATGCGCACAGCTCCCTGTGGGGCGACTCTCGTATAGATGCGCGAGGTCGTCTTGTTGAACAGTTCCTTTTTTCTTGTGGTGCGTGCCTTCTGAATAAGAAGGAAGCCACATATTACTCTCTAGCAAACAGAACCTTTTCTTCAATCGATCTCAGCATAGTCTCTCCTTCTATTCTGCCCGAACTCGAATGGGAAGTTACAAAGAACCCTTATGGAAGCGATCACTTCCCCATACTAATACGAACACCTCAAGAAAACGAATATCCACCACAGGCACCTCGGTGGAAGATTGAGACTGCTGATTGGGACAAATTTCGAACTCTTACTGGTATCTCATGGCATGACATCTCCTCGTTAGAAATTGATGCAGCTGTGGAGTATTTTACAGCCTTTATTATAGATGCCGCATCTAAATGCATATCACAAGTAAATGGCCTGTCGTGCAAACGGCGGGTTCCGTGGTGGACCGACGATTGTAGGATCGCACGTAAAAACAGAACAAAGCGTGGGGTTTGCTACGCGCTTCTCCCACTGCAGAAAATCTTATCCACTTTAAAAAAGTAAAATCCGAAGGCAGGCGAACCCGCCGACAGGCCAGAAGAGAAAGCTGGCAGAAGTTTTTATCGGGCATCAACTCGTACACAGATGAGGCCAAAGTCTGGAACAGGGTTATTAGGATAATAGGGCGACAAGCGCAATCACTCCCTCTGATAAACACACAAGGCGATACCCTGCAAGATCAGGCAGACTCACTTGGGGAGCACTTTGAGAGCGTCTCGAGCTCAACCCATTATTCTCAGTCCTTTCTTAAATATAAACAAACAGAAGAATGTAAGCGAATAATTAGAAAATCCACACAGAATGAACCCTATAGCCGGCCTTTCAGTATTGCCGAGCTGAGAGCTGCCTTGAATACATGCAAAACCACTGCACCGGGACCTGACAGAGTCATGTATGACATGATCAGAAACTTACATACTGACACGCAATTTACACTACTTACACTTTTCAACACTCTGTGGGCTGCGGGATACCTCCCATCTACATGGAAAGAGGCGATTGTGGTTCCTGTCCTGAAGCAGGGAAAAGACCCCTCCTTAGCAGCAAGTTATCGTCCGATAGCTCTTACCAATTGTCTGTGTAAGCTCTTTGAAAAAATGATTAATCGCAGACTCGTACATTTCCTCGAACTCAACAATATACTCGATCTCTATCAGTGTGGCTTCAGACAAGGGCGGTCAACAAACGATCACCTTGTGCGCATTGAAGGAAATATCCGCGATGCATTTGTACATAAGCAGTATTTCCTATCGATATTCCTTGACATGGAAAAAGCTTATGACACGGCATGGCGTTACGGGATTTTGCGAGACCTGTCCGAAATGGGCATCCGTGGAAATATGCTGAACCTAATCGAAAGCTATCTGTCAAATCGTACCTTCCGTGTAAAAGTCGGTAATGCACTGTCACGTCCTTTTACGCAGGAAACTGGTGTACCCCAGGGAGGCGTGCTTAGCTGCACTCTCTTTATCGTTAAGATGAATACACTTCGTTCTTCACTGCCCCCAGCCATTTTTTATTCCGTCTACGTAGACGATATACAGATAGGCTTCAAATCCTGCAACCTTACAGTATGTGAAAGGCAGGTACAGCAGGGCTTAAACAAGGTGTCCAAGTGGGCAGACCAAAATGGATTTAGAATTAACCCGCACAAAAGTACTTGCGTTCTCTTCACAAGAAAGAGAGGCCTGGTACCTGATCCCTGTATAGAACTGGGTGGACCACAAATTCCTGTTAACAAAGAACACAAATTTCTAGGTGTTATCCTTGACTCCAGGCTTACCTTCATTTCACACATAAGATGTCTTAAAGCAAAATGTCTAAAAACCATGAACGTACTTAAAGTTCTATCCCACACTACATGGGGTAGCGACAGGAGGTGCCTGTTGAATCTGTACAGGAGCCTAGTTAGATCACGGCTAGATTATGGTGCCTTAGTATATCACTCTGCTGCACCAAGTGCATTAAAAATGTTAGACCCCGTTCATCATCTGGGTATCCGCCTCGCCACTGGCGCATTTAGAACAAGCCCCGTTGAAAGTCTATATGCAGAGTCAGACGAGTGGTCACTACATATTCAGAGAACATACATCAGCTTCACCTACTTTCTTAAAGTGCGCTCTAATAAGGAACATCCGTGTTTCACCACAGTAAACGACTTAACGTGTGAAACACTCTTCCGTAACAAACCCTCCATGAGACTTCCTTTGTCGCTTCGTGTAAGAGAACTTAGTGAAGAAATGGATGTTCCAGTTCTCGAACATCGCTTAATGGCTCCTATTACCGCCCTGGGAGTGGCAGATGATAGAATGTGACACATCATTTGTAAAGGTCTCGAAGCACGCTCCTGAGCTTGAAATTGCTATGCATTTCCGAGAGCTTCAATCGAAGTACTCCTGCTACGAATATTACACAGACGCGTCCAAATCCCATGCTGGCGTATCCTACGCTGCTGTTGGTCACTCTCTCTCTGAATCTGACGTGCTGAACCCCTTAACGAGTATCTTCACTGCAGAAACATATGCCGTACTGTCTGCAGTAAAACATATAAATAAATTAAAACTCGACAGAGCAATAGTATTTACAGACTCGTTAAGCCTTGTAAAAGCGCTGAACTCCTTACAAAAGCATACAAATCCTGTTTTCATAGAACTTTACTCGCTCTTATGCAATATTTATCTATCACACAGACACGTAGTAATATGCTGGGTACCTGGCCATAGAGGAATCGAGGGAAATGTGCTTGCTGACGAGATGGCCAAATCAATGGCATCGCAGGGTACTCGTTCTGGTGCAGTCCCTGCTACAGACATGAAGCCTTTCCTCAGAAACAAACTGCGAAGCTACTGGCAACGCTTGTGGGACGCAGAAACGAGCAATAAGCTTCACGTAATTAAGCCTAAGTTAGGTTTCTGGCAGCCAACAACGAAAACACGAAGAACAGACGTCCTATTCACTAGACTGAGAATAGGACACACATTTGGCACTCACAATTTTCTCTTGACCGGTAACGAGCCTCCAACCTGTGGTAGATGTGGCGACCGGCTGACCGTCCTCCATGTCTTCCTGGAGTGCCGGGAAGCCGAAAGAGACAGGAGGAAACATTTCCCGTTTGCATACCGCCATTGTATTCCCCTGCATCCGGCTATGTTTCTTGGTGAAGAACCGCTTTTTAATACCAAAGCAGTCCTCGCTTTTTTAACAGATGTCGTACTACATGTTACAAGCCCATTCATTTCTTAGCGCACCCTCTTTCCAGAGGATATCGCTAGGATAGATTCTCTGTATAGCACATGCCTCTAGGCCCTTGCGTTTCAAGGGCCCTGGTGAGGCAGTAGTGCTCTAGACAATATTATACATCTAGACAATCACATATTTTATATATTGCATCATTCTTTCTCAATACATTTTTATGTTCATAGTACACGCCAATTGCCATTCCCATAATTTTATTACTTGTATATTTTATGAATTTGCATCAACTCTTTTAGGCCCCTTTACAGCCACGGCGCATTAAGACCATAAAACCCATCAAGCACTGCGAAATCATTAATCATTAGCATGGCGCTCTTTGGCCACATCTGGCCCTTGCGCCATTAAACATCAAATATTCATTCATTCATTCAAAATAACTTCTTGCCATCCTTCGTCCGGTTCCGGCACTCAACCGCACAGCAACAGCGCATTTCGGCCCTCCCGGAACGAAATTATCGCAGCACTGTATAGCACAACCGGCGAAACGTGCGCACTTCGCCCGGCGCGCAGGAACTTTCATGGCGGCAAAGGGGCGGAGCAAGGTCACATGTCACCGTTCAGCCTATCACTGGCGTCGTCGGCTGGATCAAAGCCTGTCGATACTTTGAAATTATTGAGGGACTTTAGCTACAAAGCAACTGACCATTGCAGTGGTCAGACCTGTGACGCAGCAGAGGGTGCTAAGAATCTCTGGATCCGGACAGGCCGCCATTGGAATCTGAGCCTGGCAATGTTTAACGCTAGAACGTTTTCTAGTAAGGAGAGTCTAACAGTGCTATTGGAAGAATTAGCGGGCATTAAATAGGATATAATAGAGCTCAGTGAGGTTGGGAGGACAAATGACGCATATACAGTGCTAAAAAGCGGGCACATCCTGTGTCACCAGGGCTTAGCGGAGAGACGAAAACTAGGAGTCGGATTCCTGTTTAATAAAGATATAGCTGGTAACATACAGGAATTGTATAGCATTAACGAGAGGGTGGCAGGTCTTGTTGTGAAACTAAATAAGAGGTACAAAATGAAGGTTGTACAGGTCTACGCCCCTACATCCAGTCATGATGACCAGGAAGTCGAAAACTTCTATGAAGATGTGGAATCGGTGATGGGTAAAGTCAAAACAAAATACACTATTCTGATGGGCGACATTTTATTTTTGACAACTTTTTTTGGCATAGGAGGCTAAGCAAATGGTGATGTAGCAACACTGTAAAGACTGAATAAGATGGATGTGGAATGCCTTGATGACTTCTCTTTCTGTTTGATTTTGCCTTCGAAAGGAATTTATTCTGTTCCAGATAAGGGAGGCAGCTTTTGCAACTGCAACAGAACATCGGTGGATGTTGTGTGAAGCACTTTTTCCATGCTTTTTCACTACCTGAGCAAGGTAACTTTCTTGGTGCTTCATCACGCAATTTATACAGTCAGCGTCCATTAATTCTACCCTTACGAGACTGACGGGTCGAATTAAGATGCAAAAACCTGCTGAAGCACCATTGATTCATTTGGCAATACGTGCTTGAGTAACACGCCTCTGAAACGAGCGTGCATCAAATTTCTATTTGTCCACAGTATAAAACTAAAGTAGAAATGACTTAACTCCAAACCAAAGTAGAAACCTACGCGTACCTAATTTTTTAATATGGCAGCTGATTTTCTAAAGCCAGCTTCGCCGTATTACAGCCCTGATATGCGGTAAAGCATATGAATGCTACAACCATGGTTTTAGTTTCGCAATCGATTGCACAGCTAGGCAATTTTCGTCTCAATGTCTTTTGAAAACAAAAAGTGTTCGTTAGAATGAGATAAGTACCACAATTGGACATTGTCAGCTACCGTTACTGCTTGAAAATCTTTCTCGGGTGGGTCAAAAATAGGCATTTCAGAGAGGAGATGGCATTTGTGTAACGCATTCACTGTCCCCTAAGCTCTACTGAGGCATACGCTGCCACTAAAAGGGGTCATTATTGGGGGTCTGGGCAAGTTTGCTTTATCCGGCGAATGCCAGTTTTAAGATCGAAATAATTAATGTTTGATCCCATAGAAATGCATGGGCGTCGGCCAGGATCGAATTAACTGAAAAAATTAAATGAACCGGAGTCAGATTATTGGAAGTTTACTGTACACCCTTTTCTGTTCTCGAAGAAGTTGCCATTTTAATATGTAGTTTTCTTCTATCAGTGTGGCAATGGTGCTAAATTTAGCATTTGTTTGAATCATCCATTGTTCGAAGGACAAGCTACAAAGTAGGGGCACACTTTGAGACTTGAAACATTTCCACATATAAAGGCAGGGCATGTTAACATCTGTACAATTAACGTAAGTTGGCTGTATTGTCTGCATAGCATGTGGTTGCTTTTTTGGAATGTGGTCTTTTCTGTAAAACAAAGTTGCATTTGTTTCAAATAAATTGCTGAACTATTGCTTGTGTGTTTTCCTGTGCTCTCTGTGCTGATTGCGCTTTTGAAAGTGCAGTGAGCACCTGCAGACTGAAATGCACAAGGCTTCACTTTATCATGCCAGGAAGCATTTTGGCTTGACAAAGGAACCTTAACCCCTTCCATGCACACACTTTTTTTGTATAAACACATCAAATGAAAGACAGTGACCTCTTCTCATGTATTTTAAAGCCTGGCAGTGTTAGACAGAGTGAAGTTGTACAAATACAATTTACTGTTAAGTATTGCTGCTAAAACCTCATGCTTGTGTATAGTATGTGCATGCAGTGCTGGCTATGCCGTGGTAGAGCCCTGAAACAGCTTTCACCACACTGCTTGCTATAGCATTGCTGTGTTCTGCAACCTGAGGTCAAAACTATAAATCTCTAGAAGTTCAGCAGCACAATTGACAGCTATTTCCGTATGTTTGATGCACTCCTGGCCAGGGACTTTTTGTCCTGTAGGCAAAATAGATGGCCGCTTCAGACGCTGTTTTGGAAAGAGCGCAGCATACCTCGAAAGCTTCCTCACAATGCTTCACCAGCAGGTTTTGCCAGCGAGAGTGGAGGGGGGCGCAATAATTTGACTTTACATGGTGCGGCACAATACCTTAAAATGCTGCTGCTTCTGGCTTCCATTTACTATGACATGCTGGTGCACCTCAACATGGAGCAACCCCATTTTACTAAAATTCTGAATTCTTCTACCAACATGGTGTGGCGTGGCTATCTATGATCACTGTATAAAACCGGGGCAAACAGCATGTCTAAAAAGTACAAAAGCTGGTATAACTGTAATGAATGACTTGCAGCCATCCGAAATGTGTAAAATCGCAAGAATTGGTCAAACTCAAACACTGCACAGTTTAAGTAGTCCTGGCACAATTTTTTTCTTATGCGTGTGTAGCTGTCATCCAGTTGACTACACTACAAAACTTCAAATTCCTTTTATGCGCAACAAATATATCCTTAACGCAAACAGTTAAACATGTGCCAAAGGCAGTGTGGCCCCATAATCTGGTGACAACATTGCATGGTAGGTCACAAACAAATGATGCATGATGCAGTTGTTCATGAGTAAGCCATGCCATTATTAGGTCATTGAAAACTGAGCATGTTAGGACCACTATGCAGCACAACATTGGTCTTTCTGTCTTGGTGTACACTGTGGAGTGGGTGCATGTTAAAAACCTCAGGCGATTAAAGTTAAGCCGGAGTCCGCAACTATGGCATGCCTCGTAATCGTATCGCGGTTGTGACTTATAGAACACTAGAATTAAATTAATTTTAATTTAGATGTTTGAGAAGAGTCATAAGAAAATTTATTTAGTGAATCAAGTCTTAGCAAACATTAAGAATCGCTCAAAGCACATGCAGCTTTCAGTGGCATGGTGTGGTTATGAAGGTTCCATTTGGAACCAGATTAATATAAAAAAATTCAGTCCAAAAGTTCAATGTCGGTGCTCCTTTACATGTAAGCATGACGGACACATCTTTAAAGGCATCTAAATCCTGTGTAAGTATTTATTGGTGAATATCAAATGGCCCTACATCTAAGGAAGTTACAGGGTGTTAGATAACAGGAAGCCACAAGATTTTTGTTGTGCACTCTTCCTATAGAGACAATATAGGGCAGCAACAAAATAGCTGGGCCTAGCGAAGAATTCATTCAAGATCCTTGCCAATTTGGCAGGTTCACTATTATTAGAGATAATGAAGGCCAAGCACCTTGAAATGCATGCCCAAACCTCACCAGCATTGCATTACTTATTTCAAATAACTTTCATTTTGTCATTTTGCCAGATTAAAAGTTCTCAAAAACCTGCTTGACTGGTTTCAAGAACATTTCGAGAACAGTTTGGTTCCATTCGAATGCATCATTGTCAGGCTTTAGTGAACTAGACCCATCTTTACTGATATGCAATTAGGTAGGTCAAAGCAGATGCCGTCAAAGTGCATGTGACAGAGCGTTTGGAGTGGGCATTCCTGGGTGATGTTGCCAAGAAGGGAGTTTTGAGCTTAATGCACACAGCAGCTATAGCATATGAAAATCAGCACTTTATTCATTTTTTAGATACCGCAGGGCTTGCGCTAATGCTGGTCATAGTCTACTATAATTTCTACCATATATGGCCCTTGTCATGACAAGTTATTTTTATTGTCCTACAATATATTCCCTCTGTGTACAATCATCATCTCTGCCAAGGACAACAGAAACAGTATGATTGGAAACTGCAGAATTCTCCATCTGCGGAGGTGGCTGGCTGATTGCCGTATTAGATGCTTTGTGAGCTGGCATTGATGTGTAAATCTCAACTCATCTGCAACCATACAAAATAGGCTTTGGGATACTTTTACCACAAGAAGAGAGACTAGAATGACTGTTGCCTGTGACATATGGCACATACCCATGACGAGGGATCGGCTAGGATTCCCCATGAATACAACATTAAATGACTTTATATTCCCACTAACTTGATAGTACATAATACTGACATGTAAGAAAAATAAACAACAAAGTAACTGAAAAACGAACAGGTCTAATACGATTGAGCCTCAAGGGGAAAGATGGAAACATTTGTGTTAATTGTATGAAAAAAATGTGACTAAGATATGTCATCTTCCCAGCAGCAACAATATGATCATGCACAAACTAGCATTGCTCTTCAGGCGCACCCCAGGCTGCTCACACCATTTTCTACAAGATTTGAAGCCCAACAGGCAAAAGGGGTGAATACCTTCAGCATAAAAGAAGAAAGTTATTCTATTCCATATCCTCACATGAAACACAGCAATATTGTTACAAGCCATTTTCACACATTGAAGGCATCAGCAATGTGATGAAGACAATTGAAGAAGCACTCATGTTCTTATTTCCATTGCAATACAAACCTACACTTGGTCATATGAAGGTGCATGTGCCAAATTCAACCATGTACTGTTATGAGGCACATGGAACAGACATTCCAAGGAACTGAAATATTTGTAATGCAGTTACTTAACTTGTCCAGTCAGAAGGGCAATGCGCTAAATACAAAAAAAAAACCTACCGGCCCATTATGCAATGCTTTTGCCAAACTACACAAAACTTCAATAAGTGCAAGTTCACAATGACCAGGAAAAGAAGTAAACAAATTTCTTGAAGATGGAATGAAAAAGAAATGTTGCGACAATTGAGAAATGAGTTTTTTACTTTCTAGTGGCACACGGATAGACAGTCGGTGGGCACAATTTGAACTTGAACTCATGGCAGTGTTGCAGGGGCAAATACGACTCATACTTCCGAGAAGCGTCGGTTACAATGGTGAGTTGGAAGGGAAACTTTGCAAATACTTCTTCGGAAGTTCAAGCATCTGACCAGCAAGTAGTTGAGCATGACTAGGGGAAATATAATCAATTTCACAAATAGCACCATTCCAAAAGAACTGGCACACTGCATTGATTTCTCAGGTGACAACTATTTTTCTAAATGCCTCTGCGCGCGTTAATACAACCTGAGGCAGCTTAAATCTAGGTCACATGGAATCGAAAAATACAGCAGCGGGTGTAACACTTAAATTTGCTATCTCGCGAACATGAGCGAAAACTTCAATTTGAAAAGGTTTGCTCGAAAGGAAAACTCACGGCCGTAACGCTGCTGCCCATCGCCAGTTGTGTGAATAAAAAAAACAAAAACATCTGCACGATCAATAGACACTTCGTCTATATTTGAAGCAGATCGTTGGTGGATATCAAGAAATATGTGCACTGGATAAGAGCGAAACATCTAACCGACTGACTGACGGAAGTAATGCTCATAGGATAAGTTTTCTCTATCTGCACCGATAATGCAGCACGTACATTGTGCAATTAACTCGCCCGTAATGCGCAGCAATTACCGCACTCGATTGAAGTCGCCATCGCAGCGACGCGCTATTTATTTCAGGACCACGAAAAACAAGGTAATCACCTAAGTACAGCGGCGGTTTACCTGTCGGCAAGCCCCTAACTCGCATATGACGAAAGCAAATGTCACGGAGTCCAAGCCCACGATCGCTCAAGTCAAACTGCGCTCGCACGAATATCGCGCACGACACGCACAAAAGCGCGCCAAGCGCGCGCAGAACGTCTTGCAGCCGACACGACGGCAATTGCTAATCTACGTTCGAGAGTAGCTCTTTCAAAAAAGTAAGAACAAGCAACAATGTGACGTCACATCCTGCGAAAAAGAGTTGTTCTCCTTTCTCACCTTCTCTCAGCTCAAGCATGCGCAGCAATCACGGAGCCCTCGGGGGGCGATGTTCAGGTACGACAACGTACCCGCGCGTGATACAGCGCAACTTCAAGATGGCGTCATACTATTGACGGCTTCGGCTTTGGATCATTTTGTTTCTGCACAACTGAGCAAAACAGTTGCACTAGTTTCGGTTTTGTTTCCTCGCGTTGAAATAAAAACTGTTTTGCTCACTGATAATTTTACGTTCACGAATGAAACAGCCATGAATTTAACACGCGTGTTGAAATACCCGCTACGTTCACTTGGCAGAAGCAAAATTTGCTCGTCCGAGCGTGGTTGCGTTTGAAATATCTATCAGTGGGCTGTCGGAGCATGCTCGCAGTGTGAAGACGCGGCGTAAGTGTCCTTAATTTGCTTAGCTATAACGGTGCGGCTGCCCTTGATTTGTCGAGTGCAGTTTGCTCTGATGTGAGGTAGAACTACAAAGCCGCCCATGTTAGTGAATGATCTAGTGCACCTGAAGCTGCCAGAACTCCGGTATTTCCTCCACAAGTTCTTGCGACTGTGTGCCGCTGTCACCAAATGCGAGCGTAGTGATTTGGCGGAGATTTAGCAACGCATTTTCTAGAGGTATCGTTCACCGCTCTCTCAAGACATGGAGAAGCAGCGTGGTTGATCCTCAGTAAAATTGTCTATATATTGCGAATTTTGCGATAGCAATTATATGGACACAACCGCCGAAATATGTCTGCCGGTGTTGCCGTGAGCTTACGTATAAAGTCAAGTGCGATAAGATCCTATCCTGCGCCGTTGGCTGTGCGCGTTAAAGGAAGTGTACGAGAGTGAGCCGAGATGTATAGTGCCTGGATGGGTGCCCCCGAGTATCTATAGGTGGTCACGTGATAAAACGCGCGCAAGCCCGGGAAAGGAGGCGTTGGTTTAGCACGCTTCTCCTCTGGCCGTTGCGACAGCCCGGTCTGGCGCCACTCTCGCTCTGTCTTGGAGATAATTTCCGATGGGGCAAAGCAGGGGGGGGAGGGGGGGGGGGGGGAGGGTAGAGGGAGGGCGCTCTTATAGCGCCATTTCAAGTTTCGGAGGCGCTTTGAAGGACGAGGCAGCAGAAGCGTTCTGTCCGATCTGTTCGCGCCCTTCATCACGCCGACGCTGTGACAGCGAGTGTCCGCGGTCATTAAGTGAGATCTGTTCATGTTTGCACGTGCGCGCGCGACCCTGTGCTTGCTAATTTACGGAGTAAGCGATTGTTTACTACAGTTTATTCAGGCGATGAAACTACGAACCTTGGTTCGTGCAGTTGTTGGTGCAGTGGTTCATGCAGCATTGGGGGGAAACTGCTACATTTTTGTTTTTACATTTCTAGGGGGCTCAAAAGCAGTGCTGCGTACGCTAATATTTGTTTCTGGTCGCGGAACGCAACGCACTGCGGTAGCCCAGCGGCTTTGGTGTTGCGCTGCTGAGCTCGAGGTCACGGGTCCAATCACAACCGCAGCAGTCGCATTCCAATGGGGGCAGAATGCGAAAACGCGCGTATACTGTGCATTCCGTGCACGTTAAATAACTCGAGCTGCTGAAAATAAATCTGCAGTATTCCATTACCGTGCGCCTCATAACAACATCTTGATTTTGGAACCTAAATCCTCAACATTTAATTTTACGTAGCGCAATTACATTTACAATCGACACTGTTGAGTCTCTTTAGTAGCCAATGCTTTTTTTAATATTTACTTATGGGCGGAATCCAGTGTGACAAATCCGGGTCTTCCTCAGCATAGGAAGCCAGCTATCGCTTAAGCGTGTGAGATATTAACAAACATGTTCAAGGAAAATTAATATTTAGAGTTCGATGTAATTGCAGAACATGACAAGGACGAAATAATGATACACCGCATTACAACCAGGACAGGAACCCGAGGGACTGCCTAAAACAGAAGACGTTATCTGGTATTTCTTCTCCAGCATTTTAATCTTTCTCTCGCCAGACACATCTCGAATATCAGAGGAGTCGCGATCTTCCACGATGACTCTTCGCGTGCTATTAAGAGTCAAACGACCCATACACAAATGTTGACTCTTGTTTTGTGACTCTACCCGCGCGAAAATGGGTCTTCGTAAGAAAAAAGAGAGTCAAGTTGCCGTGACTCACTTTTTACTCTCTTTTTTCTTAGAGTGTAAGCTATTTCTTTTTTCAGCCCTCGGCCTTGTCATGATACCTTTGCTGTACTGTTCACGCAAATTATACACAAAAGTTCGCTCACTAACCAACGCAGAACCTGCGGTCGATGCTAAAGTGCCTTTCTTTCCGAAACTGCGTGTGATTGCCGAAGCAAGATAGCAAAGTGGGCGAGTTGGTTACGATTCACCGTATTTTTAGCAACAGCGCAAAAGCAATGTGGAAACAAGGAACAAACACTCCGAAGAAACAGCGCCGTGTTCTTGTGTTTCTTCCTTTTGTCCGTGTCGCTTTCGCACTGACCACAAGTATGAGTCATTGCCGTGTTGATATTAGCCGGGATAGAAGTAGGGCACCGCGGATACCGTAAATGCTTGATTGAGCGTACAGCTGAATAAGTTATAATTGTGAGTTAGCTGAGTATGAAAGTTGTGTGCGGAGTAAGGCCGTATTTGTTTGATTACCCCAGGATGCAAGCAGTACGCCTGTTTCACTTTGGCCGTAGTTCCACTGCCGCTGCAAGCCAGCCATCGCCACGTTTTGCGCCTTTATTCCTTACGCTACGAGGAAATATGGCTCCACCTATTTCTGAGTATTTGCTGAGTATCACCCCAATATTTTAGTGCTGACACCTGATTGTCAAATCATGGATTTCAAGTATTTTTACAAACATTGATTATATCAGTTCAGTAAAAGTTCCTGACGCTTGTTATTTTGGGTTTCTCGCTTTTTGGAATAAGAACATCTGTCTTTAAATAAATTGCTGCACCTGAACAGACATCAAAATACATGACGTCACAGCAAGCTGGTGTGGTGAGTTCAAGGCAGCACTGCCACCGATCTTTCCTCTTGCTCCTTTTACAGTCTACTCAGCCTCTTGTCACGGTACGAGTGAATCTCTTGAATTGTAGGAAGGTCATTTACAGATACATATAAAACTTTTCTCTTTAGTGCTTTCATACTGTAGTTGCTGTGCCAACACCCCGAAGCACGAGGTCACAGGGTCAAACAACTGCATTTTGATGGAGGTGAAATGCAAAACTACCCATGTAGCGTGCAGCCTGAGGTAGTCAAAATTAATCTGGAGTTCCCCACCATGGCGTGCCTCAAGATCAGATTGTCGTTGTCGCACGTAAAACGCCAGAATTTAATTAAATTTTTCTTTAGTGCTCCTTTAAGCTGTAGCATTCATTATCTCTGCAATAACTCATGCTCAAACTATTCTTCATAAAGATATAATAAACAGTAGATATAAGTCATCATCATCATCATCATCATTATTGACCTTTAAAGGCCCCTGTGGGGTATTACGTAAGGGGGGAGCATACATAAGAAAAAGAAACTTACAAACAGTCGTGACTGAAGTAAGAAACAATAATAATAAACATTCAGAAGGGCAAAGAAGGTGCAATCAAATGAATGTCAAACACAAAAAGTAATGACCAATGCACTCAAAAAAGTGCGATGTAGTAAAAAGTAAAATCCATTAAGCATCACTAATCAGAAAGTTCACTAGTATGTTTCGAAACTTGGTAAGGTTACGTTCGATCACTACGCGGTCCGGTAATCTATTCCATTCTGCAATAGCTACCGGCAAGAAAGAGCTGTTGAAGGATTTAGTAGAGCCGTGAAGACGTTGAATACTGAGGTTATTTGAGAGACGGCGTGAAGTACGGTTGGGTGGCAGGAAAAGTGTCTCGCGTAAATGCGGGAAATTATAATAGAGCTTTTGAAAGAGGCGTAAGCGTGAGATTTTGCGGCGATGTGCTAATGATTGGATGTGGAGGGATGATTTGATGTTTCTAACACTTAGCCGATAGTCGTACTGGGATGTAATAAACCGGGCTGCGCGATTTTGGACGGCTTCCAGTAGCTCAACAAGGTACGCTTGATGGGGATTCCATATTGCCGACGCGAATTCCAGCTTAGTACGGATAAATGTTTCATATGCTAGTTGACGGATCACAGGGGGTGATGATGATAGTGACCGCCTTATGAATCCCAGGGATCGATTAGCGGCAGTAGCCAGATTTTGGATATATTCTGACCATGTAAGCTTGCTAGTGAAGGTGATACCAAGGTTCCTGTATGATTGAACCAGCTCAATAGGAAGGGAATGCAAAGAGTAAGAGTATGACATGAGAGAGTGTTTCCGCGATACGCGCATGAACTTACATATTTTGGCGTTTACCTGCATGAGTCGCTTTGTGCACCATTTTTCAATTGTAGTGAGGTCACGCTGTAAAAGCAACTGATCATTGTATGAGTTTATACGGCGGTACAGCACGCAGTCATCGGCAAAGAGCCGGATGGATGACGAAATACCAGATGGGAGGTCATTAATGAAAATTAAAAACAAAAGGGGTCCAAGGACTGAACGTTGCGATACTCCAGATAATACTTCGGTGACTGTAGAGTGACGGTGTCCAAACACTGTAAACTGTGATCGGCCAATTAGGAAGCACCGGATCCAGGACGTGATTAGAGGATGGAGACACAAGCTGTTCACTTTGATCATTAGTCGTTCGTGAGGTACACGGTCAAAGGCTTTCGAAAAGTCTAGATAAATTACGTCTGTTTGGAAGAGAGAATCAATGTTTAAATTGAGGTCAGTAGTGAATTCAAAGAGTTGAGTTTCACAAGAGTGACCTGGTCGGAAGCCATGCTGGTTACAGAAAAGGAAAGAGTTAGCTTCAAGATGAGAGGCAACATGAGAATAGATTATATGTTCAAGAAGTTTGCAGGCAATGCAGGTGAGTGATATCGGGCGATAATTCGACGGATCCAGTTCTGTCGCCACTTTTGAAAACCGGGACAACCTTGCTTAACTTCCAGTCGTTAGGAATGGTACTGGTAGCTATGGACTGCGTAAAGATGATTTGCAGAATTTTACTAGTAAACACCTTAGTGCTTTTGACGACTTTAGCGGGAATGTTATCCGGGCTGGGAGCACTGGAGATCTTGATATTATCGATGAGTGCCAAAATGCCTTAAGATGTGACGTCAGTTGAAGGCATGCAGGAAAAGTTGCAGTCAGGAAGGGTACTGTTATCCAAGGTGGGTTCTTGAGTGAAAACGGAAGAGAAATAAGAATTCATGACATCGCATCGATGATCAGCAGAGACAGGTGATCCATCAGGATATGACAGTTATATTGTGAGAAGCAATGCGGTTTGTAGGTAAAAGTTTCCAAAATTTCTGTAGGTTTTCACGAAGGATACTAAGAAGGTCGATATGAAAAAATTTCTTTTTTGATTGCCGTAACAAATTATTGTATTGGCGGAGGCATGCGAAATACTTTTCCCATTTGGAATCGCAGTCCGAGAGTTTAGCTGCCCGAAAAAGGCGCTTCTTTTTGTATACAAGCTTCCTGAGGGAGTTGGTGAACCATGGTTTATCGTCATCACCCCGAATGCGGACAAGTGGCACATATTTCTCGACAAGAGAAAATATCTCCTGTTTATAAAGTAGCCAATTGCTCTCTACACTTCGCGAGGAAGCGGACTGCTCAAAAGACACAAAAAAGTATCTAATTCCTGATTTATCTTTGAGAAGTCTGCTTTGTTGTAATCGCAGATATATTTTGTTGAAGGCGGACTGGTTGGTACCTGAAAGGTCAGGTCAAATAACACCATCTTGTGATCACTTAGGCCATCAATACACATTAATGATTGAACAGCATCGGGGTTGGAAACCAAAACTAAATCAAGAATATTGGCACCACGAGTCGGCGTAGGCACCATTTGTGTGCAGTTAAATGTTAGAACAAGGTCAAGAAATTCTTTAGATAGCTCAGGAGATGCTGTCATTTTATCCCAGTTAATGTCAGGAAGGTTAAATTCACCACAGAGGATGAAGTTACCTTTGGGAAATGTAGCAAATAAATGCAAAAGCAAGTTGTGTAAGTCTTTCGTAAAAGATTTATCGCAGTCGGGCGCATGGTAGCAGGCGATAATAATATTTGTGCAAAAACGAAAAGACACTTTGAAGCAAAGAATTTCTTGTTCGTTGTTGATTGGTATTGCGGAGGAAGACAGATCAGATTTAATGAGTAAGAGGACATCCCCCCCCCCCCCCCCCTGCGACCAACCCTATCAATTCTGAAGGCGTTGAACACGTCACTGGACAAAAGTTCTTGCGTGTTTATATCAGTAGGAAGCCATGACTCTGTAAATATTGCAATGTCGGCAGAACTGTCAACAATAACGGCTTCTATTAGGTCTTTCTTTAGGAAGATAGCTTCGTACGTTTCCGACAAGGAATGAAATACTGTCGTATACTGGAACTTTTTGCTGGTGTGAATGTGGCCATGTAGTGTGGCAGGATAACAGCGAGCGAGTTTGCGGTGAACGCTACGACTTTAGTTCTCTAACGGTATCAGTCAGGGAGTCGTAAATGAATAACTTGTTGTTCATTGCTAGCTTGTCAAACCGAATCTGAAAGGAAGTGGACCGAGCCTCTTGCGTATGTGCAAAAGGTTTTTGGCGGGCTATTCTGACACGTGCCGAGTAATCTTCGCGAACTGCGAAGGGTGTATCCTTCAGCTTTGACGTTGCAGAAAGAATTCAACTTTTATCCTTAAATCTTGCAAACTTTCCAATTAGCGGACGGTTCTTTCCAACCTGGTAAAGTCCTAGTCTATGCGCCCTTTCAATATCACAGCTGTTAATCGTAATGGCTAGCTTATTAGCACAAAATGAGACAACATGCGACTCTGATCGCGTCGAGCTCTCCCCATTCTCATCCGGAATTCCAAGAAATAGCAGATTTGACCGGCGCTCACGGTTTTCTGAGTCGTCGCACTTTCCGGCTAAGGCATGTACTTCAGCAGAAAGTTTGGCAATTTCAGCATTTGGGGAGGAGACTGACTCTGAAGAGGCATAACGGTTATTTTCAGCAAGTTTTTCTAAGGCATCAACACGACTTGAAAGACTGTTGACCAGGTGCTCAATATTGCTTTGGGCAACCCGGATTATTGTTACCGCAGATAACAAGGTAGTTTGCGACGCTTCAAGTCGCGACAAGGTATCAGAAATGGATTCAAGGGATGGTGCGGTGTTATGATCAGGACCGGGGTCAAGTTCGACGTCCCCAGACAAAATGAGCGTAAAAGCCACGACAACAGCTGCGCCATCTAATGCTTAAAGAGTCATCTAAGGAGTCATAATGCTTAAGCTGCGTCATCTAATAATGTTAAGGAACAGCTATTTGCTGGCCTTGTTCGAAGTCCGCCGAAGACCGTGGCTGAATTCTTAACCGAAGCTACCACGATGGAAAAGATGTTACACCAGCGCTCCGCTCTCTATGAAAGGCAATTGAACGCAACTTCACCTTCGGACCAGCGCTGAGCTCCGTATGACAGGCACGCGAACGCTGCTTGACTGACAGACGCGATTGCCTTTAGATACATGGACGTTCTCTGAGACCTTATCTGCTCTGTGGTGCGTGATGAGCTTCAACGGCTCACCTGCCCTCAGCCCACGCTAGGTTCCATTTCTGCCCTTGTGAGGAACGAAGTGTAGCAAGCGATCCAAGGTCCCGTTCCAAGCAGCAATGCGCCGCCTGTGACAGCACAGTTGCAGCGGCCGTCGTATGCGGAAGTTTTGGGGCGAGTCCCTGTCCCCGCTTCGACCCACTTCGTCCCCGCCACGTCTTACGCCGCGTCATACGTCCCGCCGCTCCCATCAGTGCAACGAATCCAACGTATGGAGGATCGGCGCCCGCTTGAAAGGAAATCGGACGTCTAGCGTACCCCGTACAGAAGGCCTCTGTGCTATCACTGTGGAGAAGCCGGTCACGTATACCGCGAATGCCCATACCACCGCCTCGGACTGCAAGGTTTTGCCGCTGATTCACCAAGGCCTAGATAAGGCGAAAGGCTTAAGGCGATTCAAGAATACCTGCACAAGCAGAGTATGCCACTGTTCCCGGGGCGGCAGTCGCGCTCGCCGTCCCCCAGGCGTTCTTCCCCAGCTCCTAGAAATCCTCCAATGGCAACGCAGGGACTATCGCCAAGCCCTCGCCGGGAAAACTAAGAACAGCGACCTTTGGGGGCGAGGCCGCTGATAATCTCCCTTCCGAAGACCTCCCATCGAAGCGAGCATGGTCTATTCAGCACGATTCAACGAGGATAGCAGCCGAACTCAGCGACAGACTCTCGCTAGACGTACCTGTTGTGCTCGACGGCCGCCACGTTAGTGCTTTATTGGACACGGGGGCCGTTACTCAATCTTGTGCGGAAAGCTAGCGACGGAACTTAGAAATGTTATCACGCCTTGGGTCTGGAACACAAATTCGTACTGCTGGTGGGCATATCGTACACCGTTGGGCATGTGCACGGTCAGAGTACAAATTCGTGGGTCCACATTTCCAGCCAACTGTCTTATGCTCCGCGATTGTTCTTGGGGCCTCATCTTGGGCGTCGACTTTCTGCGAGAGTATGGTGCCATTATAGACCTGCGGGAGCGCACAGTGACTTTTTCGACAGGAAGAGCAGCAAACAGCCGCTACAATTGCCGAGGTAACGCGCTTCGGTTTTACGCCGACAGTGCAACTATACCACCACGCGCAAGTGTCGTGGTAGCGGTCGTATGCGACGATCTGCGGGACGGCGAAGCTGTTGTAGAGGGCAATTCTTCTCTTATGCTTACTCATGGTGTATGTGCAGCCCGCAGTCTCATTATGCATCGAGGTGGACTTGCGGCGCTCCTCGTGACGAATTTCAGCCAGGAACATCGGCACCTATTTCGTCGTACTACTATCGCTTTCGCTGAGCGCATAGCCGACGTTGCTGAATGCTTTGCGTCTATGACGAAAAAGAACCCAGCTCAGCCACTCAGCAATATCGACATCAATTCAGACCTTTCGGAGGAGAAGCAGAAAGCGCTGCGCGAGTTGCTCCTTCGGTTGAAGGAGTGCTTGGCATCTTCTTCTAAGGTACGCCAGACGCCCATCACGAGACACCAAATAATCACGTATAACGACTCTCGCCCCATACGACAACTGCCTTATCGCGTATCGGCGAAAGAGCGTAACGTTATTAATGCACAAGTGAAATAAGCGCTTGACGATGACGTCATACAACCATCCTAAAGCCCTTGGGCGTGGCCGGTGGTCCTCGTCAAAAAGAAAGACCGAACGCTTAGGTCCTGCGTTGAGTATAGAAAGTTGAATAACGTTACAAAAGAAGACGTTTATCCGCTTCCGCGGATCGATGATTTGTGAGATCGACTGCGGCGAACCAGGTATTTTTCATCCATAGATCTAAAGAGCGGATATTGGCAAATCGAAGTTGAAAAACTGCCTTTGTTACCCCTACAGTCGACTATAGTCGACTATAGTCGACTGTACGAATTTGTGCAGAACACAGTCGTAGGACTGTACGGCTGTGTTCTACACCGGCCACATTCCAGCGAATGATGGACACTGTTCTGACGGGTGTGAAGTGGCACAGCTGTTTAGTATACTTAGATGACGTCGTCGTGTTTGCGGCGACCTTCGAAGAATATCTGAAGCCTTTAGAGGCGGTACTTGAGGCGTTCCGCTCCGCTAATCTCACACTAAAGCCAGAAAAGTGTCACTTTGGTTACGAAGAGCTGAAGTTTCTCGGGCATGTCGTGAACGCCGACGGCGTCCATCCTGACCCAGACAAAACATCTGCTGTTGCTGCTTTTCCGGCTCCTCGTGACAAGAAAACAGTACGCCGCTTTCTCGGTCTGTGTGCGTACTATCGTCGCTTGATCGCTATTTTCTCGCGCATCGCCGAACCACTCATACGCCTCACGCGAGAAGAGACACCCTTCGTTTGGACGGATGAGCAGGACGCAGCTTTCACCGAGTTACGGCAATGCCTGCAGCAATCACCCGTCCTGGCTCACTTTGACGAGGACGCTGACACCGAGGTGCATACCGATGCAAGCAACATCGGTCTTGGCGCTGTACTCGTTCAACACCAGGAAGGCGTCGAGCGAGTGATCGCTTGCGCCAGTCGCACCTTTTCACGCGCCGAAATCAACTACTCCACCACCGAGAAAGAGTGTCTAGCGGTTGCGTGAGCCATCATAAAATTTCGGCCTTATCTCTACGGTCGCCCTTTCAAGGTTGTGACAGACCACCATTCCCTGTGTTGGTCAGCCGACTTACGAGAGCCGTCCGGGCGACTTGCTCGATGGAGTCTCCGTCTGCAGGAGCTCGATGTTACCATCCTCTACAAATCGGGCCGCAAAGACGAAGATGCGGACACGTTGTCGCGCGCTCCCGTCAAAACTTGCGATAAGGACATGGACGAAGACGGCGCATTCCTTGGGGCCCTCACCGCATCTGACCTGATCACACGGCAGCTGGAGGACGCCGAAATATGCCCTCTCATGGATCACCTAGAAGGCAAGAATGTTACAATTCCACGACACATTTCTCGCCGTCTCTCGCCCTTCTGCCTCCGAAAGGGCGTCCTCTACAAGAAAAACTCGAGTGCCAGCGACAAAGAGTATCTATTGGTCGTACCTGCCACCTTCCGTGATGACATTCTCCTAGCCTGCCATGATGAGCCCACGTCTAGACACTTGGGATTTTCACACACTCTTGCAAGAGTACGCCAGACGTACTGCTGGCCCACACTTTCTACCACGGTTAAGCGTTACGTGCAAAGCTGCCGTGAGTGTCAACGCAGCAAATCACTGTCTTTGAAGCCCGGGGAGTTACTCCAACCCATCGCACCACCTAGCGGGCCGTTTGATCAAATTGGCATAGACCTTCTGGGACCCTTTCCCTTGTCAGCCAGCGGAAGCAAGTGGATTATAGTTGCCACAGATACTATCTAACACACTACGCCGAGACGAAAGCTGTACAACGTGCCACGGCCTACGAAGTTGCCCCTATCGATGAGATAGCCTTAAGACATGGTGCCCCATCACATGTCATCACCGAGAGAGGAACTGCTTTTACGGCCCAACTGATAGAGGACATATTCGAGCTGAGCTGTACACAGCATCGCAAGGCGACTGCCTATCATCCGCAGACCAACGGACTGACGGAACGGCTAAACAAACCATTGCTGACATGCTGTCTATGTATGTGGACCTCCAGCATAAAACACGGGATCAAGTCCTGCCGTACGTTACATTCGCGTACAACACGGCCATTCAGGAAACCACACGATTTACACCGTTCCGTCTTGTCTACGGGCACGAGGTGCAGACCACGCTAGACGCTATGCTCCCGCACGACACCGACGCATCACTTACTGCCGACGCCGAGCAACTTAACGCGCAGAGGAAGCTCGTCAACTCGCGCGCATACACATCACGAAGCAGCAGAGTAGAGACGCACGACGCTACGACCTTCGACATCGGCAAGTCGAGTACCAGCCAGGTGACCAAGTCTGGGTGTGGACTCGTCTGTCGCCAGGGGTTGTCTGAGAAGCTGCTTAGTAGATACTTTGGACCCTACAAGGTGATACGCCGTGTTAGTGAACTACGAGGTCATTCCCGACGGTGCCGCGTCCGCTCGGCGTCGACAGCACCACTCAGAGATAGTGCATGTTATTCGCCTCACGCCGTATTGCGTGCGTTAAGGCGGCGCCAATCCGATCTCATACGACTTCCACACTTCCACTTTCTACTTTAGTAGGCATCGGGTCGATGCCTTTCTTCTGGCGGGGGAATAATTCCGCTAGGTGTCACGAGCCAGCGCTGAGAAAGAAGTTGGGACTGGAACGCGCGCTCGGCAAGAGGCGGGCGCCGAGGTAGAAGCTGAGGACGCCGGCTTGAGTCATTCCACGCCATCTTGTACAACTGTCTGCCTCGCCGACGCCGGGTACATCTCCCATTGTATTTTCGTGACAATATATATATATATATATATATATATATATATATTCTGTTTCACGGGTAACCCACACCACTCTTTAATGCAATTGGCCCTGATGGCTTGATAAATAAATAAGCAAATAAATGCATTTGACGCTTTCTCTTGACATTACTTTTGTGAAAGTCCTTGTTTTATGCGTAACGACATACTACATCAGGGAACTCACGTACTCAAATGAGTGTGCCCAAACACTTCGACATTAACAAAGTGGAATGAAAAATGTCGACTTGTTTTCCATGTGTACTGCACGAAGCAAGTTACTAAAGGCCAGTAAAACATTATGGATGTTGCTTAAGCAGCAGAAAGTAAGTTTGTCCGAAATAGAGCAAGAAGGAAAAATTGCTCCTCGTTGCCGTCAGTAGAGTGCACTGATTTTGGCTTTGTTTGTGTAATGTCACAAGGATTCATTTCTACACGTGTGTATTGTTTCCTGCGTGCCTAGCCACACTGGACATATCAGGATCTGCTGAACCATGCAGCTACTATGGTCTGGCAAGTCATTCTCCTCAAACATGATTTTGCTGGGACAGTGCATTAAAGAGAAATGCGGTGTCACCAGGCAGCCGATGTTAACTAAAAAAGTGACAAGTTTGAATCGCATGTCTAGCCACATAGTGCATGCCGTTAGTTGTGTTCCTTTCAATAGCGAATCTATGTAAGCAGTCCAGGGAGGGTCTGCATGCAAAAACGGTTACGTGCAATGTGATGAGTTGATGTTAAAGAAAACCAAGTGTTCAAAATCAATATGCACTGCATCGCTATACGGCGGTGCTGAGTCCCACATGAAGGAGGGTACGAGTCGTCACACCAACTCCCAATTTCGTCAATACAATAAAAGTCTGCACATTTATGTCTCTCACAAGTGACCATGCAATTAGTTTTCCCGAGGCCGTTCGTAGCGATGAGAAAACACGTCAGACATGCGAGCCGCTTCCTTGAGACGATTGCTGCGGCGGCGGCGCTGACCGCTTGCGAGTCAAAATCACGCCAACGATTTACTATTTCGCAAGATGTTTTAATACATGCACACTTTCGAGGTTACCATATGAGTTATTTCCGGCCAGAAACAAATTTTAGGCGATTTTTGTACCGCGGTCAGCGGCGAAAAGAAAATGACAAGTCAACCTTGTCGAGATCGAACGGCAGAGAAAGCACTTTACTTTTCGTTTGAGAGCTTTGACTGTCGTCAGATTTCGCTGCCATTTCATCTTCACAGAGTGGAATGGTTGTCATCTGTTTGAAGTGTCTGGTGATGGGATTTGATGTGTTTGAATGGATGGTTTAGTAAAGACAGTGGTTGATGTTCGATTGAAGCTCTTTATTTTGTCAGGGTAGTCACAATTGCTTTATGATCACTGTGCTATACACTCAGGGGTCCAACTGCAACCCTAGAGAGGTTCTTCGCTAGAATAAAATTCTTGCACGTCCGGCTATGCGTGGTAGGCATCGTGGGGTTAAAGTAACATTGCAGGCCAAACTCTCCCAACATGTATTGCACGAACCATTTCGTCTCTGGCTTAGAAATATCCATGTTGAAGTCTCCGTTGATGATCACATGTCTGGTTTCATCCTTTCTAACCAACTGAAAATGCGTGGCCATAAACTGCTTGATTTCGGATTTTGAAGTAGCGGGCGAGATGTACACCGTCGAGATCACGATTACTTTTTCGTTTGTATAGCACAAACATCCGCACCGTCGGTGACGATTCTTTTCATCCCAAAATCAAACGGTTGCACTTGAATCTCGTTCTTTACGTATGTAGCAACACCTGCAGCGCGAGACTTCGCCCGGCTATCGTACACGACTCAGGTGTGGCCGTTCAGCTGGGCGAACGAGTCTGATCACGTGTCCGAAAGACATAGGACGGGTATCTCGTTCATGATTGCATCGTGATTGAGATCCTCCGCATCTAGATTCAGTAAACGGATGTTCGTTGCCGCAATTGCAGTCGTATGCGTTTCCTGCAGTAGTGCTTGGTAAGTCTTGGTTATCGTAGGTAGGTGTTTTTTTTTTCGAAACGCCTGAACTGGTCTTGCAGAGCTATGTCCCTGTTTTCGTTTGCACGGTGGAACGTGTGGTCTCCCTTCGCATTCGTGAGGAAGAGGTGGTTCATGTCCGTGCATCGGCTCAGGGACACGCGCACTAGCCTGCGTGGGTGCTTCTTGTAGCACTCGTACACCGGTCACTTCCGAGTACGTTGCGGCTGGAGACTTGTGCACAGTGACCGCACTAGCTTGAACGTTGGGAAACTGCTTGCAGGTTACATGTTCCCAAGCCCACAGCGGTATGCTCGGGAACTCTTACTGCACTATCACCAAGATCGGCCCTCATGAATTTTTTCCGTTGCCGGACGCAGAAAAACTGCCGAATGCTGGTCACACAAACGTTTCGCTGTAAAAAGAACCGGGGCAATCCGAGCGGCGAGAAACTTGCTCGCCAGGCCCGTCCCGATGGCAGCGCAAACTCGTGACGTAGCCTTTACCCGGTTGTTTACAATTCTTCTTCCTTGATGTCGATCTCGCGAGGTAGTGCGGTTGGCTGGCTGCATGCGCGTATTTTAATATTGATTTTTAATATGTTCCGAGCTATATTAGCCGTTCATATTTCGCAGACGATGTGTGTATATAGCCACATAAATTTGTGTCGGCGATCCTTTAAATGATGAAATCAACAATAAAAAAGATTGCCCGACTGCAAGATCTGAACACAGGACTACACAAGTCCGGTACTGGAACTGCTACGCCACGTACGCATGCGTCAACGAGTGGCATAGAACACGCTTTCTCGAGGACAAGCCAGCGCGTTTCAATGCACCGTTGCACTAGAAAAGGCCTCACCATGAGTGCAATACGCACCATGGGCACCACTGAAATTTAAACAAATGACACATATCATGTATATTCATGTATATAGGGTGTTTCAGCGAACACTTTCAAAAATCTTTAAAAGTTGCCTGTGGCAGAACCAAATTTTATATCATGAGCTGGTCTACTCGAAGCGGCGGGCAATACTTGCAAGAAAATTGAGATGCAAAGTCGACTAATGGTTAAGAATTCACTAATTATGTTTTAACTAATTACATTATGGCCCCTATGGCAATTTGCAAATTCTAGCCGCGGAGTTGGCAAGGCGGATCCACTGGGAACAAATTTTCAAGATGACACCAGTTTGCAGATATAGATTCCCGAACTTTGCGGAGAAATGCATTGACCTTCCAGATAATTTGTTAACAAAACGTCGTTTCATGCACTAAAGCAGACAAGCAACTGGAACGCCAATGCATTTCTGCACAAAGTTAGGGAATTTACATTTCAAAACTGGTGTCGTCCTGAGAATTCATTCTAAGTGAATCCACCTTGCGAAGTCCACTGTTACAATTTGTGAATTGCAATATGGGACATACGAGAATGAGCTAAAAAGTTAATCAGTGAAGCATTGTTAACTAACCGATTTTGAATTTCTGTTTTTTGTGTACGTAGTGTCCGCCGCTTCGAGCAGACCGGCTCATAAACTAGAATTGAGTTATCTGCCACAGGCAACCTTTAAAAATGTTTGAAAGCGTTCGCTGAAACACCCTGTATATGTGTACTGAATACACAGTCTGTTTAAAATTCACTTCAATTAAAATTATTTCTTCGTATAACATGCTGGTCTTTAATACTAATATTTACACCTCGAAAACCACAGTTCATATACACACGCAGATATAGTTGCTGAGTCAGTCACACCAAGAATGCTTTGCTTTAATTCCGTGTCAACTGTTGAGCATGCCTGTTTTTATAGTGTCATCCGGGGTTCCAGATAAGACGGATACGGGTAGCAGCATAGCTCTGAGCTCTATATAAGACGACTCTGGGAAAGTATATATCATTGTCAGTGTTATTAGAGAAAAAAAATATTCTCTTGCCTGGTGCAGCATGCAACGAACGCTTAGAGCACATGTTACCTAATTTTTCTTAAAATGTGATGATACAAAGTAACCCTTAAGCATTGGTATGTGTAAAGGTTTATACTCAGGTGCCATATATATTTTATGCGTACAAGTCTCGCTAACGGTTTTCAAGTAGTTGATAACGATAATTAGTATCTTACCTATATCCAGTTTCTCCACATGTTCGAATTTAAGATTTGTCTGTAGTTCAGTTTATATCCCGAAAGAAATAATCTGATGCCTGCGTATGATGTGGCTTGTCTTCCATGGAAGAATTTTGAAAAGTTTTTTATATATATTTAAAATAGTGTGAAGAAGAAGACGTGCCTCGCGGCACAGCCGCATCGCCAACGCGCGGCTCGGTTTTGGCTCGCGCTGTTGATTGCTGGCGTCCCTTTTCGACAGTGCTTCGGGCTGCCTCGCCGTTCCCGGTCGCTGTGCCTTTGCATTAGGAGCCGCCAATAAACCTCTTCTCGATAGCGATTTTAAAGGCATGCTCTCGTTGAACTTTTCTGCCTGCTAATCTCTATTAGAATGTTATCGTATATCGCAAAACATGCCTGTAGTTCTATATGGCGCGTATCTTGTAGCCGAACCTTTTGCAACAATATTGTATGCTTGACGTTTATGTTCGTCGAAGGCAAGCGAGCACCAGCGATGACGCTGGAACTTTCGACGAGTCCTTCGGAGCCGCAGATGAGGTTTCGAAAATCAACTCATGTGCTCGTCACTATCATTCTGTCCGAGTGTAACGTGTTTTTGTGGGCACTGGTTTGGCCAATAAAGCGTTAGTTTTGTGACTAGCCGTGTGACGGAGTGTCATTATTCACTGCCACGACAAGGTGACAATCTCGACAGTTCATCTATGAGACAAACGAGCGTCGCATTTGAGCGTTTGCCACGAGGCCTGTATGCTGCAGTGCTGCCAAGCCAATGGAACGCCGCACATGATCCTATTGGCTGTATAAGGAAGCGATTTGTCTAAGATGACGATGTCGGTTGAATAAGTAATGCAGGTAACAGGAGGACATGCGCAACGTTTGACAAGAGCAGGTCCGTGGGTACAATAGGGCACTGGAATTGTTGTGAGGCCTCGAGGACTGTGGAAGACCTGCACTGTGATTCGCCAAATGGGTACGCACCACGAACGGTCCAATGGGCAGGGAAGGTGAGGATTGCCACGTCGCCGACAGCGCTCCCATGTGACGTTGAGCTCGTTGGTAATACTGGGCACACTGCCAGAGAGGAGGATGAGGGCACCTCTCAAGAGGACGACATAGACTGATTTGCACGGACAACCCGTCATGTTGTGAAATGTTCAACTCATTGTTTCTAGGTTCAACATATATTGTACTGCTTTCTTCTCGAGTCAAAATAAGGTTGAAAACGTTGTGTGCATCTATTACCGCATATCAATACAAAAATAGAGTTTATTCAAATATGGGATAGTTTCTTCTAGACAAACAGCGGGGAATGAGAGGTAAATTGTTTTTATTATGCTGAAAGAACACTTGCCACAGACGAATGATTTCTGTCGAACATTACACGAGATTACTGATATTGTTCATTCTCTATCCTCCTCGAAAGAAAATATATAGGCTATAGAAGCCAAGACAAATTATTGCTATTCTTATGCTATTTAATATTATGCTATTTTGCTATTAGCTTACTGCTAATATTATATAAAAATTTACCAAAATAATTTCTAATAGGATAAGGGCAATACTGCACTGTAGTCAACCAAGGAAACAGGCGGGCTTCAGGAAGGGATTCTCTTCAATGGATCACATCCACGTCATTAATCAGCATATCGAGAAATCCGCAGACTACAATAAGCCTCTCTATGTGGCTTTCCCGGAATACGAAAAAGCATTTGATTCAGTAAAGATACCAGCAGTCATAGAGGCATTGCGTAACCAAGGAGTACAGACCGCTTACGTAAATACCTTGGACAATATCTACAGCGATTCCACAGCAACCTGAATTCTACACGAGAAAAGTAGGAAGATACCTATAAAGAAAGGAGTCAGACAAGGAAACACAATCTCTCCAATGCTATTAACTGCGTGCTTGGAAGAAATATTGAAGCTATTAAACTGTGAAGGTTTAGGAGTAACGATCGATGGCTATTACTTCAGCAACCTTCGGTTTGCCGATGACATTGTTCGATTCAGCAACACTGCGGATCAGTTACAACAAATCATTGAGGACCTTAACAGAGAGAGTGTAAGAGTAGGGCTGAAGATTAATATGCAGAAGACGAAGATAATGATGAACAACCGGGAAAGGGAACAAGAATTCAGGATCACCAGTCAGCCTCTAGAGTTTGTGAAGGTGTACGTTTACCTTGGTCAACTAATCACATGGAACCATGACCGTGAGAAGGAACTCCACAGAATAAAAATGGGTTGGATAACATACTGAAGATATCGTGAGCTCCTGACCGGAAGCTTACCGTTATCATTTAAAAGGAAGCTATACAATCAGTGCATTTTACCCGTGATGACATGTGGGGCAGAGACTTGGAGACTGAAAAAGAAGCTTGAGAACAAGTTACGGACTGCGCAAAGAGCAATGGAACGAAGAATGCTAGGCATAACTTTAAGAGGCAGAAAGAGAGCGGTTTGGATCAGAGAGCAGATGGGTATAGACGACATTCTAATTGACATGAAGAGAAAAAGACAACGCTGGGCAGGGGATGTATTGCGTAGAGCAGATAATCGTTGGACCATTAGGGTGACAGAGTGGGTACCAAGAGAAGGGAAGCGCATTAGAGGACGAAAGAAGACTAGGTGGTGCGACGAAGCTAGGAAATTTGCGGGTGCTAGTTGGAATCGGCTGGCGCAGGACAAGGAGTAATTGGAAATCGCGGGGAGAGGCCTTCGTCCTGGAGTGGATATAAAATAGGCTGATGATGATGATGATGATGATGACAGAACACAAGAACATCTCTAACTGCTCATGTATTACCTTTCGAAGCTTTTAGTGTGACTAGATGCTGCGGAATACGTCTGCACAAGTCGTTGCCGCGAATTATCGATGGAATTTGCGTTCGCTCGTAATGCCCTCAATGTGCTTTTGGCCAGCCAATGTTTTGAGTTACATAGCAGTAAACTGTGTAACCTACCCAAGGTTTTCACGTACCGTTCACAAAGGAACTGGCAAAATCGTAAAAATCATGCGCAGTTATCATACTGTAAAGATTCAAGCACGAAACAGACTGTAGGATGAGAGGATATCTTTTTTGCCACTTGAACATACGATCTGCTGAAAACTCTGCTGGTGCAGGAAGCCCTACTTATGAAGAGAACGGTGGTCTGGCGGCAAAATATATTTACCGATTTTGTATTTCAACTTTGGAGTCTGCCTTCGGCAAACCTGACGTATCCGTATTATTCTCGCAGCGGCTACTTGATAAAATACTTATTAAAAATTCTTGTAACGTCACTACGTGCGTAATATGTCATGGCTGACTGCGTCTGAGCGGTCAGCCTGAGGCGCCCGTGTCAATATGACACTTTGCACTGGCGGGCCTGCAGTGCTGGCTGAAAAGATCCCGCAACACCGCGCCCGTGTTGGGATAGCCGTTGCTCTCGCTGTGTAGATCCTGGAGCAGCAGGCACAGCCTTCCATTATGTGTCCCCGTGCGGTTCACGTAGTGCTGCAAAGCCGCTGACCTGCGGGATCACGAAAAAGCGAAGGTTATTCCTCTTGCACAGAGAGGGAGGCCAAGGTAAGAGATGTTAAATGCCTAGCAGTTTCCCCTCTTCGTAGATTGCATAGCATGGTACAGAAATATATCAAAGAAAGCATCTCTTGAATATATCAATATATCAAAGAAAGCATTTTTCTCTTGAGCGCACGAACGAAAACCATCTCCTTCAGGTAGCCTGATTAGGCAGCAAAGTATACCTTCTTTCAGTTTCTGCACTCTTTTATCCTTTCCGCCACATGTATCTCGAACACTACAAGATCGGAATGTTAAAGGCCAGTGTTATAATATTTACAGATATAAATTCTAGGACTGAACGCTCGCGTTCTTGTCATCTACGAAAGGCTCAGCACTGGTTGACAAAAGCCACAAAGCGCACAGTGAAGTTTTGTGATGCTTACGCTAGAACAAACAGAAATTCTGCTGGTGCTATTGCATTCATTGTATTGCCATTGGAATCGGTCAGTGTGACTACAGGTGACTGAATACATCCGCATATGTCGCCGTCGTAAATTGTTGACGGAAGTTCTGCCTGTTCTAGGTTCTAGCAAAACAAAAAATAATTCCGAGAAAAACATTGCAGCTATACACTACAAAATTTAATCGAAGTGTTGGACAAATTAAGGTTCATATTTTAGGAAACAAAGGAATATCGGTTAGATGGAAGCCCTGCTAGAAATTACCTATTTTCTCTTAATAAAGCTTTGAATCCTAGTTCTGGCATTCAACAAGCGCATTTTGAACGTTCGGATATATCAATATGAAACCCGATAGCAATATTGTCCATAGAGGCAGAAGAAATGCTGTAAAATTTCAAAACTTGTTTAAACTTTGGAGACACCTTATACGTTTACAAATTTTCGCTAATTGTGCTTCTTCTTGATGCAGTACGAGTGCCTAAAACTTTCGCTTTTCGACATGTACACGACTTATCGAGATGAAACATTCTAGCAGAATGCCTTTCCTAGCAAAATTGTCCCATAGAAATCCAATAGTCTGTTGGTTTATTGACAACAGTAGGTCTATTGCTTCTGTAGGTGTAGTGGTTTGAAAAAGGCATTATTTCTATATGTGTATTACTTTTAGAGGTGTGTTGGGTCCGTTGGCCTATTGGTTCAATAGAATCCATCGGCAGGGGCAACCAAGCACCACAAATGCTAAAGTGATAGGAAGATTTACACAGGGATAAAGCTTAGAGTACTTTATTCGCATTCTACTGGACTTCACTGATATCACACATGCAGGGCAATAATCACAGAAAAATCACATATATTGGCATAAATGTGACCGTTATTTCAGAATTGCACCTCAGTGCGGCAAAACTCGGTTGGGAAACTACTGATGCAGGCTCAGAAGAGCTTTGGGTGTGTCCGCAGAGACATTTAAAAAGAAATAAATATTACATATGTCGGCTGCAAGCCACTGAAACTCTCAATAGCACACTTCTTAGTGAAGCGTCGCTTCTTATCTCGTCACCCCGTCTACTTTCGTAAATTATATTACGCCAAGTCCCGTCAGCATATTGCCTATCGCAACACGCGATAAATCGATACTCCAGGCTAAGTTTCGTATTAATATATAAGGCATTTAGCACATCCAATCTGGATCCATGGTGGTCAGGAAGAATTTCGTGGGTCATGTCGACGTCGTCATTGGGCCTGAATCATGCGGGAAGGATTGGTGTGGCTGATACTTCCCGTTCTATTTGCTGTACGGAAGCCAAAACAGTGCTTCTGTACGATTGTTAAAGGCAGATGGCAAAGCTGAATTGATGGGACAAACCCCAGCAAACATTAAAGCGGAAAAACAAGGGGAAGAACTTCAATAAACTGAGGAACGAAGTGTCCAGTGCCAGCGCTTATTGTTCACGCGGTTACGTCTCAATAAGGCAATGAACATTCCTTGGACGTTTACAACGAGGCAACTACCCCCAATCCAATTCATCAGCGCCTATCCAGAAGTCGGCGCAGCATTGACGGCGACTGTTTACGGGCCAACAAAAGACCCCTCTACCTAAACTTGACAGCCTGAGCTAATTGATGAAAAGACCCAAAGTCGACTGCCACCGTAGGAACACCTTCGACCTCGGATTCCAAGGTTGCTACGCGCTTACGCCGTATGCGGGGTCGAAGGTGCAACATAGGAGGCGGATAACGCAGGCAGAGAACGCAGCACAAGCTAGCATGGACGCGCAGTTCGCGAAGTGTGGGAAACACGCGATGGCCCCGATGACGGCTCGTCTTGAACGAACCTGGCGGGAGTAGCGTTCCCGCATGTCGGCAGAAGGTGGCAGTAGACCATACGGCAACAACGATCTAAACGTTTGCCAGGCCTACCTACACCAGCAGACTCATGCGTACGCGAAACTATAAGCATCCCACGGATGCGGTGCGTAGCGCAGTGCAACTCTCACGTTTACGTGCGCGAAATTTCTGCGTACGTGAAACTAAAACTATCTACTCACTCCACTCGCACCGTTTATCCTCCGGAAGCGACATTCCTTCCCTGCATTCTCCCGTACCGGAGCTCGAGGATCGCGTGACACGTACGCCACGGCCCCGTCTTCTTTTTTTAACAGCGGAGCTGTTCTAAGTCGAGCCTTTGCAATACGTGGTTCAGTGTCACGCAGGAGGGCAGAGGAGAGTGTGCGCGCCGGAGAAGGGGGGAGGATAGGGGTATAGGAGCAGGTGTTTCGCCGGCGTGCGCCCTTTCGCTCCATGGACTGCGCTCGACGCGAGCGGCTGCGGGAGCTCGCACAATAGCACCAGGGCCGACGTCGAGCAAATTCCGAGCTCCGAGAGTTACAAGCGCAAGCAAACCGCCAGCGGAGGGAAGCCGCTACCGTCGAAGATCGAGAGCGGGAAGCCCAAGTGAAACACTGGTGGAGGCAAGCCAACCCCAAAATTCAAGTGAAGGCGACCCGAGTCAAGCGCCAGCAGAGGCAAGCTAACCCCTAACTTCGAGAGTAGGAGGCCGAGCAGAGACGTCGACGCAGAGAGATTCCTTCCACGGTAGGTGCCTATGAATGGTTCAAGAGAGAATTCCTCGACCGTGAGTGCAGCCAAAGCTGCAAGGTGTGTGAAAGACAGTGCTTTGAACAGAACCTCACGCAACTGAAGAGTGCGCGCAATCCGCAACCGAAGCTCGAATGTAGCAAGACAACATGACGAGACAAAAGACTCTCATTAAAATTGCGCTAAACACACGTTCAATCCTGAGAAAATGACCACCGCCTTTACTGTTTTCACAGCCTTCACTGCGTGGAACTTGCTTTACATTTTTCGCTCGCTTTTTTCCTGCGCGGCGCACTTTCACTCACGGTGTCGCGCGTGACGTTCTGCGTTTGACTCGTTCCGCGCAGCGGACGATTTTGCGATGGTGAAGTAAATGCCATACAAATACTGCAGCAGAGACAAGCGGATCACAGAGCATGATGGTGCGCTGCAACACGGTAGAAAATGACATTGTTTTGTTGTCTGCGCGACCGACTGGAAGACGCGGGAACAAGCAGACGAAGCGGAAGTATATCTCTCTTGCTGCGGTGCGAAGTAAAACAAGAACCCGCAAGCATTCGGTTTGTGTGTTCCATTATTAAAGCGAAAGCTTTACTGGCCGCGAACTTGCGATTGCGCCGTGGCGGTGCTTCGAGGAGGCACATGACATCAGGACGAGCGCCTCGCCGCTGATATTTCTCTCTCGCTCGCCCTCTAGTCACTACTGCGCATGCACCACTAGTAGCACCGAGCCACAGGTGTGCCGCTGCTGCGCAGCGTCACGCCTTTCTGCCGCCGCCGTTTGGTATGACGAAGCAGCGCGTTCCTCGTCGCGCTCGCCTCCGCTCGCTTCCCCAGCTGCGTCGCATGCCTGATAACACGTCGGTGGATTGAAAAGGAGAGCTCGCGTGCGCCGAAAGCACAGTTGAGGCGGTAGTAGGGACGGCAACAATTCTGATAAGCCCTAGGAGGCCTCGAATCGACATCGGAACGAGATGGAGAGGAAACGGATCGCTCAGGAAACAGACGAACAGCGCGCCGAACGACTGGCTAAACGCCGAAACATAGCTAGACAACCAGACTAACCTGGACTTGCAATCAAGATTAACCAAGGCTAACCATGCTGTGCCTTCGCTTTCGCTACGTATTCCTGGCATAGCCGAGGTAAGCCACAGCCAATTTTTTTCTGTAAACTTTAATTCGTCTACTGAAGCAAGAGATTGCAGAAAGAACGGATGTTGGCTTTAATAATTCTCCGAATCATCTGCCACTATGAGCGACGCCACAGCACTGTGATTTATGTAGCGCACTTGTGGCATTTGCGTCGACTCTCCGGCTGGGAGCGCGGCACCCGCGAGGACAAGGGTAAACGGCATTCGGTTCGAAATTTTAGGTTTTTCTGCGATGAGTAGCGACATAATAATTAGCAGACGCAATCGTTAGTGCGCATTGTATGCACGGCGCTTATCGGCTCAAAATGACAAGATCTGGTGAGGGGCCCTTTAAACCTTGTCTTACTCGAACACAGAGAAGCAAAGCGTCGGTGCGTGTATCGAGCGTGTATTCATAAGACGGCAGCGCTTTGAATATCGCTTAGAGCATGCGTGGAAGTATTTAGAAATAAGCTCGAATCTTCGTCTAGTTTCAACTGCGTATTGTACGAACATTTTGTTTTTATTTCTTTACTTCGGGTCCTTTGTGGACAAGAGATTGAAAATGTTAGTGAGCGAGTCGCACAAAAGTGGAACATTTTCAGAGCCTTATTCGGAATATGCGGATTGTTTTGAGAGGAAAGCTTTGTCTTCACGGCCTGTGCTTGTCTTGCCAGACTTTTGCAGATAATTTGTCTAGTGCGACGCCAGAAACTGTGGTCTTCAAGTCTGCCTTGTCCAACCTAACGAAAGCGGTGCTGCACTTTAGTGGAAAATTGACACCGCGAGGAGAAGCATTTAGCACCTCGGAGAAATAGTGCTTATGCATAGTATCGCTCATTCAAAAGCTAGTATGCTATATTCAAGGCATGAAATTCACAGATGGGGAAAGCCCCGTCTCGCTGTATTTTTTCCAGCTGTTACCATTATGAATGCTTACTAAATTGCCCCTTTCTGCTTTAATATAGGAAAGAGAGCCATAATAATGCAGAGAGTCTGAACCAGGGATCTTAAGCAACGTACTCAGGGTGTTTTGGTTTAGAAAAATGTGTTCCGTACGTATCGCTATCATGGTTAGGGAGATAGGCAACTAATTTCTGTCTTGCTGAGCGCGGCGCACGTGAAAAAAAAGAGGCATGGGGTAGACTTTGTAAAGAGATGTGGGGATCATAGCGGCCAGTAGGCGTGTCGCTCGGGCAGCGCCGACCAAAGTGTGCGTGTGCTTGTGTTTTCTCCGAAAAAATGCCGCATTGACGCGAGTGCTGGGGCTGCAGTGGGTCTTCAGTCATCAGTTCGGAAGGGAACCTCGACGCTTCGGGCAACCTGACAGCTGGCCGCCCTGAGGTCAACGCTACTGGCGGTGGAGAAGTCTGTTACGTCTCAATGTGGCGATGATCATTCCTTAGACGCTTACCACGAGGCCACCCCTCAGTTCATCAGCGCATATCCAGAAGTAGACAAAGCGTTGACGCCGATAGTTGATGGGTCAACAAAGGCCCCTCTACCTTAACCGGACAACCTGAACTAATTGATGAAAAGGGCCAACGTCAACTGTTACCGTGGGAACGACTTCGACCTCGGGTTGCAAGGTTGCTACGCACTTGTGTCATATGCGGGGAGGAAAGTGCAACATAGGAGGCGGAGTTCAGTGAAACGCTGCGATTTCGTGGGGGGATTTTGCGACCTACTCGACGACTGTGATTGGCCGCGATACAATCATCAGATTCCCTACTCTAGCCTACTAGGGAAGATGGCGGTATTAAAGGTGGATACCTTTGGTGCGGGAGGTGTGCTGACGTGTCTTGATGTCAACTCAAGACATGTAAACTCAAACATAATGTAAACTGAACGCTTTTTCATTCATTCCTATTACCGGACGTACTCGTCAATGATTTGGTGGATTCCTGACCGAAACGCCACATCGAGCCGCAACAACGCGCTACATTTCCTGGCGGAACGTAGACATGCGCAGTTTCGCACTCCCGTCCGCTCAGCTTGATCAGTTGCAGTTGCACAACTTGCGCGCAAAGCTCGCCTGATCGCGTACAGGGTCGCGTAATCTGTCGCGACAACGACCCACTTATTGCAAGATTTCGACGTCTGAAAAAAGCTAAGATGAAGACCAACGCTAAAGAATGGTTCTGAGGGCACATCGATGGGGTGAAGGCGTCCAGCGGGCAGCACAGCCGGTTTTTTGTGGCGCTGACAGAGCGCACAGGCTCCAACGTAGCGGTGCACGGAGTGGTACAGGCCTGGTCAGTTGAATCGGCGCCGTACGCGGTTGTAAGTACGGGAAACACCGAGGTGGCTTGCACTAGGGGCGTCATGAAACTGCTCAAGAACTGATGTTCGGAGTTGGCGCAGTAAAAAGAGTAAAAATTCTGGTCCCCCAGGGCGTAAGATGCGACGGTAGAGAACGTTGGCACGCAGCACGAACATGTGCTGCGTGGGCTCCGCATGTTCAAAATTAAGGCAGTCGATGAAAACTAGTAAGCAGTCATCACACCGTTATTCAGTGCCAATGTTGGGCTCATCAGAAATGACCAGGACGCAAAGGTCGGTGTTAAGCTCATAATATTCAGGGTGGTAGAGAGGATGACGGGTGGGGCAGTTGGCATTCTTGTGCAAAAGGCCTGACTTGTAGGAGACAGCAAATTTATATTCTTGAAGCCATAGTGCTCGTCTACCCAATCGTCCAGTGGGCCTTTAAAGGGATACGGACACAAAATCTGAACATTTTACGATAATACAGGAAATGGGTCCTCAGTGTGCGAGTACACCGAAAACAAGTAGTCACTTCGCTCATTTTTCAGCGGATGGCTTTATTTTTGGCGTTTTTGTGAGCGTGCGCAACGCCGCCCGGCCCAAGCGAGTTGGAAGGCGTGACGTCATGACACCCCCGTCGGATAGCCAGCCGGCCGGCCACGGTCATTCGAGGCGCGCCACCGCCGCATTTGCGATCATGGATTCGGGTTCTGGTGCCTCTACCAGCGATGAGTACACGTCTGCAGACGAGGACCGTTCCAACTTAGCAAGAAATATAACCGCTTACGGTTACGAGCCTTCCGCGTCAAGCGGCGAAGAAGAGCAGGCGGCCTTGAACGTGCCGGTCAGGCAGTCCGGGCCAGCAACATGGTAATTTCTTTTTCTAGTAAACTTGAAGTGCAGCAGCAGCAGTTCGTAAAGTTATGTTACGTAGGATGCAAAATGCCTAGTTTCGTGACCCGCGGCGAGGCAGAAAGGGAGCTATTAGGTTGAATCGTAGGTAGCATGGCTCGTCGCTTTGTGCTTACCTACGCTGTCGGCTTTCGATCGCTGCACACTTCGTTTTTATGCGACGAGGCACGGCATGTGTAGAATTTTCCAGCCGTTTCATAGCCCTGTGTTTACGGCTGCTTTCACATTCACGCCATTAGAAGCCATTTACTGGTTGAACTCGTTGAGATGGGCGGCTGCGCTAGGGACCCGTCGACCAGATCACTTTGCTACATCGATTCTGTGGCCATAGACAAAGGAAAAATCTTTGGCTGTGGCATTTACTAGGGAAATGCTGCGCGAACAACCAAGTCATGAAACCCGATGCATGATTATGCAGATGCCTATGAAAATCCGTAATTTTTTGCTTGAGGTTGAAAAGCAACGTGTGAAACGGCAATGTAGATAAATGTGCTGCGCATTTTAGATTACTACAAATGTATGCTGTTGTCTGGCTGTGTTTTGTATATTTGATCAATTGAAAGAGCGCTCGTATGCTGTCGTTCAATATTAGACGCAGCGAGAGTGTACACAACATGACTATTTTGTTTGGTAATAAACACATGCATCCGCAGGGTAAACAATTTCTGTCCCAACCCGAGAATATCTGTTCTTGCACAGCCAATGAAAGGGTAATTTCCCTTCTTTCAACAGGCACTCCTGCGGTCACCGCTGCGGCTACATGCGTACAGAAAGAGAGAGGGTCGTTTGCCAGAACAACAAAAGTTGGTGAATACAGCTAACAGTTACGAATCCATCACTAAGCACCCGCTCTTTGAATTGTATTGCCTCAACAGGAGCCTTTTGAGCGGCATGCCAAGGCTTTTGAGCACAGCCGGGCTGGTCGCATAAGCATCGTTGACGAAGTGGTCCACGCAAATGAAGCCATTTCTTTAGAAGTCTCCATGCTGGGTGTGGTGGCTGACAGGCACGTATGCAAAGTTCACGCACCTTCTTGTCTCTGGGAAACGTGCGCGACGGCGTGCCACGACCGATAATGCTGTTATAAGAGCCGTGGGCGCAGTAATGTCTGGGCATTTTCTTCCGCCGCGATGAATGCTTCAATACCGATCGACGACCGTGCGAACACGCGTGTAAGATGCACCACCTGCATGGAGCGCTTACGGGGATAATGTTTCAGACAGACCACATGCGAACATAGCCGACGGCGATAAACAAACGCTGCAAGGGACCGACACTCCGGAGAGACTGCGCCGGCGGTGGCTGACCTTGGCCGCGCGCGCGGGCACGCGGGGGTGTCATGACGTCAAGTTTCAGCTTCTCCCGGCGGCCGCTTGGAGGCAAGGCGCAACAGAAAATCGCAAAAGAAAGGTGTTTCTCGTTCTTTTTTTCTAAGCCGCTCGTTGTATTCGTCATTTTTAACAGTTCAACTTTTGTTCTGACGCAGAAAACCACCCACCAATTTTTGTGTCCGTATCCCTTTAAGTGAAGAGAGCCACAGAAAATGTGCGGCCGTGCAAGTAGAGGCGCAATTTGGCAACTGTCCATACTATAGCCAGGCACTCCCGTTCGGTAATTGAAAAATTCCTCTCGACGGGTGACAGGAGGTGGCTGGCGCATGCAATTACGCGTTCTGCTTCACGCTGACATTGAACAAATAAGTACAGCTCCAACTCCATGACCACTGGCATCCATGGGAAGTTCAGTGGCAGCAGCTCGGTCGTCGTGAGCCATCGATGGGGAAGCCGTGAGTAAGCGTACGAGGGCGAAGGCTTTGGTTTGAGCAAGGCTCCATGTGAAAGCAGCGTCATTCTTAAGTAAGTCAGTGGGCGAGTGGTTTCGGCGAACTTCTTCATAAAAGCGGAAATACGAACATAGCCCAACAAAGCTTCTTATGTCTGTGATGTCTGTGGCGGAAGACGGAACAGGAAATTGCTTGACAGTGCGAATCTTGTCAGGGCCGGGTTGAACGCCAGCAGCACTGACGAGGTGGCCAAGAACGGTAATTTGACGACGTCCAAAGTGGCCCTTTGATGAGTTCAATTACAGGTGGGCGTGTCGGAAAACAGCAAGGATAGCCGATGGACGCGCTAGGTGACTCATGAAAGTTAGTGAAAAGGCTATAACATCGTCTAGATAACACAGACATGCATGTGGACTATCTATAGCCGCGAAGTAAGGAGTCCATTATTCTATCGATGGTTGCCGGGGCATTACAAAGACGAATGGCATAATTTTGATTTGGTAGAGGCCATCAGATGTTACAAAGGCAGTTTTCTCGCGGTCCATGTCATCAACCGAGTTTTGCCAATTGCCTGATCGGAGGTCTATCGGTGAAAAGTACTTGGTTCTGTGCAAGCAGTACTAGGCATCTTCACTATGCGACAAGGGATAGACATATTTGTGCATGATTTTCTTAAGGTGCCTGTAATCCATACAAAAGCGCCAACTGCCGTCGTTCGTCTCGACAAGGACAACAGCGGATGTCCACGGACTGCGAGATGGTTCGATAACGTCTGTAGTCAACATCTTATGAACTCATCGTTGTATCACCTATCGTTCAGCATGTGAAATACGGTATGACTGGCGGCGTATCAGAGTGGTGTCTCCGGTGTAGATACGACGGGTGACCACCGATGTCTGTTCTAAAGGGCGAAAGTGCCGAGGTAAGTTTCCAAGAGATGGCGGAGGTCAGCAGCTTTGTCCGTGCGATCAAGCGCAATCACCTTGCTAAGTTAGTCTTCGAGTGTCGGTGAATCGGGAATTCCTGTAGAGGGCGACGGAATCTCAGTGTCAAGATTAGATGTCTATCAATCCTTCACAGGCGAGATGTCGCCTAAGGACATTCCTCTGGGAAGAATTTGAGCCGAGCAGCTAAAATTAAGGAGTGGAGCGAAGCCTAATTGCCTGTAACAGTGAGCACTGTATGGGGGAGCGGCCAAATTCCTTTCAAGAAGTATGTCAGCGCTGGGCCATCGTAGATCGACGCCGTCAAGAACAGATGGAAACGACTGTAGAGTGACGTACGTAGTGGCTCGAGACGACAGGCGGATGTCTTCGGGAGAGCATAACCATGGTTGTGTGGCTGGTGGGCAATAGTAGCCGTGGAGCAGTTCAAGCTGAATGGCATTAGATGCGCAATCAAAAAGAGCTGAACGGGACGATAAAATGCCTTAGCCGAGTGTAGCATCATAAGGGGATTGTTCCTAGACGCCAAACAAAACAGCCGTTAGGCGCCCCGCAATGGCATTGCGAGTGGTGCACATACCAAGCACGATAGGCATTGCGTCGTCGGTGACGCGGAGGGTGCGTGATGCAGCGGGTGTGGGAACTTTGTTCGGGCGTCGGTGCAATTGGGCGTTCAGCACGGATACACTAGTGTCAATGAGTGTTGGGATACTGACGCTATTGACTAAAACGTCCATGAACTTCTGTTTGGTCGGCAAAGCGATCAGTGGGCTTTGCAGTCGAGTCATCAATGCAGCGTCACCTCCTGGAGCAGCATCGCCTAGTTTTCCGGAGATGGACGTCAGGCTTGCATCATGGATGATCTTCGACGAGCTGGTGGCGAACGGGACTGGTGACGTCGGAATGATGGCAAAAGACTGTTCCAAAGAGCACGAGCGTGATTCTTTGGCTGTTGCGGTGCCAATGGAGGCTGGTAACGACCAAGAAGGTTTGAAAAATGCTGGAGTAGAAGTCACCTATACCGGCCTATGGGCTCAGGTGAAGCAGGTAGCGGGCTTCTTCCTGTCAAGAGGTTCGCAGTGCTGCTCGTCGGATTTTCCAGCGGGTTTTAATTGCTCAACGGATTTTAAAATTCTAATGCAATACTGTAGGCGATAAGGTGAGCCATATTGGAAGCCTGCGGATCGCAGATATACGAGTACTGGGGCATTTTTTCATTTTATCGCCATGAATATGCAGCTTCCACAAAGTGTAAAAAAAGTTAGCCGAGTAATTAGCGTTTATTCGACTTCTTTATAGCAATGTATAAATTGATAAATCATGAAAGCTGTCAGTACAAAAAGCGGTTAAAAACTGAAAACGTAGCATGAGATACAGCAGTAAATCCTATAGGAATAAGTATTTATTAGTATCTTCATAATCATCAGCTGTTGCCAGTGCTTTATCATCCTCATTGCATAGAAGGTCTCGGAACTTTGGTGGCGGCCGTTTCCTTTGAGACTGAAATATAAAATTTTCCTTAATTTTAGAGCAAGGTAGTGCTAATGTGCAGCCTGATTTAAATGAGAAGGACAACGCTAACATGTCAACTCGTTGTACGTCAACTTTCCTGAGAACAACCGAGCGCACTATCAAATTTTGGGATCTGCACAGCACCGCGCACGGCAAGATACGACGATCGGAAACACATTAGCTGCGGCGACTGGCGTGCTTTTGCTTCTCCGCAATATGGCGACGCGGCAGCTTCACTCGACTGGCGCTCCCTCCGCTCCAGCAGTTTTCCTTTAACCTCCTTGGTAATGACGCTCGCTCAGTTAGGGGCGTTAATAACTGGTGAATGGTGGCCGCAGAGGGGAGGAGACAGTACGGTTGTTACAATGGCGAACAACGTGGCCGATACGCGGGCAGGCAAAACAGATTGGCCGATCATCTGCGGTTCGCCACTCGGCTGCATTTCCGTAGTCTGCGAGATGCCGCGGACCAGTCGATGGACCTGGAGCATGAAACAGCTGTGAAGTGGCAGCGGTACACACAGAATGAACTCTAAGATTAGCTAGTTCTTCGCGGACTATTGTCTGCACAAATGATGCTGTGGCGAAGTTGTTCGACTCACTGGGGCAGGAAAAAAGGATGCAGGAGCCATGGCGTCAACTTGATGATGGTCGCTGTATTCCTAGCCTGTCTTTAGAAGAGGATGTCGTAGCTGTGTTCAGCAGGTGTACGAACGGCATTACAATGCGGCGGTTCTTGGCCTGCTCACAACGTTGAGGCTATTTTATGATGTGCTGTACTGTTTAACAATTTTTGCACATGAGCTGGATGAAAGCATCGTCGGCGATCCCCTTCCGTAGATGCCCAACCTTGTCTGACTAAGCCATATCACTGTCGGCCTTACGGCTGTTACGTTTCGCCTACAACGCGCGGTATAGCCGGCGCGGATGCAACGGACGCCGGGGCTTCCTTCAAAGCGGCGGACATTTTGGCCCGTTCGGAGCTCCCGCAGTCTCCCCGCCAAGCGCGTCCAGGCGTGTTTCAGTGCCACGTCTCTTCGTGTGTGCGTGTGTGTGTGTGTGCCCACGCTTGTCAAAGCGCGGCAGCCGGGGAGGGGAGCTCCCCAAGTGTGAAGCGAGGGGGTCTGACGGCGCCTGCTTGGCGGTTGAGTCACTACACTCGTCTCAACATGTATCTCAGCTCGTCCGTGCCTCGCCGTCACGTGGTCTCATCCCGTGACCTTCCTTCTTGCCCGCGACGCCGAGAGTATAAGAGCAGCTGCTCCCGGACGCCGAGAGAGGCTCCGATTTCTTCTGTTGAGTAACGTGCACTCCCGTCTCTCCACTTCGGTCGACCTGACCGCCCGCTCTTTTGCGATGTTAGAATAAACCAGTTGTTCTGTTACCAGTCGACTCATGCTTTGCCGGGACCTTCGGATGCTTCCAGTGCCCCAGGCCGCCAGGCCAACGCTACCCTTGGGGCTTACGACCCATTTGCAACAACGGGCGTCAGCGCTGAGTTTGCAACAACTCGTGCCAGCGGTGCGATTACAACACGGCACAGAGCCAGCGCACCTCCTGGATGTAAGAGACGTATGATTTTATGGACGTTTGGGCGCGGGTCGCTAGTTCTTTCTTAGCGGTGCTCTTCTACCCGGCGGAACGGCCGAACAAGTCCCTCAGCTTCTGTTTGCACGTGTCCCAGTCGTTAAGCTCTCCTTCGTGGTTGTCATACCACACCTTCGCCGTGCATTGTAGGTGGAGGACAAAGTTAGACAACGTAATCGGCGGATCCCATTTGTTGTGGCTACTTATACGCTCACACGTAGCGACAACTGTGGAGATCCGTTGTTATTTATAGCGGGTACCACGCACCCCTCACCGATTTGTCACGGTGCAGAAGTCACATATAAATATGTATTTACAATATTTACAAAAGAGACAGCGATGCATAAACAAGATGGCTGTCGAGACCGATGCCACTTCTACACGTCGTCTTGTTCTTACTGGCGCCACTCCTGGTTGCGCCGTTACAATATTGTTTCTTTTGATATCATTTATATTGTCCACATTGCACTTACGCTTGTCTTTTTACGTCCCCCTCCACCTATCTACTGCCGCGATGGGCTGCAGAGGTACTCTAACAAATAGATAAAAAACATATATGTTGGCCGACCACGTACCCGTCGGACGCAAATTCATGGCCAAATAGGCGGCCCGGTGTGACGCGCCATTGGTCACAACCCACGCTGGCAGCCGTGACTTCGATGAGGGGCAACTGGCTCGCCTCCCAGTGCGTTGCGTAGCCTTCTTCGCTGTCGCCCACACTCACGGGACGACCCCGCGCGTCGCGGTGGCGGAGCAGCAGTGTGAAGCTGGAGCATACGCGTTCCAGTGGCAGCGCCACCTTCGAGGTCACCTCCTGCGACAGAGCTTTCGTCCATATACAGTGTCCAAGCTAACGTTAGCCAATCAGTTGTAGGGGAACAACGAAGAGAAACATGGCGTAAGAGATGGTTATGTCGATGGTATTTGGTATTTAGAACTGTGACACACAAGCAGTGTAGATTTTGTAATTGTATCTTACACCGTCCATTTATTCGTGCCTTTAAGAGCCTGGCTAAGGTTAGCTGGAACTTATGGTAGGTGGTGCCCACACCATGACGTCTATGGCGTGTTTCCGGCTGAGCAAGCGATTGAGCCGAATCCGAAAGCACGGCCTTCGATATTGGTTGCTGCTAACCAGAGGGGATTGTCTCTTGGATGTGGATTCAGACAACACCTATTGTGGCAGAATTCGCGTAAGTCGCCGTTGCGCCCGAACGTTGCGATTTAGAGGCACTGCGGCCGAGTAACACTGACGACGCCGGAAGCTACGATAAATTCTAGTAGGCTCATAGGAAGAGCAGAACAGGAATCAAGGAGAAAGAAATAGAAAAAATTCTGAGCTTCCTACTCCCGAAAACTTTGCGGTTGCCCAGACAAACACACACACCCGTGTAGCAGGAATCATGCAACAGCAAGAATTCGGATGCAACACGTACCAGTGTCTGCTTTTGCACCGCCAAAAAAGCGCAAGTAGCCGATGCGCCCTAATAAATACTGCCACGGCAAAGATCGTTCTGGAGAGCAGCGATGCGTTAGAATGTTGCACAAAAGGCCGTATATTCTCAGTTTGAGGTTCAGTGGCTTTGAGAATAAAAAATTGAGGGTCACTTAAGTATATCCTTAGATGATTTGAAGCGAAAGCATCATGACTGCATTAGGTTGAAATTATCGCGTAACCATAAGATGTGACGTCATACATTGCCACGCGCCCTTAACAACTCTGCCTTAATACACCTTAATCTAATTTGTACGAAACTTAGTCCACCTTAATTCAGCATAATCCACCTTTCCGAAATTTGTAGCAACCTTAATCCACCTTAATCAACTTGAATCTACTAAATACACCTTGCTCTAACTTGTACCCCTTAATCCGCCTTAGTCCAGCTTGCACTAATTTTTACCAACGTTATTTGACCTTAATCGACATAAATCCACCTTAATCAACTTTAATGCACCTTCAGTTACTTTACTTCACCTTCACTCACTTAACTTCATTCTCATTCACTTTACTTCACCTTCATTCACTTCACCAGGATTCACTTTACTCCACCTTAAGTCATCTTACTCTGATTTGCTCTGCATTACCACTGACGTACTGACCACTGGTAGTGATTTATACAGTACCAGTGGCACCCACGACGATAATGGAAGAGGGAATAGACTAGAGGTATTTGACGTCCCACAAGTAACGCCGGAAGAAGTAAAGAAAGCCTTGGGAGCTATGCAAAGGGGTAAGGCAGCTGGGGAGGATAAGTTAAAGCAGATTTGTTGAAGGACGGTGGGCAGATTGTTCTAGAGAAACTGGCCACCCTGCATACGTAATGCCTTATGACCTCGGGCGTACCGGAATCTTGGAAGAACGCCAACATAATCTTAGTGCATAAGAAAGGGGACGCCAAAGACTTGAAAAATTATAGACCGATCAGCTTACTGTCCGTTGACTTCAAAGTACTTACTAAAGTAATCGCAAATAGAATCAGGAACCAAAGGACTAGGCAGGATGTTGTAAAGGCTACTCAACAACAGAACATATTCACACTAACAATCAGATGATAGAGGAATGTGCGGAGTATAACCAACCCTTACATATAGCTTTCATTGATTATGAGAAAGCGTTCGATTCAGTCGAAACTTCACAGTCATGCAGGCATTACGGAATCATGGTGTAGACGAGCCGTATTTAAATATACCGAAAGATGTCTATAACTGCTCCACAGCCACCGCAATCCTCCATAAAGAAAGGAACAAAATCTCAGCGAAGAAAGATGTCAGGTAGGGAGATACGATCTCTCCAATGCAAGTCACAGCGTGTTTACAGGAGGTATTCAGAGACCTGGATTGGGAAGAATCGGGGATAAGAGGTAATGGAGAATACCTCAGTAACTTGCGATTCACTGATGATGTTACCTTGCTTTGTAACTCAGGGGACCAACTGCAATGCATGCTCACTGACCTGGACAGGAAAAGCAGAAGGGTGGGTCTAAAAATTAATACGCCGAAAAGTAAAGTAATGTTTAACAGTCTCGGAAGAGAACAGCAGTTTGCGATAGGTAGCAAGGCACTGAAAATGGTAAGGGAATATATCTTCTTAGGGCAGGTAGTGACCGCTGATCCGGATCATGAGACTGAATCAATCAGAAGAATAAGAATGGGCTGGGGTGCATTTGGCAGGCATTTTCAGATCATTAACAGCAGGTTGCCATTATCACTCAAGAGAAAAGTGTATAACCGCTGTGCCTTACCAGTACTCACCTACGGGGTAGAAACCTGGAGGCTTACAAAAAGGGTTCTACTGAAATTGAGGACGAGGCAACGAGCTAAGGAAAGAAGAATGATGGGTGTAACGTTAATAGATACGAAAAGAACGGATTGGGTGAGGTTCCGAAACAAACGCGACATCTTAGTTAAAATCAATAAAAAGAAATGGGGGCACGGGCAGGGCATGTAATGAGGAGGGAAGCTAACCGATGGTCATTAAGGGTTACAGACTGGATTCCAAGAGAAGGGAAGCGTAGCAGGCGGTGGCAGAAAGCTAGGTGGGTGGATGAGATTAAGAAGTTTGCAGGGACAACATGGTCCCTGGAACATGGCCACAATTAGCATATGAACGCGGTAGTTGGAGAAGTATGGGAGAGTCTTTTTGCCCTGCAGTGGGCGTGGCCAAGCTGCTGCTGATGATGATGATCATGATGATGACTACTGACGTCATGCAAGACGTCAGTAGTCATCGTATTTTTGGTATCACTTGTTGTGGACAAGAACGCCGGCTTTTGTGCCTACATGGGACGTATAGTGCCTTCGCCTTGAAATGCATCTTCATACTACTCATACTAGATGTGTCTACAGTGAAAATTGGAACACAGGCGTGCATCGACACTTGGCCATTTGTGAAGCGGTTGTCGCACGTTCCCGCCGTTTTTCGTCAAATTTGCCGCCTGCAGTGCGCTGTACGCGCGTTTTTTTTCGCGCTGGTGTGCACGCGTGCCTTCGAGCGGGCTTGCGAATAACTGGCTCGACAAGCCAACAAGTAGTGTTCACCCGCGGAGTCGGACGCACGCTCCAAGTGTGTCGTTGGACTTTGACGTCAATGTGTCCTGTTCCTGAGTACATATATATACAGGGAGATTGAGAACATATGAAACGTCAGTCATCACTCACGTTGAAGAATCGTACTCTTTTCGCGGGGTTGATGGGGCAGATTCTGCTGCTTCTTGTGTAGATTGGACCCAGAAAGATCAGGTCGATGTCCTCCTGAATGCCTTTAATGTGCTGCAAAAATGAGCAACCAAATATGTGCATGAAATAGCATTCAGCAGAAACTACGATGTCGAAGGAAACTCGACATTTTTTCCAACAGCGCCTCGCGTACTGAGTTTGGCTGTAATGACGTAGGTGTTAAAGGGCCCCTAACCAGGCCTGGTCATTTATAGCTGACAAGCGCAGAGTATACAATGTCGGCCAAGGAGTTTGTTCGCAAAGAATTGCATCGGTACGCGCCACGGAAAGGTCTGATCTTTCCATCCGAACGCTGCTTGTCCTTTCTCTCGCGGCGACCACGCTCCAAGTCAGACGGGGACGTAGTCGTGTCCCTGCGTCTACGCACTTGTGTCGGCAGTGTGACATCATTCGTGGTGACACGTGACTCCGAGAATTATTGTTGTTTGCATTGACGAATTATAGTTTAGAGAAATAATAAAACACACACACGCAATGGCTGCATGTTTTTTGTTTTGGTTCGCACCGAAGCAAGGGAGGCATAGTTCCACTTAGTCTGCTTGTTCCCACGATCTTGCACGTGCGCAGGTACCGAAACTATGTCATTTTCTACTGTGTTTCAGCGCGTGATCATGCTCTGCGATCCGCTTGTTCTGCCTCGGTATTCCTGTAACAAAGAATTATACCGCTAGTCATGTGTCCTGGTGCACAGCGTGCAACATCGTGCGCTTCGCGAAACGAGAGATCTCAACAGCTCGCGCGCAGCTCTGTCACCGGAAGTACGCAGCGTCGAAAAACCGAGGAGAAAAAAATGAAGGGGGAATCCGTGACGTACGCGTCACGCGATCCTCGAGGTCCGGTATGGAAGGCTAGACGGGGCGAGTGGAGAGTGGAGAGCGCGTCTCGCTATGCAGTGGAGCTCGCCTTCTGAAATCATGTGAAACTATCTTTATGTCGGCTATTATTGAGGCGATTTGAAAATTTTTTGCTGCGGAACGCTCCCTAGAGGACACATAACTTCAAGCCCACAACCAAATTTGCTATTGGGCCTGGTGAGGGGGCCTTTCAGCTCTTGTGCGGATGAACTGGGATGTTACCGTCACGGGGAGTGCATCCGCGCCGCCGCAGCGATTAGCGGCTTCTCAGCACGAGGTATTTCTCTTCTAGTTCTCATAGTGCACGGCAGTGAACAATGTAAATGGAGGTGCGAAACCGAACCATCGACATGCTCGGTGCCTTGGCACGTAAGGTCGCGGGGCATTTTTTTGTATTCAGATACCCTAAAGGTCCTTACTGGCATTACATAGGGGGTGGGGTTAACAACAAGATATTTCAAACACATTTAGGGGGGAAAAGCAATATAGAACACCGCGGTAAAGATAATCAAATACAGCAACCAAAAAATAAAAAAATGAAAGAAATGCATACATGATGGCAAACAAACAAACACTCGGTACGAAGCATGTAGATGCATTTACAATGCGTCAAAGGCACAAAAGTCTGTTTTTACTCAACATGCGTAAAACTGCGCTTCAAATGACTTACAAATGAGTCATGATCATGTATAGAAGCCATTTCTTTTGGCAGCTCGTTCCAGTGATAAATAGCAAGAGCGGTGATTGTCGAAGGAGATTCGTACGCGCAAACATGGGACGCACTTTGAAGGGATGGTCGAGGCGGGGGAAACTTTTTTGCGGGGGTTTGATATGGGATGCTGTAAAGGATGATGGGGTATGATACAATCTGTGGAAGTGGCAAAGCAGTTCTAACAGTCGTCGTTTTTCAAGAGAGGGTAATTGGAGGGACTCTTTGATAGCCGTGATGCTGGTTGTTCTACAGTAAGTTTTAGTGATGAAACGTGCTGCTTTATTTTGCAAAGATTCAAGCTTGTTTATTAGGTATATCTGATTTCAATTCCATATTATGGAAGCGTATTCAATATTTGAGGGAACTAGAGCATGTAAGCTAATAAGTTATTGACCGATTTGCTAAATACAAATTTCGCCTTATGAATCCAAGCGTTTTATTTGCTTTCGAAATTATTTCATCAATGTGATCGATCATTCCATGTAAGGTTTGAAGTTAAATGGACGCCCAAGTATTTTAATGTAGACACATTCGCTGTGCATATGTTGTTCATAAAATATGAATTTAGGTGAATGTTACTGGCTCTGGTAAATGTCATTGTTTTTGTTTTAGAAACATTAATTTCCATTTACCATTGTTCGCACCAAAGTGAAATTTTGTTAAGGTCGGCCTGTAAGATATTAGTATTTTCAGAGGTGATAATTTCTCTGTAAAGAACGCAGTCTTCTGCAAACAACCGAACTGTTGAGGTCAGGTTGTTACTGATGTCGTTAACGTAAATTAAGAATAAGATTGGTACAAGTACGGCACCCTGAGGAACACCAGATTTAACTTGTGCTAAACCGGAAAAGAGATCATTTACTGAAACAAATGGGTAGTGATTGGTTAAAAAACTAGAGATCCAATTCACAATTTTACCATGTATGTGAAGCCGGCTAAGTTTCATCACTAAGCAAGAATGGGGAACTTTATCGAATGTTTTCTTGAAGTCATTAATATGGCATCGATTTTTATGGAATCGTGACAGCTTGATGAAGATCAGTTATAAGTTCAAATAGTTGTGTTTCACAAGAGCGTCCTTGCTGAAATCCATGCTGATTATTAAAAAAAGTTATGTTCAGATAAATATTTCCTAACTGCGGCAGATATGATATGCTCAAGTAATTTGCCTGGAATACTAGTCAAGGATAGAGGTCTATAGTTTCAGGGCACTGATCGGTCACCTGATTTGTAAATGGCAGTGATACGAGCAATCTTCCAGTTATCTGGTACAATTCCTGTATCTACTGATTGCTGGAAAAGGGCAGCTAACACGCGAGATATTATAGGTTTTTATCATCTTAAGCATCTTTGTGCAGATGCCGTCTGTACAAAGATGTACATTCATGTACAAAATGACCCAATTATCAGGCACCAAGATTTAAACATATGCAAATGCCGCGTAGCTGGACAGAACCAAGGTAATGTTGTTTGCCGTGGCTTGCAAAATTCTCAGACTATTTTTTTGCATTCCACCTAAATACATAAATATTTATTTCTTTATCATAACCTCAGGGCCCGGTGCATTATAGAGGGTAGTGGTACAAAAAAAATGTGGAACATAGAAAGTAAACAAAACGCAGATATTAATATGAATAGAACATAATGCTGGAATACAAGAGATTTCTTTTTATACAATGTTAGCTGCTCTGTCACAAAAAAGAAGTTCCTGGTTATACAATGTTAGCTAAAGTTTCACGAAAATGGCTGCACTGTAAGCAAAAGTTAGCCGACATTGGGGTTTTTGCGGCTCATGAGCTTTGAAGACTACCTTGCACCAGAAAATTACTCTGGCATGAGGCAGTAAAATGCGTTACATTACATCGTTTTACTACCATCTCTGAGAAACGTAGTAAAAGGATGTCATGAGCCGGCTTTACGACGTACAGAGTTTTAGATCACGTGACCAAAAACCATCTATCGAGAGTTTAAAAACACGTGATCTGAAAGCAACCTGAAGATCACGTGATTAAATACTACCACTTTACTCCCCAAGGTCTCGATCATTGCAAGCTCCGCCCAATCCAGTTAAGCCTATGCTCGGCGACAGGCACGGCCGCGGCAGGAATGGCAAAGAACGATGCCGTGGCGGTGCATCCACCAGCGGAACGGCAGAACGTTGGAAACTTGCAACGTATGTACTACATACGTCGCGTAAGAGGTGTCTCAAGTGGACGCGGCTTCCTGCCGGCGCGCTGCCCGTTGCACGACCGACGAGCCAATCGACTGCATTGCGTCAGTGCGAACTCATCGAAAAATAATGTTCCGATTCCGCTCTGCACGGCGAACCGGCGTGGCCATGCTCGCAATCAGCGACAAAAATCGCCTCAAGAATCGTTCCTGGACCGATCCTCTCTACGGCAGGTAAATATCTTGCCGTTCGCGAGGGATACCGCCATCGGCCGGCAGCCTACAAACGGCGAGTTGTCGCGTCTGCTGCTCCGGCCGGAAGCAAGCGTGTCGGTCAAAGTTCATTGCCAAGCACAAGCCCACTTTTTCATGCTTCTACGAGCGAGAAAACGACTGTCTCTTGTCCACTTTGAAGCTGTGAACGGAATCGCCACGACCCACTGTAGCACAAAATAAACAAAACGTTGGTTAGTTGTAGTGACAGTCAATGGAAAGCCTCACGCACTAGAAATAGATGCGATCATGTCGAGCGGTCTCACCAATTCAAGATGAGGGCACATAATCTCGTAAACACGACAGCTAGCGCTGTAGGAAGCGTGTATACGAGCGGTGATCATGAATTTGTGCTCAGTAGGCGTCAAAGAAGCCCGTAGGCCATCCACCATTGCAAGCAGACGGAGCTGCACGGACGGCGCGCTGATGGGCTCATGTTCGCCAACTAAAGCGGGAGACACACGGTCCGATTCGGTGTCCGATCCGGCGTCCGACGCGCCTGAACGGCAGCCGGAATCGAGGTGTTTTGCCGTGCCGAAGCGCCGGATTGGACGTCCGGCGTGCGACAAACCGGGCAAATTTTCATCGTCCGATGTGTCCGACAACCGCGCTGACCGCACCGTCGTTTGGCCGCAGCTAATGTGACGTTCGCTGACGTTCCCTCCACGGATGCGGCGCTGGCAGGCCGGTTTCTCGCCGTCTTTTTTTTTTTCCCTTGCCTGCTGCAGTTTGTTGCCGACACGAAATAGTTACCAGTTCAATAAAGTTATCTCGAACATGTGCTTATTATGCAAAACAGCGCCTAGTACAGTAGCACTAAGCTACCGTTGAAATCGGGAGCCGCGACGCGAGGGCCTTTCCGCGGGCAAACAGCACACACCGATCGTCTGAGCGAGGCTGCTCGCTTCGCTTGCACGTTTGGCCTTCGCAACGACTGCGTCGAGTAAACCAATTGTATTTAATTACGGGCTACCTAAGTGCACAGCGTTAATTGTTTTGGCAAAAATAAGCCGTCTTCATCGAGCTCGGGCTGGATCAAGCGCCGTCGACCGCAGCGTCCGCCTAGCTATGCCTGCCGGCCCTATCGCTGGCTGTTACCGGAGCCGTCAGTGGACAACGCGCCGTCGTGAAGTGTTCTTTCACTTGCAGGGGCATAATTTTATTGACAGTGTTCACGTAAAGCGAAGCAGTGTTGTGCAGAGTTGTTTATATTGCGTTTCTCGACGTGAATCTGAACTCAAGCTGGGGGGGGGGGGGGGGGGGGGATGGATCTGGGCGGAGCTTACGCGCCGCTCGACCGTTCGGATACACGCACGTTGGATCGGACGCCGAATCGTACCGTGTGTCCCCTGCTTAAAGCTCGCTCATGGTTCGGTGTAAGTCCCTGTATATACTTTATAAATAAGGAAGCCTACCTAGGCACTGTAAACCGAACAATTGGGGCCTAAATGCCTGCCCTCCTCCCAGCTACAGCTTCGTTTGAGCGACAAAGTCTGATTTCGAAGGCCGTGCTTTTGCAAACTGCATGCGACTGAAGCGGTTGCGAATCTTGAAGGCGACATCCGCTACATTTTCTTAAACTACGTATAAAAAAGTGCATATGTATACAAAGTTAACACTTTTAGACCCCGAAAATTCGTTGAAGTGTCCCTACCAATTGTTGTTAGGAAAAAACACGTAAATTTCTCATTAACGACACATTTTTCTAGAAACCGCAGAGTGGCGCCACTGCAGTATTTGTTTGGTCGACATACCACGTTGGTTGTAGTGAATGCACATTGCAGTAAGGCGCTATTTGAGTTATATTTTAGAAGTGCCTAGACAAAATATGCTCCTTGTCGTGTGCGGTAACCATCGCAAACCCTCCGGACTCGTGTAACGCCGTTAGTTCGCCGTGTGTTTCGTGCGATCTACCAGTGTCGACAGTGAGTGTCTTACTACAGCGCCCGTCCGAGCTGCCTTTGTTCTGCCGAGCTGCCTGCCCGCGCTCTCGTGAAAAGTCTGGTACTGGAGCTTCGAATCGTAGTGTATGGAAGACTGTTGAAGGTTGTGCTTTTGTGGAGCTGGAGTTCATCGCAAGCTGTACAGTGCTTGCGCCAGAAAAACGTCGGTGCCTCGGTACCTTTGAGACGAAGGAGCGTTGGCCAAGTCTTTTTGAAAGGTAAGCAAGTTTGGCCCTTGCGCGCATTCTTGAACTTATGATTTACATAATGAACGTTGTGTAACTAGCTAGAGCAAAGCGCTTTCTGATCGTAGGTTGGCCGTCTTGCTGTGCACATTTAGCAAGCAATTTCACGAAGGCTTCCTCTGATGTTACAGCGTACTTGCATTCTGCTGTAAAATATATGCTACCCGCCTTGATTGCTATGCCTGAATGGGCTCACAATTATGAAAACACTGAAAGTTGCTGTTCGTTCGGTAGTTTTCTGGCAAGAAGTTATTCGTTATATATGCATTCCCGCAAGTACAGTACATGTGTAATGTATCCGTCGATGTATCATGGGCTTCGCGCGTTGGCACACGATTCCAATGTTTGACGCTTAAGCAGATAGAAGCATGTATGAAGATTTTTGTATGTATACAGTTTGGTTTGGAGGACCACGTCGCGAGAACCTGTGTATTGTTTATGTTCTTGAGTGTCTTCGCGTATTTGCCTTCTATGTTGCAGACCCGACATAGGCCGATATTACAGTAACGAAGTTTATTTTTAATCGAGACAATTCAGACACCGGCCTTTAAGAAAGACATAGACCAACCAATTCTTACGAACGGGATGCCAGCTCTTGCAATTGTAGGTTATACGGCAGTGCGTAATAAAGTAAGGACTGCGATTTTGTAGCGATACTTAGCCCTCGATTCTATACCACTCTTGTCGCCCACCGCAAACGGCCGGCTGTTCCAGTACGTAGCACGGGCCGGGGCGGCGGTCAGACCACTAACGAATAACGAAAAGGAATAGCATCGCTATAAAATCGCGATCTAGCTTTCAGAATGCTTTTCATGTGCTCAATATTTTTGTTTAATCCAATGCGCCACGTTTTACTGCATATTTGAGTTTTGTTTTTGATTGTCGTGGTAGCCTGTTGTTGCTGATTTCGTTCCTTCCTGAAACTTCACTTGTTACAAAATATCAGTGTAACCTCCTTAGGTATAACAAAGAGACATTTGTGCAACCAGACGCAAATTCATGCAGCTGGCTGTGTGAGGCTCTCTTTGCAATTCCACATGACACTGGTAAATCACAAATTCCCAGGTTCACAGCACAATAAATTAAACATTTCTTACTTTTGAAGGCTATGCGGATTCTGGAGGCATCCCTACATCGAGCAGGAACCTGCTGCACTGCTGGAAGCTGGACAGCACGACAATAAAGCACGTGATCTGTGTGCTTTCTCAAAGGTGCGTACAAAGCTGGCGCTGCCTTTCGAGTTGTAGGATACATTTGTGTAATATGCAATCATTTTACTGCATTGCCATTTTCAGCATTTCTAGTGGCTGATCATGAATTTTATGTTTTGGTGGAGTGCCCTCAGTTTAATGAATTTACCTAAAGTCGCCTCCTCTGAGTTAAATATAATTGGGCGCTTGAGTAATTATGCCTTATATACTCCATATAGACTATATTATTCTAGCCAAAATGCCTTTTTAAGAACCATGAATTGAGGTTTCGTGCCTTGAATAATGTGCTCTAGAGTGTCTCGAAAAATGCGTTGTAGCACCTAAAGACATGGTTTAGGCAAAAGTGCCTTAAGCAATGCTTTCGCACAAAAGTTGTATCATCAAGAGTTTCATAGAAGCCTGTGTGGTCGGTATGAAACATGACAAAGAAAGACAGACCAACCAAATACAACATTAAAAGCAATACATTTTGGCTTCCATATGGAAGCCTTGTTCACAATAAGGCTAAAAAAAGTGGAAGTGCATATTTAATTAAGTAAGTTTTAGCATAAGATGGGCGTGGGCTCCTTGGTTTTAGGTAAACGTGTGTCCTGTTGATTGCATCTCCAGGGAATCCGGGTACAGGCATGGCTTCCAATTTCTTTCCTGGCCGATTATGCTAGACACTATCCAATCACTATTGTGTTTAGTCATTGCTGCATGCTCTGCTAAAGCATTTGATGCCACTCTTTTCTCATCCACATCGTTCTGATGTTGGCGTAGCCATTGCTTAAAGTTGCCCATTGCCCTAATGTAGATAGTATTCATATACACATGTTATGTTTCAAACATCAGAATTCATGTCAGTAAAAGTTTTGATACGGTTTGTTACTGGGATGGCTACCTCGTTGGTTTAGCATGGCCTGTCACTGGGATTGCTCTCTTGTTTGTTTAGCTTCTTGTCGGGTTTTTATGGATTTGATTTTGTGCACAATGAGATGTTACACACACACACCTTGCATATACATGAAAAAAAGGTTTACAACAGAGATAACATATATGCATGGGCATATATATGTGTCAATAAAATACTCGAGCCTCATTTCTGCCTACAGAAAAAGAAGTTATTTCTCCTCGAGGGCATGACTGCTTGCAATAATGAACCTCCAAGGGAAGGTTTTCTCTAATCCCTATTTTTGATATCTAAATGCTTATGTGGCATGTACAAACTGCTTGCATCAATTTCTCATTGGGATGAGTGGTCTAAATTTTAAATTTGAGTAATAATTGCAATAAATAACTCATTTCACCTGTCTTCTAATGACTCTAAAGTTCTATGCTTCCACCTTGCCAAACCTTTCATGAAATTAGTTTGATGAGGCCCAATATACAGGGCTTTCTAAATTGAAGGTATCAGTACCTATTAAAGACTGTGCTAACTATGAAAATGCTGCTTGTGTATGTGGTTTATTCATTTCTCAGACAAAAGCTTTACACCCAAGTCAGTAAACCGAAAACAATTGCGTCTTGTTCAATAGTTCTCGAGCACTTGTGCGTCACTATAGTCGGATACAACTTTAGAAAAAAGGGGAGGCCCCGCCCAGATGAACGAAGCGCGACGTCCGATTGCCTCTGCGACTAAAATAATCCCGCTAAAAAAAGCATGCTTAAGAAACGCACAATTCTCGGTATAAATAAAGACTTTGATGACTGGTTTAGTAGAGCTCTCATGTGCTACAGCACATGCCAGATCGCGACAGAAAAATAACCCCGTGCCTTCCACAATGCTGCCCATCGTCTGCTCAAAAGTAGAAAGAACAACTCTGCATGGCATTTGTGCTTGTTTACATGTACACGGCACATTTACTACTCCTGTTCCGAGCTTCAAATGAATCGGTTGCTACTGAACAAGTACTTATATAAAACAATGCATTTATCGCAACCATTACAAACCCAAGATGCTCAGTGTCAGCGAAAGCACCGTGTTAAAGGTGAGGAGGGAGGTCAAAGCTTCGCATATTTCGGGTGGCAAACTGTCGACGCCCTCGCGAAAATGCCCACGAAATGTGGAGAAAAGAAGAAGCAGCACGAAGTAGGACACCTGTGCGCTGAGGTCGTGTGCACGATTTCTTTCACCACAACGAGATACCGACAATCGAGAAGATCACTAACGAGTTCTCGAAGCGTATATTGTGTTATGTTTGTGCCCTGGGATTTGCCTGACGGAAGGCCAGTGCTATGGTTTGTCGACCGTGGAGGCAGCATTCATCCCTGCATGGTGCCTGCCTGCTTCGGACACGACTACGTGCACGGCTCGGGTTTCCTCGCGGCTGCACAGTGTCCACGACGGAAGCAGCCACCGGATCACGGACTGCTATTCGGCCCCTCCCTGTCCCGGCAGCAATGCAAAGCCCCCCTCCCCTTCGTTTGTCCGGCGGCGCCCGCACCACAAACGACTCCCGCTGTGTTTCGGACAGTTTCCAAAGGAGGGCTGTGTTTCGACCCGGTGCCTTGCAGTTGGTTCCCTTTGTCCTATGCGGGCCATAAAACTTGCCCGGCGCACCATTCTGACCGACCGCCAAATCGTCCTGACGCCACAGCGCGGTTCAAGGAAGCGCCGGCCACCGAGAGCGGCGTTAGGACCCCGGAGGCTGCCCGGACCCTCTCTCTCTCGACCTTGTTTCGTCCTTGGGGACTGTCTGGGGAATCTTTGGACTGAGGGGTGTTACTTAAGCAGCTTGCAGCTGCTCTGTTGGTCTCTGTCCTGATAAAGACGACAACATGTAAACATTGTATAAAGAATTATTCGCAGAGAAAACTCGTCTGTGACTGCGTGAAGCGAGGTCCAGACCATCCTGCCAGCCACACATACCTCGGCAAACGCAACAATGGATCTCCCATCACTGAAGCGGTGTACTGTGTGTCAAGCACAGCAGCCAAGCATTCTCCCGTGGCCTCTCAAATAAATAAGCGGTTCATTTGATGACATATTCCCTCTAATGGAAGCCCAATTCTGAAAAAGCAACGTCCTGCACAGATCATGCTCAGTATAAGCGTTGGCATGGAAACGTGCTGAAATGCCGGAAAATCTGAATGCAAATGCAGTTATTAACTCTAAATAACTATGTGGGGCCCGAAATGCTCATTCGGGCAGCCACTGTCCAGCTTCACACGAAAAAGCAGTAGTCAACGTGAATGAAATTGACAGCCACTCTTAGCAGCCTGCACGCCAAAGCACATTGTGCTTTGCGTGCAGCTGTGCTGCCCCTACGTTTTTTTCCAGCCCGTTGAGATGAATAATGCCAATATCAGAAGGCCCAAAATACTCTATTGGGCAGCCACCTATGAGCATGACGGGCCCTGTGATGAAATAAAAGTCATCAGGGCACGCTTCAAAGGCACCTTTAGCAGTCTGCACGTCAAAGCCCAATCAAGCCGTCACCACTGTTGGTGAAACGGCAGCAATCAATGCGAGAATGACAGCCACTGTTGGCAGCTTGCATGCAAACACACATTCATGTGGTGGCATTGCTTATTTTGGTTACCTGGCCCAGGCAAGTAATGCGAATAAGAGAACAATTATCAAACATCATTAGCTTAGTTAGGCCCAATATACCCAGTCGGGTAGCTATTAATAGCAGTAGTCGAGAGCACGCTTGAAAGGCATCATTAGCAGTCTGCACGTCAAAGCACAGTCAAGCCGTTGCCACTGTTGGCGAAACGGCAGGAATCAATGCGAGAATGACGGCCACTGTTGGCAGCTTGCATGCAAACACACATTCATGTGGTGGCATTGTTTATTTTGGTTACCTGGCCCAGGCAAGTAATGCGAATAAGAGAACAATTCTCAAACATCATTAGCTTAGTTAGGCCCAATATACCCAGTCGGGTAGCTATTAATAGCAGTAGTCGAGGGCACGCTTGAAAGGCACCATTAGCAGTCTGCACGTCAAAGCACAGTCAAGCCGTTGCCACTGTTGGCGAAACGGCAGCAATGAATGCGAGAATAACAGCCACTGTTGGCAGCTTGCATGCAAACACACATTCATGTGGTGGCATTGTTTATTTTAGTTACCTGGCCCAGGCAAGTAATGCGAATAAGAGAACAATTATCAAACATCATTAGCTTAGTTAGGCCCAATATACCCAGGCGGGTAGCTATTAATAGCAGTAGTCAAGGTCACGCTTCAAAGGCACCATTAGCAGTCTGCACGTCAAATCACAGTCATACCGCAGCCATTGTTGTATTTATTTATCTGACTGGGCAAGTAACACCAATGTAAGCACAATTATTCACCCTGCATATCTCTGCTAGCATTGTGCTAAAAAAGGCTGAGCGAAGTTGAATGTGTTTTATTGAGGCAATTATTTAATTTACAAGCCATCGGCATGTCGATCAACGGCCAGGTTCAGACATTGTCATTTGTGAAGTAATAAATGGTGAAAGTTGCAAAAGCTCTCGGTGCACTGCTTTCCTGGGCTCCATTCACTGAAGAATGTCTTTGCAACGGCGAAAGCGTCAGGCAGTTGCAACGGCGAAAGCGTCAGGCAGAAATCACACCCCACTGCATATTGTTATTCGTGCTGAAAAGTTTCGCCATCATATGTGATAGGCAGCGAAACCGTTTGTTTACTAAGACTGAATGCATGAAAAATGCAACAGCATAGCAAGGTGTTTCACAATATGCAGCCTTTCATGTGCACTTCTGGCTAGCTGCCACATGCACTGACGCATAAACATGAACAGAGGTAAGAGGCAAAGTTACTGTGCAACCCACATGACGCTTTTAAGAAAATGTATCTCTAAACCTTTCTGTTTTGATAGGCGATCAAAATTTGTTTTGAGCAAGTTGGTTAATCACATTGCAGTAACAACACAAGAAACAAGGACAGAAAATGCAGCGAGTAGGCAGATTGAGAAGACGAGGTAGACCAATGAGAAACGTTTTAATGAGATGGAAGAGGCCAGTCCTGCAGTGTACAGGAGTTAGTGCTTTGAATGAGATTGGCTAATGAAAATGTGTAAGGACTTCGCTGAAAGAAAACTATCAAAAACAAATGCTAATATAAAATAAAAGGACAAATATGAGTAAGTGCAAACACGCATGGAAGCAGGAACGCTGGCAACACAACTTATGCGTGACTGTGCCACAGCACGCATTCTACAGCTTGCGTGCGCGGTAAGCACTGGTGGAAAGAAATCAATCGACGTTGCTATACACAACGCTCGAACACCGCCGTTAGACGCTCGGCTATCTCACTGTTGACAACGATCACTCACGCTAAGTTGACGGCGAGAAATCTTTGCCCTGGAGGCTTCTTTGTCAAATATTTTCTGTTGAGACACTCGTAGGTTTGTTTCACGCACGCACGCTTTTCTAATTTCTCCTCAGAATGGTTTTGCTCCATCACTTTACCCCGTCCGACGAAAAATGCAGCGACACTGTACACGAACTCACCCGCCGCTGACAGCAGGCACCAGACTTTGGCAAACTTTTCTTGTCCTAACTTCACTAGGGAGTGAAATAAAAAAGACACGAAACAAACAGGCAGGATGTGTGTTTGCAGCAGTCACTGAGGCATCCTGTTTTCAGGCAAAGCGTAGCGCAGCATCAGCGATGCTCGCTGCAATGTTTCTACGCCGGATCACGGCTTAGAATAAACGCACGCGGCACAGATGCCGCATTGTAAGCTCGCAGTAATATTTCCGGCATGATAGACACTGACAAACAGTTTGGGAATTCACTGTGACGAGGCATTGACACGCACAGCTGACGCGACTTAGCCCAGTTCGAAGCCCGGGCGGCCATCTTCTCCGACGGCGGGCCACCGGCCGTCCGGCGCATGACATCAGCCCAGAGTGCGCACCCATTAGTGGATGCTCGTGTGCATCCGCCTCGGAGGAGTAAACGCCCCTGTTTTTCTAAAGTTGTATCTGACTATAATCGAGCAAAGCTTGACCCCTTGGCCTAATACTAAATCAGGCTTGAAGCTTTCAAGGTCTGCTAATCGCTAGAACAGCACCAGATTTCATTCTGTGCCAAGGGGTGGAACGCATTTGCTTAGAGCTAGGCAGATGAATGTCTTTCTTTCGCATTGAAGTTCCCAATACTTTCTAAAGTCTTAGGTGAAAGTACACAGCTCAGCACAACGCATGTATGGTATACGTAAGGGTACTTTGTTCTTTAAACCGTATCAAGAAGCAGCTACTTCCGTTTTTGCAAACCTTACCTTATTTCCTAACCTTTCCTTGATCAAAAGTGTAGAAAATTAATCTGTGCTTCTTCTATTGTTTCACAGGTAGACATCGGCGACGGTGTATATGTTGAAAAGGGCCTGCTGAAGAGGCTGCGCCTGGATGCTAACAACTCAGGCTTTCAGTTCGCGGGGGTCCTCCTTAAGGCTCCTTTTACAAAAGAAGAGGTTGAAGGGAGGCGCTACACATGGATGCGCAGCGATTTTTTGTGACATCGTCACTGCTGGCAGGCCTGGCCTGCCTTTTCGCTTCGTTCTGGGTCTTCCACGTTATCTACTCGAAAAAGGCCCACAGGATTTTGACATTTATTGAGCACTGCTTTCTGGATTTGAGCTACACAAAGCCGCAGGTGAAAGCATTGTATTTAGTCAATTTTTACAAGAACTATTGCTAGGCAAAAAAATTTTCAGATGCATATCCTCAAGAAAGTTTCTGTAAAAATTATTTTGCTAATAAAAGCACTTGTAGGTTCTGTGGCTGGCAGGTTGCCCAAGCCATGTAGCACAGTGCTTGCTTTAAAGGGACACGAAAGAGAAAATTTATTTGAGCTTTATTAAATCATTCTTCCACAACACCGAAAAAACAACTCCCACCATGAGAATTGGCTTGATAAGCCAGATAACTTGCAAAAACGAAAACTGGTGTCGCCACCACCACCTTATAGTTCCTGCACCAGCTCGCTGTGATATGGAATTTGACGGTGTCTGTTCGGGTCTAGCTAATGTTCTACTGGCCAATATTGATGAATTATGTTGTAAAGGTGTCAAAGAATATACTTAGTTGAAGTACGACTCCACACTGATGTGCGGGCAGTGCATAAAATTGGAAAAATGAAAGTTAAATCTTCATTTTCTCATCTATTAATCCGCTTATTGCCACAATGTTCATGAATACAGTTCTGAAAGATTGTTTTATCAGTCTAAGATGATTTACTGTTTCTCTTTAGTATCTCTGTAATGGACCTTTAGCAACAAAATGTGTGTTAATATGCCACAGGTATTCTCAGCGGGGGCAAGAGCACCAGCAGCATGCTCAATTATTCTGTACCAACTGATAATTTGAAGGGTGTCCTGTGCCACTAGAGTTAGGCCAACGTGGCTCTGTGTTAATCACCACAAGTGTATTATGCAAAACTTAATGGCCCAGAAATTGGTAATTCAGGGGGGAGTTGAATTAGCTATTTTAATTTTTTTTCTTTATCATGGACTTCTCACATTACACTTTGTCACAACGCATTCACTTTAAAGTAACTGTGGAGAATAAGGTGGTTTGGTATTCAGACGTGCCTTCTGTGTGTAAACAGTGTTAGATGAGCAATACAAGGATACACCATAGATGCTGACTGGCAACATGAAGGGGTTTGAGGGCAGCTACAAATATACATCCTTGTAGTCGTACCTATAGCACTATGTTCAATTTGTCACACAAGCATATGGCATCCATCACAACTGCATGTCTAGAAACAGACAAGGGCAACACACTCAATTACCTTTTAGTCTATCTAAGAAGCACTACAATATTTAGGAAACGAAATTGAAATCTTGCTTGTACCCATAAATACTGCAATACAGTTGTGCAACATGTTCCTCTTGTGTGGAAAAAGGGCTGCATACGTTTTCTTTGAGCACAAGGTGGAGTGGTATCAGTTTAAGCCCCTCCATCCACGCGCCACTGCCGCTTTCTTAAATAGCGACAACCTTTGTTGTGCGCCGCCTTTTCTCCTCACACCAAATCCGGTTCCAGCATTTCCGGTTTCAAAGTTTCCGGTTCCGGCGTTACCGCTTCCTGGAGTTGTGCTGCGGGAATTTCCGCTTTGACTGCCGATGGTGAGACGCCCACGCGTGCTTAGCAGAGCTGTGGGAATCACCATGAGAAAAATGCAAAGGCGACAAGCTGTTGTATTCCGCTGAAGTAGTACTTCGCGGTCGCTGTTTTCTAAATGCACGAAAAACGGCAGTGGTCTCCAAGCGCCCAGGCACTACGTTCCACTGTTTGTTCTCTCGTTGCACAACCCGTCGCAGGTTGACGCGAAACAGCGAACACGTTCAGATCGCTGATTACAATAGGCGGTGGTACTTGGATGGAATCGCATTCACAGTTTAAACCGCAGCTGGTGCAATTAAAGCCTCTCCATCGACGCGAAAGTAAACAACGGTAAGAAAAACATAGCGTTACTTCCACTCGGAACAGGAAGCTGTAGCTACGGAAGTTCCGCTTGATGCCGGAAGCTAAGGGGGTGAGTGGCAGAGGAGCGTGGAGGAAGAGGGTAGGTTGGCGGTACTTTCCCTGGTCGGCAGAAACGTGTATGGAGGGGCTTTAGTATCAGTTAATGGCTGTTTTCACATATATGTTTTGTCGTGTGTATTAGCAATCACAACTTTCCTTATCTGAGTGAGGTCATTTTTTAGAAAGTTTGAAAGTTTATAGAACATGTTGCTCATAGTTGTTGCAGTTTTCTTCCTAACTATCCATTCATTGCACTGTGCACCCATGTCTTGGGCAACTAGCTGTTTGAAGGTCAGTATGCTATCGATGGGTCTAATGCTAATCTCTAGTGCCCTCTCATTTGCTTGTTGGAATACTGAAGAGTTAGGTTTTGTATATTGTGTCACTTGTTTATTTTCACTGTACTTTAGTTTCACTACATCTTGAATGTGTTGTGATAGTTTTTCTTTTGCAATGAAAGATATAGTGGGCAGTTGCCGACACTAATGTGATAGTATGAATGCTTGCTGTATTTATCACGATTGTTTCATTTCGGTGGGGCAGTAATGGTCATTAGCAGCAGATGCTAGCTGCCCTTAAGTGCAATGTTTTTTTGTTGCATAGTATTGTTCATGATCCATTGAATGCACTGCACGCGCATGTTGTGGACAACTGCCTGCTTGAAGAAATTATCTGTATATTCAGTGGGTCTAATGTGAACATCTCTACTACTGACTTAGCTTCACTACATCTTGAATGTGTTGTGATAGTTTTTATTTTGCCGTGACAGATGTGGTGGGCAGGTGCCGGCACTAATGTGATAGTACGAATGCTTGCTGTATTTACCTCATGGTTGTTTCATTTCGTCTGAGGCAGTAGTGGCCGTTAGCAGCAGATGTAATTTGGCCTTGGGTGCAATATTTTTATGTTGCATAGTTTTGTCCATAATCATCATTGAATGCACTGCAGACCCATGTTCTGGACAACTGCCTGTTTGGAGGAATGATCTGCATATTCAGTGTATCTAATGTGAACATCTCTAGTACTGCCTGTGTATTTGTGAGTTAGATATTGTATTGTGTGTCATTTTGTTTTCACTGTGCTTTCGTTTCACTACATCGTGAATGCATTGATAGTTTTCCTTTTGCAGTGAGAGATATGGTGGGAAGTGGCCGGTACTAATGTGATAGTACGAATGCTCGCTGTATTTACCACATGGTTGTTTCATTTTGTCTGGCGCAGTAATGGCCGTTAGCAGCAGATGCCATTTGGCCACAAGTGCAATATTTTTATGTTGCATAGTTATGTTCATACTAATCCATTGAATGCACTGCACACCCATGGTCTGGACAACTGCCTGTTTGAAGGAATGACCTGCATATTCAGTGGGTTTAATGTGAACGTCTCTAGTACTGACTGTATATTTATCAGTTACATTTTCTATTGTATGTTGCTTGTTTTCACTGTACTTTAGTGGGATTGCACATTGAATGTGTTGTGATGTATTTTATTTTGCTATGAGAGATCTAATGGGCAGTTACCAGCCCCCAGTCTGTGTATTAGTACAAATATTTATTATGCTTATCTCAGCATTTTATAAGGCTATAGTTTTGTGATGATTAACTCATGCCTGACTTTTTTATGAGAAACATGTCAGAACTAATAAACAATCACTCATGCTTGGGATCCATGAAATCATCTTTGTAATCTTTCAATTGTCTTCGAAATACTTCCACATCAGGCCCAAGAAACTCCAGAACGGGCTTGAAAAATTACTCTCGGAAAGAACCGAGAATACCTAATGAACGAGGTAAAAAAATACTCCGAGATCAGCTCCAACAAACCACAGAATGGGCTTGAAAAATTACTCTCAGGTAGAGCTACGAAACCTTGATAACGAGGTAAGAAAATACCCCGACATCAGTACCAACAAACTCGAGAATAGGCCTAAAAATAACTCCCAGGAATAGCCTAGAAAACTGGATGAATGATGTAAAAAAGTAATCCCACATCACCTCCAACAAACTCCAGAATGGGCTTGAAAAATTACTATCAGATAAAGCTGAGAAAAGTTAATGAAAGAGGTAAAAAAATACTCTCACATCAGACCCAAGAAACTCGCGAATGGGCTTGAAAACTCTCAGGAATAGCCGCTAGAACTTCGTGATGGGAGTAAAAATATAGTCCCACTATCGTCCCAAAAAACCTTCCCACAGATTAAAAAATTACTCTCGTTTCTACATACAAAAAACTTAGCATGGTAGTAAATTTTTACCTCGACTGGTACGTAGTAAAAAAAACCCAGAAATGGGAATGCGATACAGGACGAGCGGTTTACTCCCGTTTCGCGTTATTTTTGTTTAGTGTGTGTTATCAGTAGTATTTACGCTATCAGCGGGAATGGGTTCCAATCTATACATGTGCAAAGGAAAAGGGCTGGGAATAATGGTTTGTGTGGCATAGATAGGCCGCAACTTTATGACAGTGATCAACACGCTGTGATAGATAATGGGGTCCTGTAAAGAATTGCGTGTGTAGTGTAGGATGATGATAAATCAAATGAAAAGAGTTCTAGACGTGCAATTTTACGTCGAACAGACAGCAAAGGAAGACTAAGATTATGTTTCATGGAGGAAATGCTCGCAGTTATGTCACAATTACAAAAGATAATTCGAACTGAGTTATTTTGGACAAGTTCCAAAGCCGTTTTCAGGCTATCTTACCCAGGATCCTATACAGAAGTAGCGCACTCTAATTTAGGGTGTATTAGAGAGTTACAGAGTAGGTATTTTAGGGTGGAAGGTGAGCTGGCGAAGCTATGGCGCAAATAGCCTAACATGCGCTTAGCGTTGTTCATAACGTATTCTGTGTGAATTAACCATGACAGGTTTGTAGTTACCTGGATGCATCAGTAGTTCTAAGAGTTAACAGTTGCTAAAGGAACGCTGTTTAAGGGCTAAGTGGCATGTTGGTGAAAAACACGGGTACATGTAGTGCTTTAGATTTGTTAATGTTTAGTTCCTATAACCACGAGTTACACCAGCTAGATATTGCGTCAAGGTCGAGTTGGAACCTGATAACGCCGGTTTCATTGGTTATTTCGCGACGAATAACACCGTCATCAGCCTACAAGTGAACGTTAGAAGACAGTGTAGCAGGAAGGTCGGTAATATAAATGAGAAAAAGGAGAGTGCCCAGAACTGAACCTTGGGGCTGAAAGAAGAATTAAAACCATTAACTGTAACAAACTGAGTACGGTTTGTGAGAAAGCTTAATCCACGTAAGAAGGTTAGGACCTACATTTAGTTTATTTAATTTGTACAGGAGAAGTCTCCGGCAAACCTTGTCAAACGCTTTAGAGAAATCTAAGTAAATACAGTCGGCAAAAGAAGAACCATCCAAAATTTGATGTAGCTCGTGAGTGAATAAAGCCAGTTGTATTTAACATGAGAAATTTCGCGAAAGGCGTGCTGAGCTGGGGGGAAAAAGGAAATATACTGGAGGAATTTAACAAGGGTAGAAAAAATGATATTTTCAAGTAGTTTACAATACGTACTAGTTAATGAAATGCGACGGTAGTTATTTGGTGAATTTTTGTTGCCTGACTTATGTACGGGAACCACCTTCCCGATCGTCCATTCTTTAGGTAGTGTGAACGTATCTAGGGACTGCTGAAAAAGCTTTGTAAGAATAAGTGAACTAACTGCATCAGTACTTTTCAGGAATTTCATGTTAATTGAGTCATAGCCGGGATAAGAGTTAATATCGAGATAATTAATTAGCTTTGGGGCACCAGATGTTTCAACAACAATTGGAGGCATTTGTACATAGTAATATTCATGTCTGCCAGGTAGAGCACTTCTGCGCTTGGTGGAAACGCTTTTGACGAAGATATCGTTTAAGAGAGTAGCACATTGCTCGCGTGGAAGACGGGAAACCGAAGGGTCCTCCAAGGCGATGTGGTCACTAGATGGGGGATTAATAGTTCTCCAATATTCTTTAACGTTATTTGTTAGCATTGATGAAAGACTGATAGATAAACATTTATGCTTAGCAACCTTTATTGCAGTTCTTCAAGTATCGAATGCTAATTTGTAAGTAGCCCACCTCGATGCGGCGGTTGAGCTTTTAGCCAAGAGAAAAAGAAAACATTTCTTTCGGTTGGCAAGCCGCTTCATATGGGGACTACACCAGGGCGCTTGTGGATTTAGAACAATTTTGCGAGTCGGTATATGCTTGTCCGTTAATTCGTTTACCTTAGAAATGAACAAGTACCAATTTGTTTGGACTGGACGGTTGTCAAAATCAGGGAGGAAGTCCTCTAGAAGTGAGGGTAATTCTCTGTTAATTGCATCAAAGTCGGCCTTTCTTTCTCGTGTATAATCTTCCGTTCTTGAATGGTTTGGGAACTAGTTGAGTGGAAAGTGAAATAAAGAAAACAATGATCGCTTATGCCAGTTAAATGTGTGATTGAAGATATGAGGTAAGGATGAGAGGTTGGAATTAAGCGAAGTGCATTTGCTACACTTGCAGAGGATCGTGTAGAATCGGTAACAAATTGTGAAAGCGAAATAACAGAGCCTGCTTATAATAACTCCTTAGCTTGCTGCGAAAAAGGCGACAGCGAGGATGAGTCTTTGTTCCACGTAATGTTTCGAAAGTTGGAGTCGCCGAGGACTACTATGGGCGATGACGGATAGCAATTGCGTGCATGTTAGATAGTTTCATGGAATTCATCGGCAAAGAAAGATGACGTAGAGGGTAAGCGGTAGATCACACCTATTATTATGGTTTGACAACTAAGGGTAATGGAAGCCCAGACAGTTTCAGGGCACCAATAACGCTGATGGGAGATGACGGTATGTCTTTTCATACGGCCTAGAGAACATGGCCTCCTCTGTGCGCAGTGCGATCGCACCGGTATATAATGTACTTCTGTGCGCAATGAAAAAGTTGAACGTTACTAACATGTGGTGGCAACCATGTTTCGGTTAAGACTCGGGCGTAGCATGAGTCTATTACGGATGATAAGTGGTCGTATATGTTAAGAAGGCTGCGAACGATGGTAAACAGCGTTCGCACCATTGCTGATGCCCGAAGACGTTATGACGGTAGACAGCTACTACCCCTCGCATTTTCCTATGATGGTGCACATGGGGTATGTGTTGAATAATTGTCAGTGGTGATTGTATAGCCACAATGTGTCAGGAATTTTTGAACGGAGGCAGTCGTTGCATTAAAGAAATAATACTTTCCATTCAGATACAGCTTGTCGTAACGACGCTTGGAAGCTTCGGAAGAGGAAGCCTGGCTTTTACCAAAATCAAACGCTTCCCTCTAGCGCTGCGTATAGCAGGCGAAAAGTACTCGCTCGAAGTCTTGCCTTTTTGTTTAAACAGGTTCCGCATCGAAAGAAGCCTTTCCTTGGTTTTAAAACAACTGAACTTTATAATTATTGGCCGACATTTATTTGGTGCGAAACCACCAATTCGATGTACTCGCTCGATGAGATTGGAAGAAAAGCATTCAAGAATCGAGGTAAAAGTTGCGACTATTTTCTGTTCGCTTTCTCGCGAAGCTTCCTTGGCGTCCGGTAGACCATAAATGATTAAATTGTCACGACGTCAGCGGTCGTCTCGTTCATTCAGTCGAGATTCTAACAGTTCATTTCTAGTGGCCATCTCTTCAAGTGATTTCTGCATTGTTACAAGTTGTTCTTTGTACCGGTCTAGTGCTTTTGTTCTTTCTTCAAGCATTTCTAGACTTTTGTTCATTCCATTAATTGGAGCATCTAAGCTTTTCTGTCCATTCCCAACCGTTTTAATATCTGCAGAAAATTCAGCTTGGAACCTGCTACTTTGCGATCAGCGCTTATGCACATCGTTAATAAAGTCAAAGAGAACCTTTATTTGTTCAGCGGGGTCATCAGGGAGGGAGTCGATTTCTAACAGGGATTCGGGAACGAGCATGAGAAGCAGGGTTAGTCTCAGTGTCACCGGAGCATAATAGTATAAAAGTCACAAAGAAGTACTCACACAACGTCTCGCGCAATGCCGGTGGGCACAGGAACCGTAGCAGACACAGGGTATTAAATCGCTTAGCGTATAATGATAATTGAGCACCAACCTGCACCACAAAGGGGAAAGGAATAAGAACCAAGCCGCTAGCGCTGTTCGCGTGCCCACCGAAGTTGACTGGTGCAAGTGGCGTATTTATATCATTGGCTTGTACAGAAGACGTTGACGATGTGGCTGGACTCGGGTGAACGAGGCCGCCACGCAAGGGTGCATACAGGAAAAGCGCCATCTTGTCGATGTCGGGGATCAGCATTTGCATGCATGTCGGTAGTGAAGAAGATAGTGGCGTAGCATAGAAATTAGTTGTCAGCTCAACGAAACGTCCGGCGATGAAGGCCTGCATCACGATGGGGAAACGATTAAGAGCCATGCCGATAGAGCTGTTCGGAATCGCGCCAAAGTTGACTGGTGCAAGTGGCGTATTTATATCATTGGCTTGTACTGAAGACGTTGACGATATGGCTGAACTCGGCTGAACGAGCCCACCAGGTAAGGGTGCATCCAGGAAAGACGCTATCTTGTCGAGCTCGGGGATCAGCATTTGCACGCATGTCGGTAGTGAAGAAGATAGTGGCGTAGCATGGTAATTGGTTGTCAGCCCAACAAAAAGTCGGGCGATGAAGGCCTGCATCCCAAAGGGGAAACGATTAAGAGCCATGCCGATAGCGCTGTTCGGGGATCCCGCCAATGTTGACTGGTGCAAGTGGTGTATTTATATCACTGGCGTGTACTGAATATGTTGACGATGTTGCTAACTCGGCTGAACGAGCCCACCAGGTAAGGGTGCATCCAGGAAAGGCGCTATCTTGTCGATGTCGGGGATCAGCATTTGCACGCATGTCGGTTGTGAAGGAGATAGTGGCGTAGCATGGTAATTAGTTGTCAGCCCAACAAAAACTCGGGTGATGAAGGCCTGCATCCCAAAGGGGAAACGATTAAGAGCCATGCAGATAGCGCTGTTCGGGGATCCCGCCAAAGTTGACTGGTGCAAGTGGCGTATTTCTGTCATTGCCTTGTACTGAAGACGTTGACGATGTGGCTGAACTCGGGTGAATGAGCCCGCCAGGTAAGGGTGCATCCAGGAAAGGCGCTATCTTGTCGATGTCGGGGATCAGCATTTGCACGCATGTCGGTAGTGAAGAAGATAGTGGCGTAGCGTGGTAATCAACTGTCAGCCCAACGAAAAGCCCGGTGATGGAGGCCTGCATCACGAAGGGGAAACGATCAAGAGCCATGCCGGTAGCGCTGTTCGCGTGCCCACAGAAGTTGACTGGTGCAAGTGGCGTATTTGTGTCATTGGCTTGTACTGAAGACGTTGACGATGTAACTGAACTCGGGTGAATGAGCCCGCCAGGTAAGGGTGCATCCAGGAAATGCGCTATCTTGTAGATGTCGGGGATCAGCGTTTGCACGCATGTCGGTTGTGAAGGAGATAGTGGCGTAGCATGGTAATTAGTTGTCAGTCCAACAAAAAGTCGGGCGATGAAGGCCTGCATCCCAAAGGGGAAACGATTAGGAGCTATGCCGATAGCGCTGTTCGGGGATCCCGCCAAAGTTTACTGGTGCAAGTGGCGTATTTATGTCATTGGCTTGTTCTGAAGACGTTGACGATGTGGCTGAACTCGGGTGAATAAGCCCGCCAGGTAAGGGTGCATCCAGGAAAGGCGCCATCTTGTCGATGTCGGGGATCAGCATTTGCACGCATGTCGGTAGTGAAGAAGATAATGGCGTAGCATGGTAATTAGTTGTCAGCCCAACAAAAAGTCGGGCGATGAAGGCCTGCATCCCGAAGGGGAAACGATTAAGAGCCATGCCGATAGCGCTGTTCGGGGATGCCGCCGAAGTTGACTGGTGCAAGTGGCGTATTTGTGTCATTGGCTTGTACTGAAGACGTTGACGATGTGGCTGAACTCTACTGAACGAGCTCACCAGGTAAGCGTGCATCCAGGAAAGCGCCAACTTGTCGATGTCGAGGATCAGCATTTGCACGCGTTCCGGTTGTGAAGGAGATAGTGGCGTAGCATGGTAATGAGTTGCAAGCCTAACGAAAAGGCCGGCGATGAAGGCCTGCATCACCAAGGGGAAATGATCAAGAGCCGTGCCGGTAGCGCCGTTCGCGTGCCCACTCGTCTTATATAATGAATCAGCTTCTCAAATATTATAATTATATGAAGATTGACAATGAGGTAACTTTAGAGCAACATGAAAAACTCCTCATACAGGTTTCTTATGGTCAATATGTGCTAAATAAAAGTTCACCCGAGCGTGAATGAAGCGCGTGAATACACATAAAGTGTCGAGTGGCAATTTTTTGTCTATTCTAGGGCTTCTTTCATGCTCTGAAAGGCATTCTTTTGTAGCAGGTTTTTGGCAACAGAATGATGTCCCGGGAGTTTTTCATGTTGCTCTACAATTTTCTCATTGTCACTTTTCATGTAATTATAACATTTCAGAAGTTGATCAAATAAATAAGACTAACTGTGTGATTACGTTGAATGCAAAAAAATAATCTGAGTATTTCCAAGCGACGGCCAACAACATTGCCTTGGTTCTGTCTGGCTACGTGGCATTTGTATATTTTTAAATCTTGGTGCCTTGTGGCTCGTACACTCTGTATATGGCGAAATGTACGAATTGGTGAGAAATTGCGGGAAAAAAGCACTTGTTCGCGCAGCCTTTGAAGGCTTGACCAAAATGTAGCCTCCTTTATTTTAGGTATTTTATGTGAAAGCATTGCTCGTACTCACAAATGTTCTTACAAGAAAGACAATGTCAAAAGCGAGAAAAGAAAGCATAACATGCGCAATGGCCAGTATTCTGGCACCCACCACTCCCGCATGGGAGTGGCGTAATAACGAAGGTATTGCTGCGGCCTTAGCACGTTACAGAAGTGGCATATGTATATACTACAAACAACACCCCAGTCTCTGTGTGACAACTTGTGAATGGTCGTCTGTTCTCTAAAGTGGCATAAAAGAGGTCGATTTCTGTGAAGTAGCATTGGCATTCCAGTGAACGTGGGTGACACGCTCCATAGATGCAGTGTTTCGCTCAGGAGGAGATGAAGAGCTAAACTTGCTGCAACGCATTTCATCCAGGACAGAGCATCAAAAATCGTTAAATTGGGGCGCAGGTGTCTACTCGAGAATGCTATGGCGGCTAAGGAACCATACGAATGATCAGCGGATTAGTCGGAATATAGCCACTTTATATTCCAATGTTTAATATTCAAGTAATTTCATCAGCAGCAGCCGTCTATTTATTTATTTATTTTATACTTAATGTGAACGGATAGTGTTGTCCAAGCAGGAGGGAACTTGATTCTTACAAAAGAGAATGGCAAGAAGAAAAAGGCAACCAGACATAAAATGAAGTGCAGAAAGTAAAATAAGACAGCTGCCGTGAAAGTGACCCTTCCGTTCATGCACAAAATAATTACCATCAACAATACTTGCAGGCATTTTGCTCCTCTCACAGACATTTTAGGAAAGGAATTGTGCTGAAATGCGGGCTGGCAAATCTGTTCTGGCGAATAGCTGGCGAATGGACATGCCTGCCTTGGTGTCACGGCTGCAGTCTAAAAAAATCCAAGCTTACTCTCACGCTAAACTGTAAGTTTAAGCGTGACGCGCATGTAAATGAGGCATGGATGACGTCTCAAGCACCATGTGACCAAAAATTGACGTCACATTCCTTCATCTAATCGTGAAGGCAAGACTGCCTGCCATGGTTCTGTCTTGTGCGAGCTGGACCGAGCCGCGTACGCGTGAGAAACGCAAATCACACGCTTGATATCCCGCGGAGCGCTCGCGTGGACACTCTCTTTCACGCTTATAAAAATCCAAATAAGGGGTCCGTCATATATCACGTGATCTCCGGGGAGCGTGGGCGAGGGAGAACAACAGTTCGCGTCTTCTCACTGCCCTGCGAGGAATGCGAAACTTTTCTTGGGGAGGCTGAAGGAGACTGGTGTTTTGAAGGCTGCGCTCGGGCCATCTTTGCTGTGGATTTTCCGGTGGACTGCCAAGAGCGACGTTCGTTGATTGCAGCACAGAGCTTCCGATCTAATTATCAGCGTTGCTGTGTATCGCCATGTTCACATCTACAGATATTCATGCCGTACAACGCGGGTGGTGTGTGGATACATTGTACACTGTGCCGAGTTTACGGGAGTTTACGATAGAGAACCCACCGCGTTTGACGGCTCCAGAGCAGCGTTTTCATATAGTTAAGGGTCATGTACGTATATGTATACGTATATGTATATGTATATGCATGATTGCCAGTATTTCAGTCTAGTGTCGCCTCTAATTGTTGCCATTCGACAGTTCAGAGAATTTTTCAAAGTGAAAGCATTATTTGTAACATTAAAATTATCTTCGAACTTGGAAGATGCTGCTGTAGATATGGTATCATTATCTAGCGATGCACATGCCATTGAGTGTCGTGATTTAGTTATTTATTCCCGTAACAATAAGCGATAGAATAAATAATCTATGAACGTAAAATCCTTCATTGCTCCCAAGGATCAACTGCTACCTAAGCACACAGCACGTGTTAGCATTAAAAAACAAGAACAAAATAAGCCACAGTGTAAATTCTCTCCAGAATCATATCCAAATTCACCCGCCGTACTGACATGCGCATAGCGGTTAAAAAATAACCTTGTTTTTATCTCCCCAACATAATTTCATAATATCAACGTAGACACCCTCAATACAGTAAGAGAACATGAGGCGACTGCCTAGTGGTCTTCATGGCACTGCGACAGCGAGGTCTTGGAGGCCGGCAATTGCAACCATCATGAGGATGTTGACGGAATCTCTCGTTTATTAGGAAACACACTCATTTTTACTAAACGTGGCAGTATATAGGTGCAGCTTGAACCTGAAGTGATCATGCGCAGAAGAGCTATTTTTTCTCACTGGGCGCAAATATACGTCTGCTGTTCCCGACAGTCAACAGTATCACCGTAGAATGAGGCCCCTGAGACCAAACACAACGAAAGAACGAAAGATGCCTTAGCGCGGGCATATTTGCGTACTTTATTTCTCATTTATTCGGCTTAATTACTGCACATAATAATGCACGCCACGAGGGTATATTCACAGGTACATAGCACTGCATGCTATGATTACTTGTTTTGATTTTGTCTCACGTTAAGCGTTAAATTACGTTTCGTGAGGAGAATTACTCAGGCTGACGCTGGCTGAAGAGCATCACGTACCCTAACGCTTCTGTGTAACTCTAGATATGCAGCTTAAACCGACACCGCACGGACGAAATTCAGTGCACCGGGCCGCTCACACGAACAAATTTACTAAATCTGGGCGACATTTAGTGTTCAGAGTGAGAGAGGGAAGATCTCACTATAAGATGCCGGAAATGTTTGCACAGCATGCCTACGACATGCTTATGACACAACATGATCTGACATCTCTGGCATCTCGTATCTACCAATGCCAGACTTGCCTAATATATATAATTCAATCAGTCAGCTCTTATGTTGCTCGCATGTCGCGTTAGACTTATTACTGTTGGGAGCGGTGCACTGGTTCTTTTTGAAAAAATGGTGGTTGGGGTTCAGCTTGAACCTAGTTAAACAAGCGAAATCTCTGTTGTTAAGCATGGTTAGACACGCTTCTTCTGTGCTTCTTCCCAGTGAGCTGCATCGGCAGGGTGCTCGGACTCCACCCGGCGCCTGCGGCGAAGAGTTGATGCGTTCGCACCGGCGCGTGCTGCGTCCATCGCGAGACAGAGAATAAGCATAGAGAAAGAAAAAGACTAAGAGCGGACACTCCGAGAAATCTGGCCTCAGGAACTACGTCACGGCTACGTAACAAACTAGTGCTCTCACCAAACGCCAGAGGACGCAGGCGCAAAGAAAGGAAATGTTGTAGTGAATTCTGCTCAATCGTTTTACAAAATAATAATTATACGCCCAAATTTCGCGTGTTTCTGATGCATAAAAACAGAATTTATCCAAGACATGTACCGTGCTTTTTGTTCTTCATCCGTACTGCCATCAACACCAATCACCATTCGTCCATCGAGAAACAAATCAACGATTCGTGTACCAGCGGCGCGCCAGCGGGAAGGTTTCGTGAACGTCGGCTGCGGCGGTGTTTTCATGTGTGAGACAGGTGAGTCAAGTTTTCAAGCGAAGCTTGGAGTAACTGACTTGTGAGGGCGATGAGGTTCGCTAAAAAAAACCAGTTTGCGGCTCTATATGAGGCGGCTAGACGCGAACAGTGCGAAAAGCATGCCCCCTCAAGAAACGCGTAGCGAGAGGGCTGTACCATGTACTTTCTTGTTACCCCCGCCGAGAACAGAATAATCTTTGTTGCGTTCCGTGAAAATCATCAAACAACGCGAAGCTGCCATTAACTTGCACCGGTTCACGGCTGTGCTCTGCACTGAGACTCAGCTTGTCAGACGCCATCGAGACGCTGCGTCTCGGTTTGCGAGAGTAAACCGTTCTTGCCCAGCGCTGTTTGCGATAACCACAGTATCGGCGTTCCATTGAAATAGTTCGTGTTGGCGGACTAAAAACGATCTGCTGGACAACGCTTAAGGTCAATATCATGAATTGCACATTTCAGGAAAATTCCGGTTTCGAGAAAATTGAATTCCTAACCCGCGTTTAAATGATCGCGTCACGGTTGACGGTATTTTCATTGGCCCGTTCTAGAGGCTGACGAACGCTGGAAAGAACATAAAAGACGCCGCGCTGATTCAGACCGAAAACGGCGTTCCGGGGACGGGCGCTACCTAAATAAAGAAAGCAGGACGTTAGGCACGCTGTAGCCAAGCTTTGCTTGCTCGTTTCCCTTATAGAGTAAGGTCTCCTGAATATTTTAATGATATTGCTTGCAAACAATTGCATGTGACATAAACAGCGAGCATAGCTTATTGCGTTTGGTACTTCAGCGAGGTGCGTATCTACGGCGCACGGACGGACGCCGGTGTATAGGTTCGTGGGGATTGTTGATACAGAAAAGTAACGGGGAGGAAAAGTCACCAATGACTACTGCATGTACTTATTGCGGCGGCCGTGTTGGGAAGTACTGCGCATTCTTGTAATTTTCGGTTCCTTATCATTTTTTCGTGGCGGAAGACATTGCACAATGTATTGTCGCGTAGGCGTGGCGTGGCGCGCATTTCAACAAAGGCCTCGTATTTGGGCATTTCGAATGTATCTTTATCACGGTTATGTGAACTGCTGTTTTGCCTACCAATGTACTCCTTATACTGAGTACGTACAGGGGTGTCCAAAAGTTCACAGGCCGCGATGCCCTTCATGGGATTACGTAGGATGGCGGCCTGGGAACTTTTGAACACCCCTGTACGGGGTATTAACATTTATCCTTGTAAGTCCGAGTTATATGGGTCAGTGGTCAGGATGTGTCGGTGGTTTTATATTGTGCATCGGTTCGCTATTCATTTAAAGCGGTTTCCTGGTACAGTTATGACGTGTACATATGTTTTTGGTAATTAACGAAGCGTGCACTTATTGACATTTTCAGACCGTGCTGATGCCATGCCGTCCGGCGGTCCAAGCTACGGCAGCCACTGCTGTGTGTCGTGGTGCTTTGACAACGGCAGAACCCAGAAGAAGCCTATCTTGCCTTGGAATAAAAACATTGCGGAAACTGTCTTTTTGATACATATGAGCGCTTGTACCAAAACACAGAAGACAAGCGTGATGGATAAAGCCGTAGTGAATTATGATTACCTCTATCTCCATCTGTTACAACTTAATCGAAATAAAAATTGCGTCACTACCTCAATTCACACCAAGTATTCAACTAGACAAAATAGTGAATCGCAAAATCAAAGCGACAAATAAAAGCGTTGCCATTTGGGTGACGAAAAGTGGTCTGAAATGACAAGCTTCCGCTACAGCCCAACGTCGGTTACGAGGGGTAATCCAAATTTCGCGCCAGCGAAACCGAAACAGGAAGTGCAGGCCAGTTGCTCTCATCAAGCGCCAGGCGCGCTAGGGTCGATTGGGCCGCTGGGGGTGTATGGGAGTGTCCACTCTTATCTTTTTTTTTCTTTCTCTATGGAATAAGCGCCGCCGAAGCAGCTCCCTCACCTAGTCACTTCGTACACAGTGGCGAGGCTCGAGCTACCGCAGCTGCGAAGCCTCTCCGCAGCGGATCACGTGACGTCACACCTTCACACTTGCGCGCCGAAATTCACCTTGGGAGTTCTACCTCCAGGAGCTTTCACTCAAAACAAAAAAAGAAAAAAATTCGCAGTTCTGCCGCAAAGACGAAGCACCGATTGCAATAGCAAATTAGTACATAGCTGTACGAAGTAAGGATAATACTTTCCTCGGCCGTATAAACTTGTAAACATTCGCTTAGTAACCAAATTAGCAATGATAGCAGGCGTAAGCGTGAGGTAAGGAGGAGGTAGAAAGAAACAGACACACGGAGACTGCGCTGTCTTTGTGCGCCTGCTTCCTTCTGCATCCTTGTTCAGTCGCGCTTACAAATTCTATCATGGACTGAAACCAACTATCTTATCAACTTGTTTTAACTAAATTAACCAGCACGATGTCACACACACACAGGTAAAATGAACGCACATCGCTCGATGACAGAGGAAACGGCCTGTGAAAACCCTGGAGTTAGGAATCGCGGTAACAGCCGCGAGCCAATTTACCTCTGTGTATATGTCGCTTTAACGCGTGCGAAACGTCGAAATCACAGCGCATACGAAGCTACCGGTACTGTGCGCACTACGGAAACATCGCAGATCGCTTTGAAGATGAGGCCCGAGTGGGCGCGCACTTTGGCCACGTCGCAGATTACCTTCTAGACCCACGAGCGCCAGCAGCGCATCCCTACGGCGTCCGCCAAATGAGTCTACTACGACGTCCACGATTTGCGGGGCCGACGCCGTAGAAGACGCCGCGGCTGTCTCCACTTTTTATGGAGGGGCGGGTGCGGAGGACATCGAGGCATTGTAACAGCCGCCGGAGAAGAACGCTCCTCGTACCGAGCTTGACCAAAGCCACCCCCTTGCCTCGCGCTCCATGGGAGAGGGCACGCATCCGGGCGTTCCTCATTCGCGTACGCGAGATTGAACCGCGTTCGCTGGCTCACCATCACAAGCTTTCACTCATACAGAACCTCATGGCGACGGCAGAAATGCGCCTGGTGTGTCCACATGATTGCTATCGCAATAAAAAAAAAAAAAAATGCGAAAGTGCGTGTGTAACTTCTTTCAATAGGAAGCCCTTTATTGTGATGCCCCGTTCTTCGTTCGGGTTCTCGATGAACTGGCACTGTTTTTCTGCGTTGTTTCCGATCAACGTGAGATTGATTTTGAGACACAAACCTCGTTCCAGCTGCTCTGAAGGTGGAGGGTGAACGCGATCGTAAATCCTAGGAGCCTGTTGGCTTTCGCCAGTCCCCGCAGGTAGCGCAACAGCAGAACCAAGGCCAGCGGGTCATTGCGGGATCCGCACACGGTGCCCACCAAACGGAGCCACTCGATGTTGACGCCATCCAATCCGAAACGCTGCGTCAGGAGCACGACGTTGCGGGCAAAGCGCGCCAGCCGCCGAGGTTCCTGACCTAGGTAGGAGAAGTGGGCGTCGTCCTGGGGGAACCAGACGCACAGTGTCAGCCACGCTCTCGCAGTTAAGGGACAGGCCTTGCCGTATACATCAGTGCACGTATATACGCGTATATGTCCAAGTTCTTACGCGGGCATGCTTGCGGTGCCCTCACAGATGCACGGAAGTTCGCGATGTAAAAGGGTCTATTAAAACACAGCTGGTAGCGTCAAGCGTAACAGAAAACTCGGGCAGCATAGAGCAGGAACCATTAGATGGCCGAGTGGCACTCTCTGTCGATTCAGCACTGTCGATCCGGCACTGTCGATCCGGCTGGCCATGTGGTTGCATTGCAGGCACCGAAAAGACGATGTGGCCGGCCTTATCCGTGTGCTCCTTTTCTTCTTTAGAATGAGACATCATTTAGTTTCTCCGTTCCACCAGAGCACAAGGCAATGCAATACTCCCTACCTGACGTTATTTCGGAGATTGCAAATACGCGACATGAAGTTAATGGTGGCCTAAATCTGTGCTACCGTGTCCGTCTATCACTGAAGTCAACCGGTGAAGCGGCGAAAATCGAGACACTGACAACTCAAATGATATATCATCTATTGAGACAGCGTTGAAAATTAATGTTGTTGGAACATTGCTGGTGACTTTCGAACAGCGCCAAACGAGGGGATAATAAATACAAAACATGGGTGCAGACAAAGAAGGTCTATTTGAATATTTGAATTGAATGTTTTATGTCTTATGGCGCAAGGGCCAAGTATGGCCAAAGAGCGCCATGTCTGAGGTAATGACTTCGCAGTGTAATCATGAGTTCGATGAAGTTGGTGTGACGTGGTTGTAGAGGGGCCTTAAAAATGGTCGCGCTTAAGTGCGTAAAATCTGTATAATAAGATTATGGCGATGACTAATGACGTGTACTATGAACATTAAGGTGCATTTAAAAAGAATTATACGATGTGTAAAAATATATAAGGTTATAAGATATGCTAGAGCACTACTGCCTCCTTAGAGCCCTTGAAAAACAAGGGCCTGGAGGCATGTGCTATGCAAAACTGTTATCGCAGTGTAGTATATAACGTGTAGTACGACATCATTTAAATAGTTGAGGACTGCCTTGGTGTCAAAAAGCGGTTCCTTACCAAGAAACATGGCCGGGTGTAGAGGGATGTAATAATGGTAGGCAAGCGGAATATGTTTCTTTCTCTCCGTTTCGGCTTCCCGACACTCCAGGAGCACGTGGAGGACGGTAAGTCTCTCACCGTATTTACCACAGGTTGGAGGTCCACTTCCAGTAAGCAGATAATTATGGGTGCGAAATGTTTGTCCTATTCTGAGGCGACAGAATAGGACATCTGTTCACCGAGATCTTGTTGGGGAGGGCCAAAAACCTAACTGTGGCTTTATAACGTGCAGTTTATTATTTATTTCTGCGTCCCACTTGCGTTGCCAGTGGTTTCGCAGTTTCTTTCGCAAGTAAGGTTTCAGATCTGTGAGAGGCACCCAAGCAGTATTATTAACAGCAGGGGGTGCAATTGACGTAGCCATCTGGTCTGCCAGAACGTTACCTTCGATTCCCCTGTGGCCAGGTACCCAGCATATGATGATATGCTGGTTAGATAGATAAGCTTTGCACAGGTCGGAATAGACCTCAGTAAGTACAGGATTTTTTTGTTTGTAGGGTGACAGTAAGGCCTTTACCACACTTAGGGAGTCTGTATATATTACGGCTTTTTGGAGTTTTGATTTCCGTATATGCTTTACAGCCGACCATATAGCATAGGCCTCTACCGTAAGGGTACTTGTTTCTGGATGTAGTACATCGGATTCCGAAAAAGATGGACCGACGGCTGCATAGGATACTCCCGCATGTGACTTGGAAGCATCTGTGTAGAACTCTGTGTATGAGTGCTTGTACTGAAGTTCTAGGAAATGCATTCGTATTTCCAGTTCTGGTGCGTGTTTTGTAAGCCTTACAAAAGACATATCACATTCTATCACTTGCCAGTGCCAAGGCGGTAGCTGCTTCGCTGGAGGCATCAAGCGGTATTCGAAGATTGGAACATCTATTTCCACGCTAAGCTCCCTCAAACGGAGTGAGAAAGGCTGTCTCACAGAGGGTCGATCACGGAAAAGTGCAGTACATGTAGAATCGTTAATGGTTTCACAACGCGGATGTTCAGGATTAGAGTGTACTTTAAGGAAATATGTGAAGCTGGTGTAAGATCTCTGCAGATTGAGTGGCCACTCATTCGATTCTACATACAAGCTTTGAATGGGGCTAGTTCTGAATGCCCCTGTGGCCAGACGGATACCTAGGTGGTGGATGGGATCCAGCATCTTTAGTGCACTCGGGGCGGCAGAGTTGTACACTATGGCGCCATAGTCTAACCGTGATTGAATGAGGCTCTTATAAATATTCATTAAACATTTCCTCTCGCTACCCCATGTTGTGTGTGATAGCATCTTTAGTAAGTTAATAGTTTTTAGACATTTAGTTTTGAGATATATTATGTGCGAGATGAAAGTAAGCTTAGAGTAAAGTATTACACCTAGAAATTTCTGTTCTTTGTTGACAGGTATTTGTTGTCCACCCAGTTCCATGCACAGGTCTGGAACCAGGCCTCTCTTTCTTGTAATGAGAACACATGAACTTTTGTGGGGGTTGACTTTAAATCAATTTTCGTCTGCCCACTTAGAGATCTTGTTCAAACTCTGCTGTACTTGTCTTTCGCACACTGCAAGGTTACAGGATTTAAAACCTATTTGTATGTCATCTACGTACACGGAATAACATATAGCTGGTGGTAATGAAGCGCGGAGTGTGTTCATTTTAACTATAAAGAGCGTGCAGCTGAGCACACCTCCCTGGGGTACACGAGTCTCTTGTATAAATGGACGTGATAGTACATTCCCGAACATTCCCTACTTTCACGCGGAAGGTACGGTTGGACAGGTAACTTTCTATCAGTTTTAGCATATTGCCACGGATGCCCATTCTCGACTTGTCTCGCAAGATTCTGTACCGCCACGTTGTGTCGTACGCCTTCTCCATATCGAGAAATATTGATAGGAAAAACTGTTTGTGTAGGAAAGCGTCGCGGATATATCCTTCAATACGTACAAGATGATCGGTTGTGGACCGCCTTTCTAAAGCCCCACTGATAGGGATCTAGCATTTTGCTCAGTTCAAGGAAGTGAATTATCGCCGATTAATCATTTTTTCAAATACCTTACAAAGGCACCTTGTGAGGGCTATCGGGCGGTAACTTGCCACTGAGAAACGGTCTTTGCCTTGTTTCAAAACAGGGACCACAATGGCTTGTTTCCATGAGGTTGGAAGGTATCCCACAGCCCAAATAGCGTTAAAAAGTGCGAGTAGTGTAATTTGCGTGTCATTGTGTAGGTTTTTGATCATTTCATACATTATTCTGTCCGATCCTGGTGCAGAGCTCTTGCATGCGCTCAAGGCAGCTCTCTACTCTGCAATACTAAAATGACGGTTGTATGGTTCATTCTGGCGACATTTTCTGATGAAAGGCTTACATTCTTCTATTTGTTTGTGTTTGAGAAAGGATTGTGAATAATTTGTTGAACTTGACACGTTCTCAAAATACTCCCCAAGTGAGTCTGCCTGCAGGTCTTGCAGTGTATCGCCCTGTGTGTTTTCCAGAGGGAGTGAATGTGTTTGCCGCCCTCTAATCCTATTAACCCTGTTCCAGGCTTTGGCCTCATCTCTGAACGAGTTAATACTCAATAAAAACTTGTGCCAACTTTCTCTTTTGGCCTGTCGGCGGGTTCGCCTGCCTTGGGACTTTACATGTTTGATGTTGATAAGATTCTCTGCAGTAGGAGAAGCGCGTAGCAACCCCCACGCCTTGTTCTGATTCTTACGTGCGATCCTACATTCGCTGTTCCACCACGCTACACGTCGTTTGCATGCCAAACCACTTACTTCGGATATGCATTTTGATGCGGCATCTATTATGAATGATGTAAGATACTCCACAGCAGCATCAATTTCTAGAGAAGACATGTCAGCCCATGAGATGCTAGTGAGAGTTCGAAATCTCTCCCAGTCGGCTGTGTCTATCTTCCACCTAGGAGCTTGTGGAGGATATTCGTTTTCTTTAGATGTTCTTATCAGTATGGGGAAGTGGTCGCTCCCTTAAGGATTGTTCGTAACTTCCCATTCGAGTTCGGGCAGTATGGACGGGGAAACTATAGTAAGATATATTGAAGAAAAGGTTCTGTTTGCTAGGGAGTAACACTTGGGTTCCTTCTTATTCAGCAAGCATGCACCTGAAGAAAAAAGGTACTGTTCAACAAGACGACCTCGCGCGTCTATACGAGAGTCGCCCCACAGGCAGCTGTGCGCATTGAAATCGCCAAGAACAACATAAGGCTCTGGCAATTCGTCTATAAATGACTGAAATTCATGTTTGTTTAATTTGTAGTGTGGGGGTACGTAAAGCGAGCAAATGGTGACGAGTTTATTTAGAAGAACAGCTCGAACCGCCACTGATTCAAGGGGCGTTTGTAGCTGTAAACGCTGACACAAAATACTTTTATGAATAAAAATTACAACACCGCCTCATGATACGACAGCATCATGGCGATCTTTGCGAAACTTGACATAAGGTCGGAGAAAGTTTGTGTGTTGTAGTTTTAGGTGTGTTTCCTGTAGACACAGCTCTTTTGGATTGTGTTTTTGGATAAGCTCTTGCACGTCATCAAGGTTCCTAAGAAGACCTCTGACATTCCATTGAATTATTTGTGTGTCCATATTGGAAAAAAATAGGTGCTGTGTATATGGAAACAGAAGTATTAATTACGGAGATTTCAGAGATTAGATTGCAGAGCTCTTTCGAGGCCCTGTAACCGGGGTTTTCCCCTTTCTGGAGCGTTCGAGGGAGCCTCGCACCTCCTTAGGCGCTTGGTGCGCCTTGAGGATAGGTGTAGTGTCCATTGCCTCTTGTGAGGCACCGGACACGTGCTCTTGCGAGCGAGTCGTTTTCAGAGGGAGTCCCGCCTTGGAGGGCAAGACCCCTGCGCCCACCAGCCCGGAGGTCGATGGGGCTCCCTGAGGGATTTGGCTGCGCCGGCTGTTGCCAGCGCTGGAAGAGGCCGGGGAGGTTGGGGCAGCCTCGGCTGCGCCCACCTTCGGGGTTGATGGTCCCTTCTGCTCGGTTGGTGGAGAAGCGCTAGCTGCGACCACCGTGGGGGCAGATGGCGTAACTGCCGACTCACTGCTTGTGGGTCGGCGTTTACACAGTGAAGTCACAGTTTACACAGTGTAGAGAGTTCTTACATGCTTCAGTGGCGGGTTCAAGGGCACTGCATTTCGCACATGTTTGGCGGCCTCGGCAGCTCTGCGAGCTGTGGCCAAAACGTTGGCATTTGAAACACCTCAAGGGATTTGGCACATACGGTCTTACACGAAGCTTGATGTACCCGGCCTAGATTTACTCGGGCAGGTGAGTATTAGGTGTTTGTTCGCAATTTCTTTACCATCTCGCCGCATCTTGATTCTTTTGACATTTATGACATTCTGTTCACTGAAGCCCTCCAAGAGTTCAGCCTCAGTGAGCTCCAGCAAATCATCGTCTGAGACAACGCCGCAGGTGGTATTCATCGTGTGGTGCGGGGTTACTACTACTTGGGTCTCCCCAAATGATACTAGCTGAGGCAGTTTCTCAAATTGCTTCTGATCGCGGAGCTCCAAGAGGAGGTCACCGCTAGCCATCCTCGACACCTTATATCCTGGACCAAAAACTTCGGTAAGAGACTTAGATACAAGGAACGGGAAGATTGTTCGCACTTGTTTAGCTGGTTTTTCAGCGTGGATCACGTGAAAACGAGGAAAATTGTGGACTTGGCGTCCGAAAAACTGAAAGACCTCTTCGGTGCGCCCTCGTTTCTGAGGGCGATCAGGGAGTTTGGGAAAAGCGTTTTCCATAAGTACAGTTGGGTTTTCGGCCGCGATGCCGACCACCCACCATGGAGCCCAACAGGGGGACGTGACAGAAGTTCCTGCTAGCGAAACCCTGCCAACGCCAGCCGTAAATCGCTGCTATAACCAAATACAGCGTAACCAAGGCTGGCTAGCTACACAAGGTTAACCCTTGCCGCCGGGAAACTAGGAAGTGAGGAGAAGTGATGAGAAGACAGGAAAGTTGAAAAAGGCGAGAGAGAAAGACGAAGATTGGAGAGGAGGACAGGAAAAGGCGACTGCCGATTTCCCCAGGGTGGGTCAGTCCGGGGGCGCCGTCTACGTGAAGCAGAGGCCAAAGAGGTGTGTTGCCTCCGCCGGGGGGCCTTAAAAGTCCGAACACCCGGCATCGGCTCAACCCCCAGGATCCCCCTTTCCCCGGACACGGCTAAGCCGCGCACGCCTACACGCGGGAGGGTCCAACCCTCGTGTGCTGCGGTACGTGGTGTCGCAACACATCAAACGCCTGCTGACGCATACGCCCCTGCGGGGCTATTTGAATAGACATACCTACTGAATTAAGTTACGCTAAAGTTGAAAATCGGTTCAGTCCGACACCCAAGTTCGCGTTTTTGCAAAGTTACGAATATCTTCTTTCTCTCCTCCAGGAATGTTATTACGCATCAAGTCTGCAGGCTATTACGAACGAAAAAGCACAATGAGCAATGCTATAGACGCTCATGTTGGTTTAGCCAGGGATATGCAGGCTTTTCTGCAGGATCCTATATAAAGATATGGAATTATAAACACTGCTTGTTGGTTTGGCAGGTAGTCATTCTAGCGCTCTAGCTTCCTCAGAACTTCTCTATCTGCCTTGCAGTCCAACGTATGCCTGTAACCGTTCCGGTACTACCAACCTCTTCCCTGCTTTTCTTCCACCAATACTCTAAACATCTCTTGTTTATCACGAATATTAACCGGTTCATATTTAGGTCCATTTTATATCCAAAGCCTTCTGGACGGTCTCAAGGTTTATTCCTTGGCATTCCATTAGAATGCGCCGAGCGATCTCAGAATTTTTGCTGCAGCATGCACATACCTCATCTAGTTGCGAATATTTGCTCCGGTATGTATTTGTCCTGAGACAACCAGCTCAAAATTCAATGAGAAAGGCACTTCCCTTCGTGCTATCGTACACACTTTCCCTTCTACTTTCTTCCTTCCCGTTCTTGTAAATCTCCATGGTCTTGTTGGTGTCCCTTCTTTGCGTCCAATTCGCTGTCTCCATTTCTCCCACTTTCTTTCCGATAACTCGTGGTTGTCTATTTACACTTTCAATTACCCTGTAGCTGGTTGCCAACATCCTTGACCTCTTCCTCCATTCTGCGTCCACGCTTTTCAGGTACAGATACGCGTGCACTTTAGCCGTCCATTTATTTTAATCCATGTTCCTAGTTTGAGTCTACCCTTCTGTGACTTCAAACGATGCCCAACCCACGCAGACCTGCACTGCCCCATTTGCGGTTTTACCGTGGTCCAATCTTTGGTTATGTTCCAGGTACAAGATATCAAATTTAAAGCACGGAATAATATTTGCGCACGTGAGCTCTGGCACCATTAATCGCTTCCTGTTACCACGCACCACCTAATATTTATTGTGGTCCCAAAGTGCTCTATGTTTCATTATTGCAGCATTGCGCTTCGCTTTTATATTCAGATTATCTGGGCGGGTGCTTGAGGAAGTCTTTCCTTCAGTAATGTATAGGCCACGGTGCTTACAATGCTTGACCACAGGTATGACTTGCTGTTGATTTGACACCGAGTAATTACGCGGTTCTTCATTAGAGATCCTAATTCCCGATTTTCTTGTGCTGAAGTTAAGGCCAATATGGGTCCCAGCGTAGCCATACATATTCCCAAGTTTCTGCAAATCTCTTGCATTGTCCGCACAGCACCATCCAGTTTATTTAAATTGTTTCAATGCTCCCTCATGTAGTCATCTAAGCTTTGGGCCGTTTGGTGCTCATAGAACTTGTCACAGCTTAGAGGAATCTCGCAGACCACCCCACAACACTATGCACAAAATGGCATGATTTTTCATCACGCTTGTCTCGTGGTACAAGACAATTGGGCTAATTTCACAGGAATGTAAAAGAACAAATGGGACACCGTATCTAGCAGGCACGTTCTTCAATCGGCGGGTAAATTTGTGCACATATGGCAACTTCAGGTCTACTGGCGTATGTTCCTGTTATAAGTCTGATTGGCAAGTCCTTGTCGAGCTGCTCTTCAGCTTTGTGGGAATGGACTCGGCCATGGCACGCATGACCTATAGGGTGAACCTGGCTTTAAAATCCTGTTGATCTGATCTGCTTCATTTTGTCATCAGTGAAAAATAATTGACTGCTGTTACTGTAGCACCCACTTACAGGTCAAGGTGATCCCTTTTTGTTCCCACAACATGGACTCCATCACCTTACCTGCATAAATTTGGATTTTGAATTCCTTAGGTTAGGGGGAACAAATGTCTTCATTTTCTTTCTTTTGACATTGTACAAAGATAACCGCGTGCCAATTGATTCAGAGTAACCTACAAAAAACAAACGGCTCTCTTCACAATAGCGTACAAGTTTTTGTCACTGCCCAGGCGGTGCGTCGGAGCAAGAACTATGAGCGCTTCGCGCGGCAAGTTGAGTCAACGCTGGCACAGTGAGACCGGTCTGCCGGTGTTGTGCTAATATCGAAACTGCATTCAGGCTCTTGCTTAAAGCTACAGAAATGGCACGACTTTGGCTTTGTTACTTGAAGTCAATAGAAAAATTATTTGCTTTCACATACCACAAACGCTGTACACCGCTGCACACATCGTCGGCATGAAAGAACGGGTCTTTTTTGCTGGAGTTTAACATTCATAGCGGTGGAAATACCCAAAAAAGTTTTTTTATTATTTTGCCACGCCGTATATGAATTTATGCTTTCAGATAGCAATTCAACAGGGTCTGCGAGCACGACTCTGCTCGATATTCGAGTAGCTCACTCTTTCGAGGCACTACTTAGACGCTCTAGTGAGCCCTCAATTTTTGCTTACTTTAGCATGCTCAAAGTGATTAGCCGTTTCTCGAGCGGTATTGGTGAAAGTAATGGTTGAAGTGTGAACATAATACTCACGCCGCTGAAATGTGAATGCATTTCATACTGACTTTGTGCCATAAGTGCTCAGAATTAGCCACAAATTGAAAACATTGGCTGCTAGATATAGCACCCCGGTGGTTTCTCCCGCACCCAAGAGATTAACCCAATTGTGTTTTTCTACCACAAGCACTGAGAGAAAAGTATGTATGAAGAACCATGCCAAACACTTTGTGTCCTGTGCTGTGGGGGTCATCTGTGAGATACTCTCAGCTGTGGGGAGTTCTATGCGGGTCAGAAGGACTAGTGTCTAAAGGGACACTGAAGACAAATATTAAGTCAAGCTAAAGTAATAGATCAGTGCTCAAGAATGTCTAAGGCATCAATATTATTGCGAACAGAGCTTTAGTAATTGAGAAACTGAGATAAATGTATGACACAATTAGGGATATTCAAGCACTAGGCCGATGACGAAGGATCTGCTCATTAAAATTATGTCACTAGGACTCGTCTACTAGTAATAAAAAGATCACTGCATTGCATTACAAGATGAATTAAAATGCTGATTGCCTAGCTCTATTTCATTTTTAGAAAAAGAGCCCATTGAAGTTACCCTTGAGATCCCCGCCCGCGCTTTGGTGTTTCAGTAGGTTCGTTGTCACATAGTGCTGAGCTGGTTTTTCTGGCTCGCGAAACTCATACGAACTGCAAGTTGCAGAAAATGTCGTGTTGATGTGATGTTGCGGTATTTCCGAGCAGTTCGTGCCACTTGACCAAGAACAACTGCTGTGGGGGAGGGGCGAAGTTACGAAATTTGAACTATAGGCGTATTTACATGGTGGGCCGGGGGCACTGTACCGCTGCCCAATCGGTAGATACGTCTATGGTACAAGTAACGTGAAACAACACCCTGTATATATGCAATGGTGATTAAGTGATCAATAAAACAATATACATGTGCAAAAGACGCCCACCTACACATGTGACTGTGTTTTTCACATATACTCCGAATTTCAATATTGCTCAATAAGACTCAATGTTATTCAACAATACCTTACCAGCATTTAGTCAACGACTTTTTGTTGTGAACTACTCAACAACTTTCTTTGAAATATTCAATTTATTGTTTCGATAATTAAGGTATTGTTGAAATGCCTATTGAGTCAACAATTCATCCACACTATGCCAACAACATTTCAACAGTCATTTTCATAAAGGTTTGCTCAGTTGCTCCATGGGCGTGCGTACGCATTTTCCATGGAAAACTGCAGCGCCGTCTCTGGGGCGCTGTTTTATTCACCAATGGATCTAAAGGGCGGTGATGGCATATGCTACGACGACACACCCTACTCAGGAGCGGGTGATTGCTCTCGAGCTATGTGGACCTTTCAGACACAATTTTCTCGCAAACTAAGTCTTTTCTTCGCGCGAAACAAGCGCAGGGAGGTTTCTGGAATGGTATATTGTCAGTCCACATCAACTTAGTGTTAGCCTTTAGTGCGCCTTCAAAGGACCATATTAGGGATCACTCAAACAATTCAAATAGATTTCATGGTGTGCATCTTGGCACACTTTGCAAAGCCCGCTAATCTTGGGCATCGCGTGATCTCATGGAGGCATACTTTATTAGAAAGATCCTTCATGCGTTAGTAAAATGTTAATTACCTTATATTCCACAGAGGTGCACTTGCTTGAGGGCAGCTTGTAGCAGTAGTAAGTAAACTAGCGCGGTCACTATATCCGCATCTTGCATGTGCACAAAATTTGTATTTCCATCTTTTGAGTCAATAAATCACTTGGTAGTTGACACTCTGTATGTGCCCTTCCTTTGTATTTTTGTGACTGTGCCCCAAAACAATGTTTAACATTCTTGATATTGTGAACAGTAGGCTACCATTCTCCTTTGCATGCTACAGTCAAATGAAACGAAAAGAATAAGAGATCCATCGGGCTGAACGTTTTCTTAGTTACAACCACCTAAAAAAAGGACACTGAAGCCAGAGAAAGCATGGGAGAAAATACTTGTGCTTAAATGTATTGCATAAATAATCAGGAAAGTAAAGTGCCATAGCTTGGAGGCAGACGAACATCTGCATTATACGTGGAGGTGCGTTACCATTAAGCTACCCTAGGAAACGAGGTGTCAATTTTCTCGGGTATTTGCAATTGTGTACAAGATTAGCCCTGGGAGGGTTGGCCTCCCCACTCACAGCCATGTTGGCAAATGTGCAACATCCTTTTAACTGCAGCTATAATCCCAGCCGTGGCAGCCGCATTTCGATGGGGGTAAAATGGGCATGACGGGGGCATGCCCCATAATCAGATTGTGGTTTTGCTACTTAAAACCCCAGATTCATTTATTTCATTTATTGATTCATTTGATTTGCATGTTGCCTTTGAAGCAGGCTAGTGGACAATAAACTCTTGCATGCAACCTCACGCCGTCGAGGTGGTCAAAGTCAAGGCCGTCGACCATTTGCCTGTTGCTAAGCCTAGTTATTGGCAAATCAGTTCTGTGGAAGCCCACAAGGTGATGGAGAGTTCATGAAAAGGAAAATTACCATCAGACTTTAGCACAATGTACCGGGTTCAATTCCCGAACCAGGCGAAATTTCTTTTCATCTATGAAGCTCTCTTTCCACGAAACCCATATGAGTTTTTATAAAAACTGTCTTAAGCTGAGCAACCTATGAAGCCATGGTCGTATTGACATACAGTACATGGCATAGCCATAGGTACGAACCATTGTACAACACATAGTCACTGATCACTTCACCATCCATGCTTCTCCTTCGTATTCTCGTCCAGAATGGCCGGAGTAAAAATGATCCCGGCAGTGTCACACAAATGTGGTCACCGACGTCTTGTTGCTGTCGTGAAACACATAGTTGTTCATTTTGCACAAACATGTCGGTCTGCCCACATAATTCAAGCATAAGCCAAAGAAGTGGGAAGCCTGGGTTCGGTCGTCCGTGACACTAATTCATGGGAGACAGCATGAAGAGGTAGTCACAGTAGCGACGGTTTATTTAAGCCGGCCAGCCATGGTGTCGCGGGACCTCGAGAGTGGCCACTAAGGTCGCGCGCGCTAGCTTGTTCTGTTCTTTCTCTAGCTACGCGTGAGCCCATCCTTTTCTTTGCCATTTTCGGAGGCGATAGTGACGCTGCTACAGGGCGCACCTCCTAGTACGAAGCACGATTGAAATTAAGGGCAATGGTAAAGTCCAGAGAAAGTGTGCAGATGGTGTCGCCGTTGGTAGTTTCGGGTTCACGCAATCCGAGAGAGATATACCAGGCAGCACCGGCAGCATAGGTTCTGAGCGAGGCACAGCCACAATGATACCGCAGTGCAAAATCGTGACCGCCCACAGGTTCTCATAGATACCCGGGCCTGTAGAAATCACAGCTCCAAAAGTAAACCTTCTGGTCGCTCGGGACTTGCGAGGAGATAGAGCAAGGATTTGTCACTCGTCTTGTTGACATAAAAGTGATTTTCGAGCTCAAGAAACCAGATGGGAGAGTTGCTCCTGCAAAAACTTCTGTAGGCCATGCATCCGCGGAAGGTGTGAGCACAGAACATCGGAAGGCTCGCATGCTGCTGCTTGCAGTAGAATCTCGAATGCCGATAGCATCAGGGTTAGGGTGGTCACTGAATGCATCATGAAGGTTGTGCGTGTGGCATCGCCGTGCCTGCGAGAGGGAAATTTCCGCCTTGTGGAGCTGGTGGTAGATCATCTGAATTGGTGATGAGCGAGATGCCTCAGGATGGAAAGCGGGCAGCTTTTGGGAACGTCCAAGGAAGGAGAGCGACGAACCGTAGACTAGCCAAAAGCGCTTGCGTTTAGCCCAGTGAATTCCTTCACTTCACTTCACTTCACTTTATTACCTTAAAGGCTCCCAGGATTGGGGGTATTACATAAGGGGTGGGTAGCTATTAAAATAAATTATATACACAAGGGAAAGATGTTTAGGTACAAGTTTGCTCGCTGGTAAATATGTTAATTAAACAGTTCAAAAACATCGATGTGAAGGTGATTGCGGCGATGTCGTGTGGAAGGCCGTTCCAGTCCGAGGCTGAACGTGGGAAGAATGATGTGGCAAAAGTGGTAGTGTGCGTACGTGGACGGGCGACTTGAAAGGGATGACCAATGCGGAGTGAAATGCGTGCAGGAGGACTGATGTAGGGTGGATGATGAAGTGAGCTGTAAAAAAACCCATGAAATAAGTACATAGTAGCGATACGACGCCTACAAGTCAGGCTTGTTAAGCCGGATTCTGCTTTTAACGATGATATACTGACATTATATGAATAGCATGAATGGATGAATCTTGTGGCACGATTCTGCACTGATTCTAGACAGTTTGTTAAATATTTTTGGTTAGGGCTCCAGATGGCAGAGGCATATTCCAGCTGAGAGAGTACGAGTGACTTGTATGCAAGCAATCTTAGGTTTGGTGGCGCTAAACGTAGATGATGTTTTAGGAAACCAAGGCTTCTGTTAGCAGATGATATCACTCTAGTGACATGCGCGTTCCAGGTTAGATCGTTAGACAACGTTACGCCTAGGTATTTGTAAGACTGTGTTAATGCTATCGTGACGTGCGAAATTGTATAAGGGAACAGGAGAGGATTACGTTTTCGATTAAATGACATGAGTTTGCATTTATATACTTGGAAATTATGCCAACAAAATTAGGGCAACAAGTGTGACGAAATTGAGGGGAGCATGAACCTCTCCAAGAGATGGAGCGTCCTACGGCACTTGTTGGACCCCTTGGAAAGAGCCATCGCGCCGTGGCCTGTGAGCTGGGAAGGAAGCTCGCGGACCGAGTAGAGGTTTGGTGCTGGAGTCAGTGCGTGCTGACAACCGGCACGGGTGGACGCAGGTGGTGTGGGACGACAATACGCAGAAAGACGTGATAGATGGCAAGAGCTGTTGTGACGAAGCACCGGCTGCAGGAGAGTGAGCACTCGAGGTGAGCAAGAAGGGCTGCCCACAAGTACTCGTAAATGTCAAGGCCGGGGCTGACAGCCACAGCCTGGAACGCAGCTGGAGCCTGGATCCTTGTTGAAAAAGAAATGGCTGTTTAGCTGGATGAACCAGCTGCCCGGCATGTCAGTGTAGCATTTGCGGACAACCTACGATCGCGGGACATGTGCCGAACCATGTGAGGCCACGTCACTACTCACCTTGGTAAAGTCAGTGTGCTGATGCTGGCATAGCTGGACTTGGTCGTCCGGATCATCAAATAGGGGCAGGCGAATCGAAGAGGTGGTCGCAGTAGCCAGGGTTTATTTAAGCTAGCGAGCCATGCTGTCGCGGTATCTCGGGGCCGGCTGACACCATGGCCGCTTTGGTCAAGCGCGCTAGCATTTTCTGTTCTCACGCGGAGCGGACGTTCTTCCGAAGGGCTCTGCGAATTTTGGCCTTTTTCAGCAGTCTTTCGGTCTTGTTTTCCTGATTTTTATGCTCAACCGACGACGGAACACGAGTGGAGCACGAGGATACCGGTTTTTCGGCAAGTGGGACTTTATTTTCGCCATTTTTGGACTTCGTGCGTTTGGCGCAGCACGGAGCTGAGTTGAGCCTAAGGGCGTTAAGCCTACCGCGGCCGACCGGGCCCGCGGCGCTCCCACCGGGGGATCGTTTGCCAATCGTAGTCGCGCGAAAGCTGTGAATCATGGTTATTGCGGAAGTAACGGATACACCCGGGGAATTTTCGGTACCAGGACAATGGCACCCGAGCGAAGTAGGAAGATACGTGCCGCTAGAGAAGAGTGGATAGAGAACTGCGAAACAGCGAGCCCAGGAGAGGGCAAGCAGGGCAGGAAAATGGCGGCCCGAAGTTGATCGAGCATCAGGAGACGCACATTGCAGACGGCACCGAGAAAGTGTTCTCCGACCATGTGGCGGCCTAATTAAGCTTACCAAATATGGAACAGAATATATGGCTGACACCACCAGAATGTCGGCCGGCATCAACCCACCGGAAGAGAAGGAGGATTTAATAACTCCAAGTATGAAGCTGCACTCAGTTCTGGTCATCACTACAAGTTCAGAGAGGATGCTGAAGTACGCGAACGGGAAACACCTCATATCCGACGGCGAACAGGTGGATACTTTTGCCTACGTGGCCACCCCCGAGCGCTGCGGCAAGGAAGTCATCCAAAGGGTTCCGCTCGGATACTCTATCGAAGAAATTATGTACCGCCTAGACCGCGAGTATAACGCCGAGATTTGAGGCGTGCGCAGACTGGGCAAAGATTCACAGTCGTTCTTCATTCTCTTAAAGGATAAAGAAGTCTCAAGATGGATTTATCCCAAGGGGGCGCCACACAGATGCCAGCTGTGCCGTAAAAAAACGAAGCGTGCGTCGCCTGTGGCCGACTCGGGCATTGTGATGACATGTGCCCGGACCCAACGAACGTCAAGTGCCGTGGCTGCGGCCTCGAGAACCCGTCAAATGAAAACAAGTGTGAGCTGAAATGCCAGCTGAACGGCAAAGGCCACACCCTAGGAGACCCCAAGTGTCGAGAACTCTTCTACACTCGCTACGAAGTCGACAAGCGACAGTGGGAGCAGATGGAACGTACAGTGACCTCTGGTGGGGGACATCAGAGTCGACAACGCGAACCCAAAGGGGGAAACGACTTCAATTTCCGCGAGGACTCTTTCCCATGAGAAACATCGAGGAATCGGTGACGGTTCTCAAATCGGACGCTGGAGAGACGACAAGAACGCTCAAGAGCATAACGCCCCGGAGGTTGCGGACAGCCGTCTTCTGCATATGCGGGAAGTTAAGCAAAGCATGGAACGTCGTCTCAAAAAGCAGCAATGGAACTGCAACCTCAGAAGGAGAATTGCGAGGCATAATATGGAAATCGAAGAATATACTTGGAAATTATGCCAACAAAATTAGGGCAACAAGTGTGACGAAATTGAGGGGAGCATGAACCTCTCCAAGAGATGGAGCGTCCTACGGCATTTGTTGGACCCCAAAACCTCGAAGACTCAGTCCGGTATAAGATTGGTAAGAGCGAGGCACACATTCCAAGGGAAGGATGATTATTTCATCAACAAATTAAGTGAGACGTACGTGGAGGAAACATCGCGAACATCGGAAATATCCCGAGATCATTGATGTGCGCAGCAAAATTGTTTAAATCAGATCTATGCACTATGTGTCCTTACTCTCTCTTTCCTTTCTCTCTTCTCATTCTTCCTCTTTGCTTTTTTTGTCGCTCCTAGCTGTCTCCTGCCTTTTGGGCCTTCTGGTTATAAGGACCAGACATGTTGCTTTCTTGTAGAATTTTTTTTCCTAATGCCTTGCCACTGTGTACCACTTGTTTTCATGAATAAAGCTATTATTATTAAGGCATTATTATTACTAACTCCACTTCCCAACTACGGTGGAGCTCCCAACGAGGCGTTGGACGCCTTCATCACAAAAGCGGAATTGAGGGCAGAGATTGTAAGACCTAAAACAAAGTCGGCTCCGGGCCCCGACGTGGTAACGAAAAATATGCCCAGCAACATAGACGATTACTCCATTAGGTATCTCACGGAGTACATGCAGGAATGTTGGGATAAAGTCGAGTTCCCACATCAGTGGAAGGCGGCAAGCGTAATTTTAATTCCGAAACCCGGGAAGCCTCCGCAATTGACAAATTTACGGCCAATTTCCTTAACTTCATGCGTGGGGAAACTGATGGAGCAGGTCGTGCAGAACAGACTGATGGGCTTCACGGAGCATGTTGATCTGTGGCCACATGAGATGGTCGGGTTCCGACCTCACTTGTGTACGCAGAACGTCATGCTCCAAATCAAACATGATATAATTGACTCAAGGTCTAAAGATGCAAGAGCAAACCTGGGGCTGGACCTTACGAAGGCTTTCGACAACGTAAACCATGAGGCGGTACTGGAAGGGCTGAACAATATTAATGTAGGTACCAGGACATATCGGTACATCAGGGATTTCCTGATGGGCAGAACTGCCTCTATGAAGTTCCATACGCTGGAATCCTCCATAATTGAGCTAGGGAGTAAGGGTGCGGCCAAGGGATAAGTGCTGTCTCCCCTACTCTTAAACGTGGCTATGAAGGAACTCCCCGAGCAATTGGCGAAGCTCGAGGGAATAAACTTTAGTATGTATGCGGATGATATCACCCTCTGGGTCAACCGGAGAAGTGATTCGGCCGTCGGAAGCCTCCTCCATGCTGCCAGCGACATCATAGCAGATTAGGCGGCCGAGAGAGACCTAGCGTGCTCGCCGCCGAAATCAGAATTGTTTATATTCAATTCGAAGCACTTAAGGTGCAAGGCCCTGTCGTAGATCAAAATTACAGTGGCGGGTAAGCAGGTACCAATAGGCGAGCAAATCAGAATCTTGGGCCTGATTCTCCAGTCACGCGGCCATAATGGCGAGACAATCAAGAGGCCGCAGAATCACGCGAGGCAGACGGTGAGCCTAATCAGGCGGGTGGCCCGGAAAGGGAGAGGTTTAAAGGAGAAATATTTGATTACACTAATAAAGGCGTACATCTTCAGCCGGGTGAGCTTCCCAGCGCCATATCTCGATTTGAAAGTGATGGAAACAGAAAACGTTGTTTCTCTAATGAGAAAATGCGTAAAAAGAGCGCTGGGACTGCCCATGTGCACATCCATAGAGAGACTGATGGCTCTACACACTAAACAAAAATAACGCGAAACGGGAGTAAACCGCTCGTCCTGTATCGCATTCCCGTTTCTGGGTTTTTTTTACTACGTACCAGTCGAGGTAAAAATTTACTACCATGCTGACCAAGTTTTTTGTATGTAGAAACGAGAGTAATTTTTTAATCTGTGGGAAGGTTTTTAGGGTCGATAGTGCGACTATATTTTTACTCCCATCACGAAGTTCTAGCGGCTATTCCTGAGAGTTATTTTTCAAGCCCATTCGCGAGTTTCTTGGGTCTGATGTGAGAGTATTTTTTTACCTCCTTCATTAACTTTTCTCAGCTTTATCTGATAGTAATTTTTCAAGCCCATTCTGGAGTTTTTTGGAGGTGATGTGGGATTACTTTTTTACATCATTCATCCAGTTTTCTAGGCTATTCCTGGGAGTTATTTTCAGGCCTATTCTCGAGTTGGTACTGATGTCGGGGTATTTTCTTACCTCGTTATCAAGGTTTCGTAGCTCTACCTGAGAGAAATTTTCAAGCCCATTCTGTGGTTTCTTGGAGCTGATCTCGGAGTATTTTTTTACCTCGTTCATCAGGTTTTCTCGGTTCTTTCCGAGAGTAATTCTTCAAGCGCGTTCTGGAGTTTCTTGGGCCTGATGTGGAAGTAGTTCGAAGACAATTGAAAGATTACAAGGATGATTTCATGGATCCCAAGCATGAGTGATTGTTTATTAGTTGTGACATGTTTCTCATAAAAAAGTCAGGCATGAGTTAATCATCACAAAACTATAGCCTTATAAAATGCTGTGATAAGCATAATAAATATTTGTACTAATACACAGACTGGGGGCTGGTAACTGCCCATTAGATCTCTCATAGCAAAATAAAATACATCACAACACATTCAATGTGCAATCCCACTAAAGTACAGTGAAAACAAGCAACATACAATATAAAATCTAACTGATAAATATACAGTCAGTACTAGAGACGTTCACATTAAACCCACTGAATATGCAGGTCATTCCTTCAAACAGGCAGTTGTCCAGAACATGGGTGTGCTGTGCATCCAATGGATTAGTATGAACATAACTATGCAACATAAAAATATTGCACTTAAGGCCAAATGGCATCTGCTGCTAACGGCCATTACTGCGCCAGACAAAATGAAACAACCATGTGGTAAATACAGCAAGCATTCGTACTATCACATTAGTGCCGGCCACTGCCCATCATATCTCTCACTGCAAAAGGAAAACTATCAACCCATTCACGATGTAGTGAAACTAAAGCACAGCAAAAACAAAATGACACACAATACAAAATCTAACTCACAAATACACAGGCAGTACTAGAGATGTTCACATTAGACACACTGAATATGCAGATCATTCCTTCAAACAGGCAGTTGTCCAGAACATGGGTCTGCAGTGCATTCAATGGATGATTATGGACAAAACTATGCAACATAAAAATATTGCACTTAAGGCCAAATGACATCTGCTGCTAACGGCCACTACTGCCTCAGACGAAATGAAACAACCATGTGGTAAATACAGCAAGCATTCGTACTATCACATTAGTGCCGGCAACTGCCCACCACATCTGTCACGGCAAAATAAAAACTATCACAACACATTCAAGATGTAGTGAAGCTAAGTCAGTAGTAGAGATGTTCACATTAGACCCACTGAATATGCAGATAATTTCTTCAAACAGGCAGTTGTCCACAACATGCGCGTGCAGTGCATTCAATGGATCATGAACAATACTATGCAACATAAAAACATTGCACTTAAGGGCAGCTAGCATCTGCTGCTAATGACCATTACTGCCCCAGCGAAACATTAGTGTCGGCAACTGCCCAGCATATCTTTCATTGCAAAAGAAAAACTATCACAACACATTCAAGATGTAGTGAAACTAAAGTACAGTGAAAATAAACAAGTGACACAACATACAAAATCTAACTCTTAAGTATTGCAACAAGCAAATGAGAGGGCACTAGAGATTATCATTAGACCCATCGATAGCATGCTGACCTTCAAACAGCTAGTTGCCCAAGACATGGGTGCACAGTGCAATGAATGGATAGTTAGGAAGAAAACTGCAACAACCATGAGCAACATGTTCTATAAACTTTCAAACTTTCTAAAAAATGACCTCTCTCAGATAAGGAAAGTGGTTATTGCTAATACACACGACAAAACATATATGTGAAAACAGCCATTAACTGATACTAAAGCCCCTTCATACACGTTTCCGCCGACCAGGTTAAGTACCGCCAACCTACCCTCTTCCTCCACGTTCCTCTGCCACTCGCCCCCTTAGCTTCCGGCGTCAAGCGGAACTTCCATAGCTGCAGCTTCCTGTTCCGAGTGGAAGTAACGCTATGTTTTCTTAACGTTGTTTACTTTTGCGTCGATGGAGAGGCTTTAATTGCACCAGCTGCGGTTTAAACTGTGAATGCGATTCCATCCAAGTACCACCGCCTATTGTAACCAGCGATCTGATCGTGTTCGCTGTTTCGCGTCAACCTGCGACGGGTTGTGCCACGAGACAACGTACAGTGGAATGTAGTGCCTGGGCGCTTGGAGACCACTGCCATTTTTCGTGCATTTAGAAAACAGCGACCGCGAATTACTACTTCAGCGGAATACAACAGCTTGTCGCCTTTGCATTCTTCTCATGGTGACTACCACAGCTCTGCTAAGCATGCGTGGGCATCTCACCATCGGCAGTCAAAGCGGAAATTCCCGCAGCACAACTCCAGGAAGCGGTAACGCCGGAACCGGAAACTTTGAAACTGGAAATGCTGGAACCGGATTTGATGTCAGGGGAAAAGGCGGCGCACAACAAAGGTTGTCGCTACTTAAGAAAGCGGCAGTGGCGCGTGGATGGAGGGGCTTTAACTGATACCACTCCCCCTTGTGCTCAAAGAAAACGTATGCAGCCCTTTTTCCACACAAGAGGAACATGTTATACAACTGTATTGCAGTACTTATGGGTACAAGCCAGATGTCAATTTCGTTGCCTAAATATTGTAGTGCTTCTTAGATAGAATAAAAGGTAATTGAGTGTGTTGCCCTTGTCTTTTTCTAGGCATGCAGTTGTGATGGATGCCATATGCTTGTGTGACAAATTGAACATAGTGCTATAGGTACGACTACAAGGATGTATATTCGTAGCTGCCCTCAAACCCCTTCATGTTGCCAGTCAGCATCTATGGTGTATCTTTGTATTGCTCATCTAACACTGTTTACACACAGAAAGCATGTCTGAATACCAAACCACCTTATTCTCCAGTTACTTTAAAGTGAATGTGTTGTGACAAAGTGTAATGTGAGAAGTCCATGATAAAGAAGAAAAAAATAAACAGCTAATTCAACTCCCCCCTGAATTACCAATTTCTGGGCCATTAAGTTTTGCATAATACACTTGTGGTGATTAACACAGAGCCATGTTGGCCTAACCCTAGTGGCACAGGACATCCTTCAAATTATCAGTTGGTACAGAATCACTGAGCATGCTGCTGGTGCTCTTGCCCCCGCTGAGAATACCTGTCGCAAACTAACACACATTTTGTTGCTAAAGGTCCATTACAGAGATACTAAAGAGAAACAATAAATCATTTTAGACTGATAAAACAATCTTTCAGAACTGTATTCATGAACATTAGGGCAATAAGCGGATTAATAGATGAGAAAATGAAGATTTAACTTTCAAGTTTTATGCAGTGCCCGCACATCAGTGTGGTGTCATACTTCAACTAAGTATATTCTTTGACACTTTTACAACAGAATTCATCAATATTGGCCAGTAGAACATTAGCTAGACCCGAACAGACACCGTCAAATTCCATATCACAGCGAGCTGGTGCAGGAATTATAAGGTGGTGGTGGTGGCGACACCAGTTTTCGTTTTTGCAAGTTATCTGGCTTATCAAGCCAATTCTCATGGAGGGAGTTGTTTTTTCGGTGTTGTAGAAAAATGATTTAATAACGCTCAAATAAATTTTCCCTTTCGTGTCCCTTTAAAGCAAGCACTGTGCTACATGGCTTGGGCAAGCTGCCAGCCACAGAACCCACGAGTGCTTTTGTTAGGCAAAATAATTTTTACAGAAACTTTCTTGAGGATATGCATCTGAAAATTTTTTTGCCTAGCAATAGTTCTTGTAAATATTGACTAAATCCAATGCTTTCACCTGCAGCTTTGTGTAGCTCAAATCCAGAAAGCAGTGCTCAATAAATGTCAAAATCCTGTGGGCCTTTTTCGAGTAGATAACGTGGAAGACCCAGAACGAAGCGAAAAGGCAGGCCAGGCCTGCCAGCAGTGACGATGTCACAAACAATCGCTGCGCATCCATGTGTAGCGCCTCCCTTCAATCTCTTCTTTTGTAAAAGGAGCCTTAAGGAGGCCCCCGCGAACTGAAAGCCTGAGTTGTTAGCATCCAGGCGCAGCCTCTTCAGCAGGCACTTTTCAACATATACACCGTCGCCGATGTCTACCTGTGAAACAATAGAACAAGCACAGATTAATTTTCTACACTTTTGATCAAGGAAAGGTTAGGAAATAGGGTAAGGTGTGCAAAAACGGAAGTAGCTGCTTCTTGTTGATATGGTTTAAAGAACAAAGTACCCTTACGTATACCATACGTGCGTTGTGCTGAGCTGTGTACTTTCACCTAAGACTAGAAAGTATTGGGAACTTCAATGCGAAAGAAAGACATTCATCTGCCTAGCTCTTAGCGAATGCGTTCCACCCCTTGGCACAGAATGAGATCTGGTGCTGTTCTAGCGATTAGCAGACATTGAAAGCTTCAAGCCTGATTTAGTATTAGGACAAGGGTCAAGCTGTGCTCGATTATAGTCGGATACAACTTTAGAAAAACAGAGGCGTTTACTCCTCCGAGGCGGATGCACACGAGCATCCACTAATGGTTGCGCACTCTGGACTGATGTCATGCGCCGGACGGCCGGTGGCCCGCCGTCGGAGATGGCCGCCCGGGCTTCAAACTAGGCCAAGTCGCGTCAGCTGTGCGCGTCAATGCCTCGTCACAGTGAATTCCCAAACAGTTTGTCATTGTCTATCATGCCGGAAATATTACTGCGAGCTTACGATGCGGCATCTGTGCTGCGTGCGTGTATTCTAAGCCGTGATCCGGCGAAGAAACATTGCAGCGAGCTTTGCTGATGCTGCGCTATGCTTTGCCTGAAAACAGGATGTCTCGGTGACTGCTGCATACACACATCCTGCCTGTTTGTTCCATGTTTTTTATTTCACTCCCGAGTGAAGTTAGGACAAGAAAAGTTTGCCAAAGTCTGGTGCCTGCTGTCAGCTGCGGGTGAGTTCGTGTACCGTGTCGCTGCATTTTCCGTCGGACGGGGTAAAGTGATGGAGCAAAACCATTCTGAGGAGAAATTAGAAAAGCGTGCGTGCGTGAAACAAACCTACGAGCGTCTCAACAGAAAATATTTGCAAAAGAAGCCTCCAATGCAAAGATTTGTCGCCGTCAACTTAGCGTGAATGATTGTTGTCAACAGTGAGATAGCCGAGCGTCTAACAGCGGTGTTCGAGCGTTGTGTATAGCACCGTCGATTGATTTCTTTCCACCAGTGCTCACCGCGCACGCAAGCTGTAGAATGCGTGCTGTGGCACAGTCACGCATAAGTTGTGTTGCCAGCGTTCCTGCTTCCATGCGTGTTTGCACTTACTCATATTTGTCCTTTTATTTTATATTAGCATTTGTTTTTGCTAGTTTTCTTTCAGCAAAGTCTTTACACATTTTCATTAGCCAATCTCATTCAAAGCACTAACTCCTGTACACTGCACAACTGGCCTCTTCCATCTCATTAAAACCTTTCTCGCTGGTCTACCTCGTCTTCTCAATCTGCCTACTCGCTGCGTTTTCTGTCCTTGTTTCTTGTGCTGTTGCTGCAATGTGACTAACCAACTTGCTCAAAACAAATTTTGATCGCCTATCAAAACAGAAAGGTTCAGAGATACATTTTCTTAAAAGCGTCATGTGGGTTGCACAGTAACTTTGCCTCATACCTCTGTTCATGTTTATGCGTCAGTGCATGTGGCAGCTAGCCAGAAGTGCACATGAAAGGCTGCATATTGTGAAACACCTTGCTATGCTGTTGAATTTTTCATGCATGCAGTCTTAGTAAACAAACGGTTTCACTGCATATGGGGTGTGATTTCTGTCTGACGCTTTCGCCGTTGCAAAGACATTATTCAGTGAATGGAGCCCAGCAAAGCAGTGCACTAAGAGCTTTTGCAACTTTCACCCTTTATTACTTCACAAATGACATTGTCTGAACCCGGCCGTTGATCGACATGCCGATGGCTTGTGAATTAAATAATTGCCTCAATAAAACACATTCAACTTCACTCAGCATTTTTTAGCACAATGCTAGCAGAGCTATTCAGGGTGAATAATTGTGCTTACATTGGTGTTACTTGCCCGGTCAGATAAACAAATACAACAATGGCTGCGGTATGACTGTGATTTGACATGCAGACTGCTAATGGTGCCTTTTGAGTGTGCCCTTGACTACTGCTATTAATAGCTACCCGCCTGGGTATATTGGGCCTAACTAAGCTAATGATGTTTGATAATTGTTCTCTTATTCACATTACTTGCCTGGGCCAGGTAACCAAAATAAACAATGCCACCACATGAATGTGTGTTTGCATGCAAGCTGCCAACAGTGGCTGTCATTCTCCATTGATTACTGCCATTTCACCAACAGTGGCGACGGATTGACTGCGCTTTGACGTGCAGACTGCTAATGGTGCCTTTCAAGCGTGCCCTCGACTACTGCTATTAATAGCTACCCGACTGAGTATATTGGGCCTAACTAAGCTAATGATGTTTGATAATTGTTGTCATATTCGCATTACTTGCCTAGGCCAGGTAACCAAAATAAACAATGCCACCACATGAATGTGAGTTTGCATGCAAGCTGCCAACAGTGGCTGTCATTCTCGCATTGATTGCTGCCGTTTCACCAACAGTGGTGACGGCTTGACTGGGCTTTGACGTGCAGACTGCTAAAGGTGCCTTTGAAGCGTGCCCTGATGACTGTTATTTCATCACAGGGCCCGTCATGCTCATAGGTGGCTGCCCAATAGAGTATTGGGCCTTCTGACATTGGCATTATTCATCTCAACGGGCTGTAAAAAACAGTAGGGGCAGCACAACTGCATGCAAAGCACAATGTGCTTTGGCGTGCAGGCTGCTAAGAGTGGCTGTCAATTTCATTCACGTTGACTACTGCTTTTTCGTGTGAAGCTGGACAGTGGATGCCCGAATGAGCATTTCGGACTCCACATAGTTATTCAGGATTAATAACTGCATTTGCATTAAGATTTTCCGGCATTTCAGCACGTTTCCATGCCAACGCTTATATTGAGCATGATCTGTGCAGGACGTTGCTTTTTCAGAATTGGGCTTCCATTAAAAGGAATATATCATCAAATGAACTGCTTATTTATTTGAGAGGCCACGGGAGAATGCTTGGCTGCTGAGCTTGACACACAGTACACCGCTTCAGTGATGGGAGATCCATTGTTGCGTTTGCTGAGGTATGTGTGGCTGGCAGGAGGTCTGGACCTCGCTTCACGCAGAGTCAGAGACGAGGAGAGTTTTCTCTGCGAATAATTCTTTATACAATGTTTACATGTTGTCGTCGTTATCAGGACAGAGACCAACAGAGCAGCTGCAAGCTGCTTAAATAACACCCCTCAGTCCAAAGATCCCCCAGACAGTCCCCAAGGACGAAACAAGGTAGAGAGAGAGAGGGTCCGGGCAGCCTCCGGTGTCCTAATGCCGCTCTCGGTGGCCGGCGCTTCCTTGAACCGCGCTGCGGCATCGGGACGATTTGGCGGTCGGTCAGAATGGTGCGCCGGTCAAGTTTTATGGCCCGCATAGGACAAAGGGAACCAACTGCAAGGCACTGGGTCGAAACACAGCCCTCCTTTGGAAACTGTCCCCAACACAGCGGGAGTCGTTTGTGGTGCGGGCGCCGCCGGACAAACGAGGGGGAGGGGGGGTTGCATTGCTGCCGGGACGGGGAGGGGCCGAAAAGCAGTCCGTGATCCGGTGGCTGCTTCCGTCGTGGACGCCGTGCAGCCGCGAGGAAACCCGAGCCGTGCACGTAGTCGTGTCCGAAGCAGGCAGGCACCATGCAGGGATGAATGCTGCCTCCACGGTCGACAAACCATAGCACTGGCCTTCCGTCAGGCAAATCCCAGGGCACAAACATAACACCACATACGCTTCGAGAACTCGTTAGTGATCTTCTCGATCGTCGGTATCTCGTTGTGGTGAAAGAAATCGTGCACACGACCTCAGCGCACATGTGTCCTACTTCGTGCTGCTTCTTCTTTTCTCCACATTTTGTGGGCGTTTTCACGAGGGTGTCGACAGTTTGCCACCCGAAATATGCGAAGCTTTGACCTCCCTCCTCACCTTTAACCCGGTGCTTTCGCTGACACTGAGCATCTTGGGTTTGTAATGGTTGCGATAAATGCATTGTTTTATATAAGTACTTGTTCAGTAGCAACTGATTCATTTGAAGCTCGGAACAGGAGTAGTAAATTTGCCGTGTACATGTAAACAAGCACAAATGCCATGCAGAGTTGCTCTTTCTACTTTTGCCACTTGCTATTACGCTAAAGAGCAGACGACGGGCAGCGTTGTGGAAGGCACGGGGTTATTTTTCTGTCGCGATCTGGCATGTGCTGTAGCACATGAGAGCTCTACTAATCCAGTCATCAAAGTCTTTATTTATACCGAGAATTGCGCGTTTCCGAAGCACGATTTTTTGAGCGGGATTATTTTAGTCGCGGAGGCAATCGGACGTCGCGCTTCAGTCATCTGGGCGGGGCCTCCCCTTTTTTCTAAAGTTGTATCCGACTATAGTGACGCACTAGTGCTCGAGAACTATTGAACAAGACGCAATTGTTTTCGATTTACTGACTGCACTTGGGTATAAAGCTTTTGTCTGAGAAATGAATAAACCACATACACAAGCAGCATTTTCATAGTTAGCACAGTCTTTAATAGGTACTGATACCTTCAATTTAGAAAGCCCTGTATATTGGGCCTCATCAAACTAATTTCATAAAAGGTTTGGCAAGGTAGAAGCATAGAATTTTAGAGTCATTAGAAGACAGGTGAAATGAGTTATTTATTGCAATTATTACTCAAATTTAAAATTTAGACCACTCGTCCAGTTTGTACATGCCACATAAGCATGTAGATATCAAAAATGGGGATTAGAGAAAACCTTCCCTTGGAGGTTCATTATTGGAAGCAGTCATGCCCTCGAGGAGAAATAACTTCTTTTTCTGTAGGCAGAAATGAGGCTCGGGTATTTTATTGACACATATATATGCCCATGCATATATGTTATCTCTGCTGTAAACCTTTTTTTCATGTATATGCAAGGTGTGTGTGTAACATCTCATTGTGCACAAAATCAAATCCATAAGAACCCGACAAGAAGCTAAACAAACAAGAGAGCAATCCCAGTGACAAGCCATGCTAAACCAACGAGGTAGCCATCCTAGTAACAACCCGTATCAAAAATTTTACTGACATGAATTCTGACCTTTGAAACATAACATGTGTATATGAATACTATCTACATTAGGGCAATGGGCAACTTTAAACAATGGCTACGCCAACATCAGAACTACGTGGATGAGAAAAGAGTGGCATCAAATGCTTTGGCAGAGCATGCAGCAATGACTAAACACAATAGTGACTGGATAGTGTCTAGCATAATCGGCCAGGAAAGAAATTGGAAGCCATGCCTGTACCCGGATTCCCTGGAGATGCAATCAACAGGACACACGTTTATCTGAAACCAAGGAGCCCACACCCATCTTATGCTAAAACTTACTTAATTAAATATGCACTTCCACTTTTTTTAGCCTTATTGTGAACAAGGCTTCCATATGGAAGCCAAAATGTATTGCTTTTAATGTTGTATTTGGTTGGTCTATGTCTTTCTTTGTCATGTTTCATACTGACCACACAGGCTTCTATGAAACTCTTGATGATACAACTTTTGTGCGAAAGCATTGCTTAAGGCACTTTTGCCTAAACCATGTCTTTAGGCGGTACAACGCATTTTTCGAGACACGAAACCTCAATTCATGGTTCTTAAAAAGGCATTTTGGCTAGATTAATATAGTCTACATGGAGTATATAAGGCATAATTACTCAAGCGTCCAATTATATTTAACTCAGAGGAGGCTACTTTAGGTAAATTCATTAAACTGAGGGCACTCCACCAAAACATAAAATTCGTGATCAGCCACTAGAAATCCTGAAAATGGCAATACAGTAAAATGATTGCATATTACACAAATGTGTCCTACAACTCGAAAGGCAGCGCCAGTTTTGTACGCACCTTTGAGAAAGCACACAGATCACGTGCTTTATTGTCGTGCTGTCCAGCTTCCAGCAGTGCAGCAGGTTCCTGCTTGATGTAGGGATGCCTCCAGAATCCGCATAGCCTTCAAAAGTAAGAAATGTTTAATTTATTGTGTTGTGAACCTGGGAATTTGTGATTTACCAGTGTCATGTGGAATTGCAAAGAGAGCCTCACACAGCCAGCTGCATGAATTTGCGTCTGGTTGCACAAATGTCTCTTTGTTATATCTAAGGAGGTTACACTGATATTTTGTAACAAGCGAAGTTTCAGGAAGGAACGAAATCAGCAACAACAGGCTACCAGGACAATCAAAAACAAAACTCAAATATGCAGTAAAACGTGGCGCATTGGATTAAAAAAAAATATTAAGCACATGAAAAGCATTCTGAAAGCTAGATCGCGATTTTGTAGCGATCCTATTCCTTTTCGTTATTCGTTAGTGGTTTGACCGTCGCCCCGGCCCGTGCTACGTACTGGAACAGCCGGCCGTTTGCGGTGGGCGACAAGAGTGGTATAGAATCGAGGGGTAAGTATCGCTACAAAATCGCAGTCCTTACTTTATTACGCACTGCCGTATAACCTACGATTGCAAGAGCTGGCATCCCGTTCGTAAGAATTGGTTGGTCTATGTCTTTCTTAAAGGCCGGTGTCTGAAATGTCTCGATTAAAAATAAACTTCGTTACTGTAATATCGGCCTATGTCGGGTCTGCAACATAGAAGACAAATACGCGAAGACACTCAAGAACATAAACAATACACAGGTTCTCGCGACGTGGTAATCCAAACCAAACTGTATACATAGAAAAATCTTCATACAAGCTTCTATCTGCTTAAGCGTCAAACATAGGAATCGTGTGCCAACGCGCGAAGCCCATGATACATCGACGGATACATTACACATGTACTGTACTTGCGGGAATGCATATATAACGAATAACTTCTTGCCAGAAAACTACCGAACGAACAGCAACTTTCAGTGTTTCCATAATTGTGTGCCCATTCAGGCATAGCAATCAAGGCGGGTAGCATATATTTTACAGCAGAATGCAAGTACGCTGTAACATCAGAGGAAGCCTTCGTGAAATTGTTTGCTAAATGTGCACAGCAAGACGGCCAACCTACGATCAGAAAGCGCGTTGCTCTAGCTAGTTACACAACGTTCATTACGTAAATCATAAGTTCAAGAATGCGCGCAAGGGCCAAACTTGCTTACCTTTCAAAAAGACTTGGCCAACGCTCCTTCGTCTCAAAGGTACCGAGGCACCGACGTTTTTCTGGCGCAAGCACTGTAGAACTTCCGATGAACTCCAGCTCCACAAAAGCACAACCTTCAACAGTCTTCCATACACTACGATTCGAAGCTCCAGTACCAGACTTTTCACGAGAGCGCGGGCAGGCAGCTCGGCAGAACAAAGGCAGCTCGGACGGGCGCTGTAGTAAGACACTCGCTGTCGACACTGGTAGATCGCACGAAACACACGGCGAACTAACGGCGTTACACAAGTCCGGAGGGTTTGCGATGGTTACTGCACACGACAAGGAGCAGATTTTGTCTAGGCACTTCTAAAATATAACTCAAATACCGCCTTACTGCAAGGCGCATTCACTACAACCAACGTGGTATGTCGACCAAACAAATACTGCAGTGGCGCCACTCTACGGTTTTTAGAAAAATGTATCGTAAATGAGAAAATTACGTGTTTTTTCCTAACAACAATCGGTAGGGACACTTTAACAAATTTCTTGGGTCCAAAAGTGTTAACTTTGTATAAATATGCACTTTTTTATACGAAGTTTAAGAAAATGTACTGTATATATTAAAAAAAAAAAATGAAGCGGATGTCGCCTTCAAGATTCGCAACCGCTTCAGTGGCATGCAGTTTACAAAAGCACGGCCTTCGAAATCGGACTTTGTCGCTCAAACGAAGCCGCAGCTGGGAGGAGGGCAGGCATTTAGGCCCCAATTGTTGGGTTTACAGTGCCTAGGTAGGCTTCCTTATTTATAAAGAATATACAGGGACTTACGCCGAACCATGAGCGAGCTTTAAGCAGGGGACACACGGTACGATTTGGCGTCCGATCCAACGTGCGTGTATCCGAACGGTCGAGCGGCGCGTAAGCTCCGCCCAGATCCAGCCCCCCCCCCCCCCCCCCCCCGCTTGAGTACATATTCACGTCGAGAAACGCAATATAAACAACTCTGCACAACACTGCTTCGCTTTACGTGAACGTTGTCAATAAAATTATGCCCCTGCAAATGACAGAACACTTCACGACGGCGCGTTGTCCACTGACGGCTCCGGTGACAGCCAGCGATACGGCCGGCAGGCATAGCTAGGCGGACGCTGCGGCCGACGGCGCTTGATTCAGCCCGAGCTCGATGAAGAGGGCTTATTTTTGCCAAAACAATTAACGCTGTGCACTTCGGTAGCCCGTAATTAAATACAATTGGTTTACTCGACGCAGTCGTTGCGAAGGGCAAACGTGCAAGCGAAGCGAGCAGCCTCGCTCAGACGGTCGGTGTGTGCTGTTTGCCCACGGAAAGGCCCTCGCGTCGCGGCTCCCGATTTCGACGGTAGCTTAGTGCTAGTGTACTAGGCGCTGTTTTGCATAATAAGCACACGTTCGAGATAACTTTATTGAACTGGTAACTATTTCGTGTCGGCAACAAACTGCAGCAGGCAAGGAAAAAAAAAGACGGCGAGAAACCGGCCTGCCAGCGCCGCCTCCGTGGAGGGAACGTCAGAGAACGTCAGCTGCGGCCAAACGACGGTGCGGTCAGTGCGGTTGTCGGACACATCAGACGATGAAAATTTGCCCGGTTTGTCGCACGCCGGACGTCCGATCCGGCGGTTCGGCACGGCAAAACACCTCGATTCCGGCTGCCGTTCAGGCGCGTCGGACGCCGGATCGGACACCGAATCGGGCCGTGTGTCTCCCGCTTTAGCTGGCGAACACGAGCCCATCAGCGCGCCGTCCGTGCAGCTCCGTCTGCTTGCAATAGTGGATGGCCTACGGGCTTCTTTGACGCCTACTGAGCACAAATTCATGATCCCCGCTCGTATACACGCTTCCTACAGCGCTAGCTGTCGTGTTTACGAGATTATATGCCCTCATCTTGAATTGGTGAGACCGCTCGACATGATCGCATCTATTTCTAGTGCGTGAGGCTTTCCATTGACTGTCACTACAACTTACCAACGTTTTGTTTATTTTGTGCTACAGTGGGTCGTGACGATTCCGTTCACAGCTTCAAAGTGGACAAGAGACAGTCGTTTTCTAGCTCGTAGAAGCATGAAAAAGTGGGCTTGTGCTTGGCAATGAACTTTGACCGACACGCTTGCTTCCGGCCGGAGCAGCAGACGCGACAACTCGCCGTTTGTAGGCTGCCGGCCGATGGCGGTATCCCTCGCGAACGGCAAGATATTTACCTGCCGTAGAGAGGATCGGTCCAGGAACGATTCTTGAGGCGATTTTTGTCGCTGAATGCGAGCATGGCCACGCCGGTTCGCCGTGCAGAGCGGAATCGGAACATTATTTTTCGATGAGTTCGCACTGACGCAATGCAGTCGATTGGCTCGTCGGTCGTGCAACGGGCGGCGCGCCGGCAGGAAGCCGCGTCCACTTGAGGCACCTCTTACGCGACGTACATACGTTCCAAGTTTCCAACGTTCTGCCGTTCCGCTGGTGGATGCACCGCCACGGCATCGATCTTTGCTATTTCTGCCGCGGCCGTGCCTGTCGCCGAGCATAGGCTTAACTGGATTGGGCGGAGCTTGCAATGATCGAGACCTTGGGGAGTAAAGTGGTAGTATTTAATCATGTGATCTTCAGGTTGGTTCCAGATCACGTGGTTTTAAACTCTCAATAGATGGTTTTTGGTCACGTGATCTAAAACTCCTTACGTCGTAAAGCCGGCTCATGACATCCTTTTACTACGTTTCTCAGAGATGGTAGTAAAACGATGTAATGTAACGCATTTTACTGCCTCATGCCAGAGTAATTTTCTGGTGCAAGGTAGTCTTCAAAGCTCATGAGCCGCAAAAACCCCAATGTCGGCTAACTTTTGTTTACAGTGTAGGGGTGCACAACACGAGGGCATAACTGGCCGAAGTGGTTCGAACCTCTCAAATTGAGAGACAGCACTACGAGGACAGGAAGAGCCATATTCACCAAAGTTGCAATAAATACGGATAGAGGCCCCATCCAAAAGGTGGAGGTAGATAGGGAAGTCAGAAAAAATCTGATTATTCCCCCCCGGCCAAAATACATGCACCCGGAACATAACAAAGACAGGAGGCAAACACGAGCCGAAGCATTACATATTTGATTAGGCGATATTTTGGAACATGAGGTGGCCTATGTAGACGCGGCGGGAGATGGCGGCGGTTTTGCGGTGGCAACGGCCGTCAGTGGCCGGGGTAATCTCGTGACAGCTGCCACTCTGCGCGGGCGGAGCATAGAAGTTGCCGAGAAATTGCGATCGCGTTAGCTTACGTTTGAACTGACGCGAAATTTGTGAGCAGTGACAGCAAAGCTGCCATACACAATTTTTGGCAAAGGAAGGATCTCGCCCTTAGCGGCCAGAGTCCTAGGCCAGAGAAACTTAGCAAAATTCAAATAACTTGGACTCCGGCGCACAAAGCCGTCCCCGGCAACGAAGCCGCCCACGAGCTGGCTCAAGATCTCTACCGCCGAGCCGCTACGGGGCCCCTCGATGACCGAGGGAGCGGAGAGCGCATGCTAAAATATGGGGAAATCACGCAGCATTAAAGATTGGGTCGTAGACTGGTATCCCCACGAAACCCGAAATTAAACAACGGACAAGCAGTCGCGTGGAGACGACTGCCGAACCACATGTTTCCCGAGGCCAGGAGCGATAGGTGTAACCTATGTCGGGCGAAAGGGACCCTCGACCGCATAACATGGGAATGCCCGTACTCTCCCGTAGGGACGCACAATATAGGTTGTAGAGACACCTAGGAGGCCCTGCGCTGCTCGGACTCAGAGCTCCAGCGCGGCTAGTCCAACTGGCTGAAGAGGTTGCTGGGACCCAAGTCCTCCCAGCCTGCATCTGAGACGTCGGCACCCGCCCCCCTAACCTGCGTGTCGGGTGGTGGGTAGATCACCTTATCGGTTTAACAAAAAAGTTTATTATAGCTATCTATCTATTCTCACGCTACCTGCAACGTGAGCCCATCTTCTTCGCCCACTTTAGAGGTGACAGTCGCGCTGCTACGAAGTATTAAACACGTTTAATATTTGAACGTCTCTGAATTGCATGAGCTATTCGATAGACCTATCACGCAAGTGCAGAGCCCTTCCGCTAAGTCTACCTGGCAGGAGTCCTTTGTCCTGTAAATGTTCATGTTTTGCCTGTCCATTGTACAGCTGTATGAGAGAGCCCCTGATGGGGGGGGGGGGGAGGGGGCGTCTAGTTGGTGATACGACGACGCCAAACTTGGAGGAAGAAGCTAGATCCACATTGATCCACATTAAGTGACTGTAATGTGATAGCATTGTTAGGATTATCAGCATTCAGGATTGCCTCTCATTACAAACCACATTTCAACTCTTGTGAGAAACCGTCACTAAAAAGCAAAGCACGCACTTTCTGATGAGTTTACCTTGTCTGTTTTGATTCTTTAAAAGGTTTCTATTTTTTTTTTCTTATAGGTGTAGTGAGAAATACGGGCCACAGCAGAAGACAAAGATACTCGGCGGCAGCGGCAGCACGAAAGGCCATCGCTTGAACACCGCTCTGCTTTTTCGCAGTTTCGTCTCCACCGCGGCTTGGTTGCACACGCTGAACCTGACGAAGGAACCCGACTGCGCAAGTGCGGCAGAACTACCCCGATCTGCGAACTGCCTGGAACCACCCGCGGCGCGACAAGCGACCTTCTCTGAAGATATAAGACGGACTGCTCGGATCAACCAGCACTCGGCGGCAGCGGCAGCACGAAAGGCCATCGCTTGAACACCGCTCTGCTTTTTCGCAGTTTCGTCTCCACCGCGGCTTGGTTGCACACGCTGAACCTGACGAAGGAACCCGACTGCGCAAGTGCGGCAGAACTACCCCGATCTGCGAACTGCCTGGAACCACCCGCGGCGCGACAAGCGACCTTCTCTGAAGATATAAGACGGACTGCTCGGATCAACCAGCACTCGGCGGCAGCGGCAGCACGAAAGGCCATCGCTTGAACACCGCTCTGCTTTTTCGCAGTTTCGTCTCCACCGCGGCTTGGTTGCACACGCTGAACCTGACGAAGGAACCCGACTGCGCAAGTGCGGCAGAACTACCCCGATCTGCGAACTGCCTGGAACCACCCGCGGCGCGACAAGCGACCTTCTCTGAAGATATAAGACGGACTGCTCGGATCAACCAGCACTCGGCGGCAGCGGCAGCACGAAAGGCCGTTGCTTGAACACCGCTCTGCTTTTTCGCAGTTTCGTCTCCACCGCGGCTTGGTTGCACACGCTGAACCTGACGAAGGAACCCGACTGCGCAAGTGCGGCAGAACTACCCCGATCTGCGAACTGCCTGGAACCACCCGCGGCGCGACAAGCGACCTTCTCTGAAGATATAAGACGGACTGCTCGGATCAACCAGCACTCGGCGGCAGCGGCAGCACGAAAGGCCATCGCTTGAACACCGCTCTGCTTTTTCGCAGGTTGGTGTCGTTACTTGTGATTGACTTTAAGAATATGTGCTGCTTGCTGCCACTGCCGCCGCCCTAGTATTCTGCTATTGTCCTTTTCTTGTTGTTCTTGTTTTGCTTGAAACTACTGTCTTTAGCGCACGATGTCGACAGATTTTTGTTCCTCGTGCAATAACAAGTTTACGCCGGAGGAAATTTCTGCCAAATGTACTGTATGCAGCAAATTGTACCATCTCGGAACCTGTGCTGGGCTTACCGTAAAGCAGTACAAAAGTAAATCGGAGTCAGCCAAGCAGAAATGGGCATGCCCCACATGCAAAAATGGAAACAGCAAAGGAGACAATCAAGGGGAAAAGCTGTCTGATGACGAGATAGCCGACATTAAAACCCTACTCGTTACTATAAATGGAAAATTAGACGAGCTGATGCCGCTTAAAGACACCGTAGCTAGCATTGAAACAGCTGTAGAGCTAATGTCGGAAAAGTATGATGAAGTGCTAGAAAGGCTAACTACCCAGGAAAAAGAGACAAAAGATATTCAAAAGAGATTGGAAATTTTGGAGAGAAAGGTCGGAAAAAAAGAAGAAGAAAATGAAACGTTGCGAAGTGACGTCAATGATCTTGAATGGAGGAGCAGGAAGCTGAACCTTGAATTCCATGGAATTCAGTTCACCGAACCTGAAAATCTGCTAGATAAAGTAAACGCTGTGGCTGACACGATAGGAGTTTCAAGGCTTTCGAGCGCAGACGTCGATGCAATTCATCGGCTACCTGCAAAGCACGATAGGATCCCAGGAATAATAGTTAGATACACCAGGCAAGCTGTCAGAGATAAGTGGCTCGAGAAAAGGAATAAACTGAGGGATGAAAAAAGCAACATTGCCATTATGGAAAATATGACTAGTCATAACCGACATCTGTTGCGACTGACGAAGGACTGGGCAAAACAAAATGCATATCAGTATGTCTGGCACAGGAATGGGAAGATCTTCATGCGCAAAACAGATGGCCAGTCGGCAATCGTAGTGCGCAGTGTGCGTGACCTTCCGTCATAGCACATTTCAGTGTGTCCAACGAATGGGTATAAAATGTGCTGTCGGAGTTTGAAATGGCTAATGACAATTACCTTCTTCCAAAGGATGTAAACGCAGTTGCAACGAACCAGCACAAAAATTCACTAAAATGCCTTCATTTAAACGTTCGCTCACTTTACAGCAAGGAAGCAGAACTGGATTGTTTTATCTCTAGTTTTTCTTTTTTGTTCGACGTTGTCATGTTAACCGAAACTTGGTGTAAAGACGACCAGGATAACTTTCAGTTTTCATGTTATCAATCCTTCTGCTTAAATCGGAAAAATCGTCGTGGTGGTGGAGTCATGCTATTGATGAAGCCGAATGTAAAGTGTGAACTGCTTCCTTCCTTTTCTGTGCTATGTGATGACTTTGAAATATTGTCAGTTCGTGTAAATAAGCATGTGTTTTCTGTTTGTTACCGGCCCCCACATGGAAATGTGTCAAGTTTTTTTTTATTTTACGGGCAGTTTCTCGATTTTGTTTCTGCAAATGGTTACTCTGTCACGTCAGCCGGCGACTTTAATATAGATATGTTAGCAAACACTAGCGAACAAAGAAACATGAAAATGCTTCTTACATCAAATGATTGCGATAATGCAATCACACTACCGACCCAAATTACGAAAGACAATAAAACACTGCTAGACCTTTTTGTGACAAATTTTGATAATACAGACATCACAGCAGGAGCTATATCATGTGGTCTTAGCGACCATCTTCCGATATTTGTTATGGTAAAGAAGCAGAATTTAGAAGGATGCAAAAGCCGGCCGCCCATTTTTTTTCAATCAATTACTCTGTCAAATTTAGACAGCTTCAGGACTGAACTACTTAAGTCAGATTTTACATGGGTAATGAAGATAAAAAATGCCGACGAAGGGTATGAAAAATTTATCAACCAGTTCCTGCAGGTTTACAAGCGACATTTTCCAATAAAAACTTTTAAGCTAGGTAAAAAAATCCGCAAACCTTGGATAACTCCAGAACTGCGCCGGAAAATCAACGAAAAAAATATGCTTTACCATCAGTTTATCAAAACAAAAGATCCTGATACCTTAAAGCAATTTAAGGCGTGCCGAAATAAATTAAACAAGGAGGTTAAAAAAAGCAGATCTAGTTACATTTACTCTGAATTCCACAGTTGCTTAAAGAAAAGTGACCTCGTATGGAAAAAGTTGAACACTGTTTTTAAACGCACGAAACTTTCACCTAGAATCGAGAAGTTGTCAATAAATGACTGTGAAGTGTCTGGCTGCGCCCTTGCAGATTCCTTTAATGAGTACTTACTTCATTATTCTGATCAAGGTATACTTGTAGATTTTCACAATTTCATGCCTGTTAGAAATAATTCATCTGCTTTTCTAAGCCCTGTAACAGAGGATCAAGTTACATCAGTTTTTTCTTCTTTAAATAATAGTTCAAGTTGCGACGCTGAAGGAATTCAGACACGTCCAGTGAAATATGTGTTGGATGTCTTATGTCCATATTTAACCCATATTTTTAACCTTTGCCTAACAAGTGCATGCTTTCCAAAGCGAATGCAAATCGCTAAAGTAACTATGCTTTTCAAAAAGGGTGATCCTAATGATATGAATAATTACCGACCCATCTCTGTCTTACCCATATTTTCCAAAGGCTTGGAGAAGCTTATCCATTACCAGCTTTGCTCGTTCTTTGATTTACACAATCTTATTTCAGATGCTCAATATGGCTTTAGGAAGAACAAATCGACCGAATTAGCTTTGCTGGAACAGAAGGAATTTATTTTGTCCGAATTTGGAAATAAGAACTTTGTACTAGGTATTTATGTCGACTTTTCTAAAGCATTTGATTGTATTCATCACTTAACTTTGCTGAAGAAACTGGAAATTTATGGAATCCGAGGTCATTTTCTTGAACTTATTAAATCATATCTCAGTTTTCGACAGCAGTTCGTTCAAATCGAAACGTATAGTTCTGATTTAAAATCCATAGTTAAAGGTGTTCCTCAGGGCAGCATTCTTGGTCCGCTTCTCTTTAACATTTACATCAATGATCTCACTAACCTCTCTACTAAACCTAAATATGTTTTGTATGCCGACGACGCTAGTATGTTTCTATCTGCTCCAGACTGTCATATTTTACACAATGACGCGAATTCTCTCCTTACTAAGCTTAAAACGTGGTCAGTAGTAAACCATCTAAACATAAACGTTAATAAGACGAAAGCTGTAATATTTAGACCTAAATCGAGGCAGCTAAATTCTCATGTAAGCTTAAGTTATGGTGGCGCACCAATAGAAATCACAAATAATATTAAAATTCTGGGTGTTACATTTTCTCAGAACATGCTATGGGATAGTCACATTGATGCTGTTCTCACTAAGTTAGCTCGAGCTGTCGGCATTATTTCCCATTACAGATCATATCTCCCGTATCAAGTAAAGATCCTGCTTTATAATTCCCTATTTTACTCTCATCTTAATTATTGTTTCTTGGTCTGGGGCACAACCACGTATACAAATTTGCAAAGGATCTTTATACTTCAAAAAAAGCTTATCAGAATACTTTTTAATCTACCATACAACAGTCACTCGCAAGGTCTTTTCTCCAAAGCATGCATAATACCAGTATTCAATCTTTACAATTATAAGCTGGCACTTGCATTCCAGCGCGAACTAAAAAATCATCTTAAATATCTGCATGAATTGTCATTACTGAAAAAGAGCACTGTGTTTTACACTACCCGTCATAAAGAGGAATGGATTGTACCAACTCCTCGAACCAATTACACAATGGAAAAATTATCCTTCACACTTCCAACTCTATTAAACAACTGCAAAAAATCCGGGACTGACCTACTTGAAATATCTAAACGTGAATTACGACAGATTCACTGCACACATTCCTAGTAACTTCACCTGTATTCCTATAATGTGTATACTTAATCCTGTGTTTATTGTACAGCTTTATACCCTCTGCACTTATTGTATTGATTGTTGTTCTATTTTCTTTGTTTCTATTTCATTTATGAAATGATCCTGTTATTTTTGGCTCTGCTAAATTGCGAAGAGATTATATGCATACTTGTGTGTGTCTTTCCTTGCTTTGCTGTTGTTGCCCTGTAGAAGGGGGCTGTGGGCCTTTGTCAAGCTGCCGTTTACGAGCAGCTTTTACCCACAACCTCCTCCATCATCCCGATGGAAATAAAGATTATTATTATAAGGAAGACAATTGCTTAATTCATTTTACATTTTATACCACCAGTGCTGGTAATGATTGCTTTTTTAAACATAGCACGCACTTTGTAAGTCCTCTATTATTGCTTCATGTATTATACACGTTATATCATCATCATCATCAGCAGCAGCAGCAGCAGCAGCCTGGTTGCACCCACTGCAGGGCACAAAAAAAGGCCTCTCCCATACTTCTCCCCGGAAAGGCCTCTCCCATACTTCTCCAACTACCCCGGTCATACCTGCTGTTGATTTTTTTTTAATAATGGCGTGTACTTTGTAACTCCTGTAGTAATGCTCCATCCATTATAAATGTTGTACTATATCTGCTGTTAATTATTGTTTTTTAATCATGGCGCGCACCTTGTAACTACTGTAATAATGTTTAATTCATTACACATGTTACACCTTGCGTGCTGTTAATGATTATTTTTTTATCATGGCGTGTACTTGGCAACTCCTGTATTATTGCTTCATTAATTATAGATGTTATATGATAGTTGCTGTTAATTATTGTTTATTTAGTCATGGCGGAGACATTGTAACTACTGTACTAATGATTCATTCTTTACAAATCTTATACCATGCGTGCCGTTATTGTTTTTTTATACAAATTGCACTTTGTGACTACTGTATTATTGCTTCATTCATTTTACATTTTATACCATATCTGCTGTTAATGGCTGTTTTGTTTGAAACATGGCGCGTACTTTGTGACTTCTGTACTAAAGTTTCATTCATTATACAGGTTATGCCATGTGTGCTATTAATGATTGTCCTTTATCATGACGCGCACTTGATAACTAGTGTATTATTGCTTCATTCATTACAGTTGTTATAGCAAGTGCTGTTAATTATTGTTTCTTATCTTGAGGCACACTTTGCACCTCCTGTATTAATACTTAATTCATTACAGATGTGATACCGTATGTGCTGGTAATGATTGTTCTTAATAATGGCGCGCCCTTTGTAACTTCTGTAATAATGTTTCATTCAATCTGGATGTTATACCACAGGTGCTGTTAATTATTGTTTGTTTATTCATGGTGAGCACTTTGCAACGACTTTTCTAATGCTTTATTGAATACACATGCTATAGCATCTGCTGTTAATCGTTGTTCTTTATTTTGTGGCGCAGATTGTACCTCCTGTATTAATAATTCACTGATTATAGATGTGATACCATATGTGCTGTTTATGATTGTGCTTTAATAATGGCGCATACTTTGTAACTTCTGTATTATTGCTTAATTCATTATAGAGGTTATACCATATGTGATGTTAATTATTGTTTTTTTTATTCATGGCACGCACCTTGTAACTCCTGTCATAAGGCTTCATTCATAATAGAAGTATATACTATCTGCTGTTAACAATTGTTTTTTATACATGGTGCGCACATTGTGACTGCAGCATTAATGTTTCATTCATTATAGATGTTATACGATATGTGCTGTTATTTATTCTTTTTCTTTCATAGCGTGCGCTATGTAACGACTGTATTATGGCTTCATTCATTTTACATTTTATATCAAATGTGCTGTTAATGATTGTTTTTTAAACATGGAGCGCACTTTGCAACTCCTCTACTGATGTTTCATACATTATACATGTTATACCATGTGTGCTATTAATGAATGTTCTTTATCATGGCGCGCACTTGCTAACTCCTGTATTATTGCTTCATTCATTAGAGTTGTTATAAAAAGTGCTGTTAATTATTGTTTTTTATCTTGAGGCGCACTTTGTACCTCCTGTATTAATACTTCATTCATTATAGATGTGATACCATATGTGCTGGTAATGATTGTTTTTAATAATGGCGCGCCCTTTGTAACTTCTGTAGTAATGTTTCATTCAATCTGGATGTTATACCAGATGTGATGTTATTTATTGTTCATTTGTTCATGGTGTGCACTTTCTAACTCCATTTGTAAAGCTTCGTTCATTATACGATTTCTACCACAATTGCTGTTAATAATTGGTCGTTTAATCTAGGCGCGCACTTTGCAACTGCTTTACTAATGATTAATTCCTGATACATGTTATACCATGTGATGTTACTGATTGTTTCTAATCTTGGCGCGTACTATGTTCCTCCTCTGTTAATGCTTCGCTCACTATAGATGTTATACAATATGTGCTGGTAATTATTGTTTTTTATTAATGAGACCGCTCGTGCCCAAAGCACGAAGATAGGAAAATCTGTGTGCTACCTTTCATTCCCACAGTGGCTGTACGATCGCAGAATTCCTTCCAGTAATTGTCGAAAACTCTGTGATGCAAACAGTACTCGCCTCCTCGTGTCCTCCAATAGTGACGATGACGCTAAGGCGGGACCACTTGTTCCGAGCCCGTAGCTCAGCCAAGTGGCTCAGTCCGACGCTTTTCTCCAGAGCGGGCACCAGGGTTGCCAGGCCTTCGTTGCGCGGCACGAAGTACGAGTACACCAGGCGGCCGCAGTAGGGCGCAGCGATGTGCGCCACGGTGAAGTTCCTCGCCGCGCTCTGGCTTGCGGCAGGGTGAGAGAGCGGAGTGGGGATTGGCGCAATATTTCATGATCAGTTAAGCGACGCAATGCAGTCAACAGCTTTCAAATTCGGCTTGCTCGGGGCTGAACAGAAAGAGAAACTCCAGCAGGGAAGATTTTGGGCTAATTGATATCTTCAATAAAAAAGTTAAAGTAGACGCAACACCGGAAGAAAGACATGGGCAACGCATTCGCTCACTTACAAGAGTTAGCGAGAAGAAGGTTGTCCTCCTTCCATCCCGCGTGTTTCGCGCTAGGTTAACTCAGTTGGAGAGAGAAAAAGGTACGCTCTCATTCAAAAATCGAAAAATAGCATATATTTAAAGTTATTTTGGGTAGAACGCTAATCAGTGGCAATGGAAATGTCGGTGTGCTTTTGCTTAATTTTCATTATTTAATTTCACTTGATATTGTCGCGTAGGCGAGTAGTTGCCGATGAATTATTATATCCAGCACTCTTGCAGTACTTGCATTGTAGTAGCCTACTCGACTTGTTAATTGTTTTACACTACTGGGAAACAGAATCCCAGCTTTTGCCGTTTCGCTTCCACGCATTTTTTCCGTAAGTGCTCTTGTTACAGCTGAGCACAATAATTACGTTAACATAATGTCATGGTGCGACGAGAAGGACAAAGACGATGAGCACCAAAAAAGACGAACGAGACGACGTAGTGGGACTAACCTAACGTTCCGCCATACTGGTTGTACCAACCATATCTTCTGCAGCGTAAACACGGCCTCATTTAACCTTATATCTCAGCCCGTTAAGTTTTTGGTGGAGGTGCTGGGTATTGCACTAAACGGAATTCCGCAGCGGGCTTGTCCTCGGCCGTCATGCCATGCTGACAGACGACCAGTCCGCTGGGTTAAGCACGCAGTCACCACCCGGCGCACCCGGGCCGTCGACATCCGCGGCACCGCAACTGTCAGTCATCTTGACCCATCCGCGCGACCCCGGGACCTTCTCTGGTAACGTCACCGACAAAGTCGACATCGAAGAATGGCTTGGCATACACGAACGCGTCGCTGCACACAACCGATGGGACCCGACAGTCACGCTCGCAAATGTTGTCTTCTACCTCCACGGACCAGCACGCACCTGATATGACACAGGAAGAAGAGTTGACCAGCTGGGAACTATGCAAGTAACAACTGCACGACCTCTCTGGTCGCAAGTGCGTGGCTGCTAAATACCTATTCTTGTCGGGTTCAGACAGCTACCGAGTCTTACGTTGCGTACATCCTTGATGTCCCAGCTCTTTCCCGCCGCGTCGGTGCCAGTATGCCCGAGGCTGACAAAGGCACATTCTGAAAGGCACCGCCGGTGATTCGTTTCATTTGCTCGTTTTTAAACATTGCTCGACGGTAGACGACATTACCCGTGAGTGCTGACGTTTCGAAGACGCAAAGAGCCGTCGCATTGCCGGGTACTTCATGCGGATCTCGAACAATTCCGCTACGTCACCGTGCGAGTATGCTCATTCGGCGCTTCAATCGTCCACTACAGATAGCGTTGTCGGAATTATGTTCCGTAATATCTTGGCTGCGTCGCCATCTTCTTTCATGCGCCCTTCTGAGGAAACGCAAGCGACAACCTCCCTTACCCACGAAGTTGTCCGCGAAGAACTGGCCAAAGCAGGAATTCAACCTATATGCTTCATAAGACGCCCACTTGTTAGCCCTGCCCCTCTTCATCGAGCTCCACCGACGTTTCGACGCTATCGAAATCCAGTCCAATGGCCAACACCAGACGACAAGCCCATATGCTTCCATTGTAGCGGCGTGGGGCACATTTCTCGCTATTGACGTTATCGTCAGCCCTCCTTTTCACGCTCCACGTTCTCCTACCGCCATAATGCAACCAGCGCCTGCAATTTCAAGCTACAAATGACCCGACATGCCATGACCGCGGCCCTTCTGTGTCCATCCGGTGCTCGAGCCATTCGCTGCCGCCGCGCTGTCGTCGGTCCCGCTAGCCACTGCCCCATCGTTTTTCATCCCTTCACCCTTCTGTATGCTTATCCCCGGAAAACTGACGGATGCAGCTCTCGGAGGTGACGCTGCATTGTACTCTCGAGCTGCAAATCTTCTCCTAACATTGCCGACAGATGAGAACCTAATCGCTATGGAAGTTGATGCCCTACCTGTCACTACCCTGATCGGCACCAGCGCACACATCTCGGTCATGAGCGCTGATCTCCGGAAGCGGCTCAAGAACGTGCGCGCTCCTGCGGAGTCCGGCGTCGTACGAGTCGCTGATGGTGAAACTGCTGCTGTGCTGGGAATGTGTGCAGCTCGTGTCAGCGTCGCCGGTCACCACACACCTGTATTGTTCCATGTACTTGACCATTGCCGTCATGAAGAGATCGTTGGCCCTAATTTTTTATCTGCCCACTAAGCTACAATGGACTGCTCGGCTGGTGTAGTCAAACTTGGTTTCCCTGATGTTACCGAAGTTACCGACACCGTAGCGCTCCAGCTCTGTTGCGCCGACTTTGTTGGTCTATCTCCGCAAGCCTGTATCACTGCTGTGCCCAGCCCCTGTGTACCGGATGGTGACTATGTTGTCACGCCCTGTGTCAGTGCCTTACTTTCACACGGCGTGTCGTTTCCTCACACCGTAGTGACCGTATCGGCTAAGAAAACTTGCCTTCCGCTCCTGAATTTGGGCTTCTGCCCTCAGATACTCCCCAAAGGGATCTCTTTCACCAGACTGTCGCTGTCGCACGAGCACGACCTTTCTTCCTTCTCGCCTTTTCCGTTTTCCTCCAACTTTTGCGCTACCTGCAATTCTGATTCCACCACGTCGCCTACAGCGCACGACAACATAACCAAGATGATAACCTTGGATCTTACCCCTACAAAAACCGACGATCTTTTTCATCTGCTCACAGGTTATTCCCACATTTTTGACCTTGACGGTCAGCCTTTGGGACAAACCTGCCTAGTTCAGCATCGCATGCATACCGGCGACGCACCGCCTATTCACAGACGGCCCTATCGCGCGTCACACGCCCAGCGCCGACTAATACAGCAGGTTGATAAGATGCTTACTAAGGGCATTATTGAGCCATCGTCAAGCCTGGGGCTTCTCCCGTTGTCTTGGTAAACAATGAGAACAACACCTGGCGATTCTGCATAGATTACCGCCATCTAAGCAAAATAACAATGAAGGATGTCTATCCATTACCACGCATAGACGATGCATTGGATTGCCTACACGGTGCGACGTATTTTTCTTCGATGGACTTGCGCACCAGTTACTGACAGACTGCCGTCGATGACATGGACCGCGACAAGACTGCATTTGTTAGACCGATGGCCTTTATCAGCTTCGAGTATTGCCATTCGGTTTGTGCAATGCTCCCGCCATCTTCGAGCGTATGACGGACACGCTCTTGCTCAGCTTTAAGTGGTCTATAAGCGTTTGTTACCTCAACGACGTCATCGTGATCTTGCCGCTACCTTCGCGACACACCTGGAACGCCTTTCGTCTATCCGTCCTCCGTACTGCTGGCTACAATTAAATACTTTGGAGTGCCACTTTGGTTGCCGGCAAATTACTATGGCAGGGTGTGAGGCCGGGCTAGTTGGCATTCCATGCTGAAGTGACTAGCACAAGAGTCGACGCGGGACACTAAAGGGGCGACAAGGACAAGCGCAAGTGTCCCCGCATCCACTCTTGCGCTAGTCACTTCAGCATGAAATTACTATATCCGGTCATCTCGTCGACTCATGTGGCATCCGCCCCGATCCCGCAAAAATGTGTGCTGTTCTCGATTTTCCTGTGCCGACCTGTGCCAAAAACGTCCCCAGCTTTGTAGGCTTATGCTCTCATTTCCATCGATTTGTCAGAAATTTTGCGTACATTGCTCGGCCTCTGACTGAACTTTTGAAAATTAGCGTCCCCTTTTCATGGGGTCCCGTCAAGGCTGCTGCCTTCCAACACCTTATCACCCAATTCACTACTCCACCAATTCTTGCTCACTTTGACCCTTGTGCCCGCCAGAGGCCCGTACAGATGTAAGTGCTATGGAATTGGCGCGCTTTTAGCTGTGTCAACGTGAGCGGTACAAAGTTATTGCGTACGCAATTCGCCTGCCTTTACACGCTGAACGCAATTACTCCATTAAGGAGCGCGAGTGCCTGGCTCTCGTACGGGCAGTGAGCGAATTGCGGCAGCACTTATACTGTCGACCTTTCACTGTTACTGCGGACCATCACACTCTCTTGGCTCTCGACACTTAAGGATCCAACGGGTCGTCTAGGTCCCTGGGCATTAGGTCTTCAAGAATTCGCCTATACAGTGGTGTACAAGTGCGGTAGGCTACACCAGGATGCCGATTGTGTGTCTCGGCACCCAGTCGATCTCCTGACTGCAGTGATGCAACTGCTGTAATATTCGCACTCTCCACCTTCCACCACATCGGCGAGGAACGAGCACGTGATACAGCCTTGCGCCAACTCATCAGCCGCCTCCGTTCTGACCCGTCTGACACTTCGCTTAGCTTGTTCCTCGCTTTGGGCGGCATCTTATGCCACCAAAATATGCGCACAAAAGGACATAAACTGCAGATAGTGGTTCTTTCTCATCTCCGGTCAACTGTGCTCGCGCAACTCCATGATGTTCCCAACGCTGCCTACGTGGGTGTTTCCAGGACCTACGACAGTATCCGGCGACGATTTTCTGGCCTGGACTCTACCATACCGTGCGGCGTTATGTCGCTGCTTTAGAACCATGCCAACGTCGTAAGAAGCCTGCTTTGCTTCCGACTGGAAACCTCCAGCCACTTCATATACCCGCCGAACCGTTCTATCATGTTGGGCACTTTCCTTACCTCCGAGAGCGGGCAATAAGTACATCGGCGTTGCAACAGTTTATTCAACTCGTTATGCTGTCACACGAGCCATCCCGACCAGTTGTGGTACCGACGTCGCAGGCTTGCTGCTCCAAGGCCTCATCTTACATACCACGGAGCGCCTCGCCAGCTTGTCACAGACAGGGGCCGCTACTTTTTATCTCGAGTTATTGAAGATATATTTCGCTCTCGTGCCACGAAACACAAGCTAACGACATCATGCCACCTTCAAACAAACGGCCTCACTGCACGCCTGAACCAAACACTGACAGATATGTTCTCGATGTATGTCTCCGCAGATCATCGTGACTGGGACGCCGCGCTTCCATTTGTGACATTCGCGTACAACTCGTCACGTCATGACACCGCTCTCTACTCCCCTTTCTATCTCCTCTTTGGTCGTGACACAAAATTGCCTTTCGACATGCTCCTGCCAACTGCTCTCGACCTCCTGTCTGACTACGCTCGCGACGCTATAGCTACAGCCGCTCAGGCACACCAAATTTCCCACCACCAAGGGGGAAATAAGAATAAATGTATGTGTCATTATGGCATGAATATTCTGTTAAAGCGTGTACATGTTTATCTCTCGATGATCGTGACTGCGAAACACATATGTATTTTGTTAGGTCTAACTTCTAATAGTTGTGCATCAAGTTAAATAAAAATTTGAGCCGTGCTTGTTTCGCTCTTGATGGTAGCGTCGGTAAACCGGATATAGCCGCAAGGTTAGTGGGTGAATCTGTGCACTTGTACTTGTGAATAAATCGCAGCGCCTTTCGCTGTACTTTTTCCAGTTTCGTTATATTAGTTTCTGATTGGGGAAACCAAACTGTGTTAGCGTACTCCAAAACCGGCCTAACGAAAGTAGTATACGCGAGAAGCTTAGTCGACGTGGGTGCGAGGCGGAGACATCTTCGGAGATAAAATAGCTTGCGTAATGCCTTCGAGCTCACGTTGGCAATGTGCCCGTCCCATTTCAGGTCAGAAGTTACAGTGATGCCCAAATATTTATGCTGGTGATTCCTTTCATTGCATTGTGCCGTTAATAAAGTACGGAAAGTCGTAAGGTCATTTTTTTTTCTTATTACCGTCATGCAAACTGATTTAGTTGTGTTTATCGTCATTTGCCATATTTTGCACCATTCACTTAGCCAGTCTAGTGAATTGCTAAGCGAAACATGATCTTCGTAGGTGTTAATTGCTTGGTAGATGATGCAGTCATCAGCAAACAGTCTGATGTTACAGTCAATATTTCTGGTTGTGTCGTTAATGAAAATTAAAAATAACAGTGGCCCCAACACGATCCGTGTTGGGGCCACTGTTATTTTTAATTTTAATTGGGGGACGCCTGATTTGACAGGCACTGTCGCAGACTCCACATGCTGAAATAGTACAAATTGTGTGCGGTTTGTTAAGAAACCTGTTACCCAGTCTAAAATTTCCCCATTCCCAATAAAACCTCGCAATTTTCTTAATAATTTACTGTGGCATACGCAATCAAATGCGTTCGAAAAGTCTAATAAAATTATATCAGTCTGGCTACAGTTATTGATGTTAAATGCGAGGTCATGCACAACTTCCGTAAGCTGCGTGACGGTTGACAATCCATGGCGGAATCCGTGCTGGTGTGGCGTTAAAAAGTTGTGTGTCAAGAAAGTTTGTTAGGTGTTTAAGGATGATATGCTCGAGATTCTTGCAAGCGGTGCTAGTGAGAGATATCGGTCGATAATTACAGGGCAATGAAGTATCTCCTGTATTGTGTATTGGGATGATTTTCGCATTTTTGCCAGTCGGGTAAGGATGATTGTGATAAGGACTTCCGAAATAGCAGGCCAAAGTATCAGCTGCACCACTCTGCGTATCTCTTCAGAAAATGATTTGGAATGTCATCTGGTCCGCATAATTTTTTAGGGTCAAGCTTGAGCAACATATTGTTACGTGTGGAAAGACGCAGACGAAAGATGCTATTTACACGCTATTTACACTGGAGCCAGGCAGCCAAGCTGACACTCGCTCGTGCCAAGGGCACCGACCAACTTCTTCGTCGTTCACACGGCGGCTCGTCTCTTGAGCATCGCTCAATGGTATCGTAATATTACCCTCCCCCCTCCTGACAAAAGCACCGTCACGGTGCTGTTAAATATCCAAGGTGCATGGAGAGTTGTAGGGCTTGGGTCGGGCAACGTGGACAATGTCACTGGTTGTCACAGCGGTGGACGTAGTGGGCGTGGCTAGAACGATTTCATAGGTGGCGTCGGTAACTTTGCGTATCACGCGATATGGGCCTGTGTAACAGGAAAGCAGTTTTTCACAAAAGCCGACTTTCCGCGATAGTGGCCAAAGCAACACGAGGGCGCCGGGCACAAAATGGACGTCACGGTGACGGAGGTTGTAGCGTTGTTTCTGCTTGTCTTGAGACACTTGTAGACGAGCGCGCGCAAGTTAGCGAGCATCGTCAGCATGGACGTTTGTATCACGGGCATAATCGCTAGTTGAAGCTGTGGCGGACGGAAGCACAGTGTCCAGTGGCAGCGTCGGTTCGCGGCCATACAAGAGGTAAAACGGGGAAAAGCCTGCAGTTTCGAGACGGGAAGAGTTGTATGCAAAGGTAATGTAGGGTAGAGCCAGGTCCCAGTCACGGTGGTCGCCTGAAACGCATTTGGATAGCATATCTGTAAGGGTGCGGTTCAAACGCTCAGTGAGCCAGTTCGTTTGGGGGTGGTAGGAGGTGGTAAATTTATGCTGGATTGAGCAGGCCCGCATGATGTCGTCAATTACTTTTGCCAAAAAGGTGCGGCCGCGGTCTGTAAGCAATTGACGCGGAGTACCATGCATCAAAATGATATCATGTAGGAGAAAGTCCGCGACATCAGTTGCACAACTGGTCGGAAGAACACGGGTTACGGCGTAGCGGGTCGCGTAGTCAACCGCGACTGCAACCCACTTGTTTCCTTATGTAGATTCCGGAAATGGGCCGAGAAGGTCCAAGCCGACACGATGGAAGGGCTCGGCAGGGATGTCGAGCGGCTGCAGGTAACCAGCGGGGAGCTGGGAAAGCTTCTTGCGTCGTTGGCAAAGTTCACAAGCGGTGACGTAACGTCGGACGGAACGGGCAAGGCCCGGCCAGAAAAAACGGTGACGAACACGGTCATAGGTTCGAGATACGCCGAGGTGTCCTGCCGTTAGTGCGTCGTGAAGCTCTTCTAGAACGGAGGAGCGGAGGTGTTTAGGTATTACAAGCAGGAACTCAGAGCCGTCCGGATGAAGGTTACGACAGTACAGAGTACCGTCGCGGAGGACGAAGAGGCGTGGAGCAGCATCAGCCGGAGTGTGTTCAAAACGGTCGATGAGTGCTCTGATGTAGGCGTCAGGGCGTTGCTCGTCGGCGAAATGAAGCGGCTGGTATACAGAGAATACGCAAGAAGCACTGGCAATATTGGAGGAGTCAGAGTCGTCAACAGGGTAACGCCACAAACTGTCAGCGTCTTGGTGCAGGCGGCCAGACTTGTACACCACGGAATATGAAAATTCCTGTAGCCTCAAAGCCCATCGACCAAGCCGGCCTGTAGGATCCTTTAGCGATGAGAGCCAGCAAAGAGCATGATGGTCAGTGACTACGGAAAAAGGGCGACCGTAAAGGTAAGGACGAAACTTTGCAACCGCCCAGACAACAGCAAGGCATTCGCGTTCCGTAATGAAATAGTTGCGCTCTGATGGTGCTAGGAGGCGGCTCGCATAAGCAATAACGCGATCCTTGCCACGCTGACGCTGGGCTAAGACGGCCCCTACGCCATGACCGCTGGCATCTGTACGTAATTCTGTAGGGCCATCAGGGTCGAAGTGGGCGAGAATGGGTGGTGAGGTTAGAAGAGTGACGAGACGAGAGAAGGCGGCGGCTTCTGCAGTACCCCACGAGAATTGTACGCCTTTCTTCAAAAGAGTAGTTAGGGGCCTAGCAATTGTCGCAAAATCTGGAACAAAACGACGAAAGTACGAGCACAGCCCTACAAAACTTCGAACGTCTGCGGCTGTCTTCGGAACCGGAAACTCTCGGACAGCGCGAGTTTTGTCGGGGTCAGGCTGTACTCCGGAAGCGTCAACTAGATGGCCCAGAAGAGTAATTTGTCGGTGGCCAAAACGACATTTCGATGAGTTAAGTTGCAGCTTCGCCTTTCGAAATACATCAAGTATAGTTGTGAGACGCTCAAGGTGAGTGTCGAACGTTGGCGAGAAGACGATGACGTCGTCGAGGTAGCAGAGGCATGTGGACGATTTGAAACCTTGTAGCAAGGAGTCCATCATACGCTCAAAGGTGGCAAGGGCGTTGTATAATCCAAACGGCATTACCTTAAATTGGTATAGGCCATCAGGTGTCATGAACGCGGTTTTTTCTCTGTCTATATCGTCAACAGCAATCTGCCAATATCCCGAACGAAGATCAATAGACGAGAAATAGCTGGTACCGTGGAGGCAGCCAAGGGCGTCGTCTATACGTGGGAGCGGGTAGACGTCCTTTTTTGAAATGCTGTTCAGGTGACGGAAGTCTACACAGAAGCGCCACGTGCCGTCCTTCTTCTTAGCCAACACCACAGGGGATGCCCAGGGACTCGATGAAGGCTCAATGATGTTTTTATGGAGCATTTTGTTCACTTCATCTTGAATTACTCGGCGTTCCGACACAGAAACTCGATACGGTCGTCGGTGAATAGGCGCAGCGTCGCCAGTAAGAATGCGATGTTTGACCGCGAGCGTCTGGCCTAAAGGGCGATCGTCGAAGTCGAAAATATCGCGGTAGTACGATAATACTTCGCAAAGCTCTTCAGCCTGCGTAGAGGACAGGTCCGTCGCAACCATTTTCTTTATGTTGGGATTGACGCCGGAGGCTGGCGCGAGGAGCATGCTAAGCTCGCGAGAACCATTGGTCGATAACGCTGACACGAATTGGTCGCCGAGACAATCAATGGTGGCACGGCAAATACCTTGCGGTACAATTTGCTTTGCCAATCCAATGTTACAGACAGGCATGCGAGTGTGGTTCGCAGTAATAGTAAGTATACTGTGAGGCACGGTGACGTCATACTGTATTGGGATGTCGGGCAGAGCAGGGATGAGGTACTCGCCATCAGGAACTGGTGGGAAAGACAACAGTTCAATGTAGGCTATGGACTTTGGCGGCAGGCGAAAAAAACCGGTGGAGCGTAAGCTGCAGTAGGAGCGTCAGAAGGTTCTGCGAGCATCGGCAACTCAAGGCGAAGGGTACTGGAAAAGCAGTCAATAAGAGCAGAATGGGCGGAGAGAAAATCGAGGCCGAGGATAAGGTCGTGGGGGCAATGGGCAATTACGGTGAAGCGGACAGGAGTGTGGCGGCCGGCCAAGCTGACACGTGCCGTACATATGCCGATGATAGGCACAGTACCGCCATCCGCAACGCGGACGACGCGTGCCGACGTTGGGGTAACGAGCTTGTTCAGTCGTCGTCGGAAGGCAGCACTCATAATAGAAAGATATGGTCCTGTACCGATGAGTGCCTTGACAGGGTAGCCGTCAACGTCAAGAAGGTTTCGGTTAGTAGTTAACATGGGCAGAGGATTTGAGGGCAGGGTCGACAACGCAGCTTCACCTCCAGAAGCTGCAGTGCCTAGTTTTCCGGCTGGGTCCGGGAGGCGATAGGTGGCGACGAAAACCGGCGGGGCTGGGGCGAACGAGACTGGTGGCGTCGAGGTGAGGGCGAGCGGCTGTAGCGAAGGTTCGGAGCAGGGGCATCAGCGGTAGTGGGTTCATGGCGGGTGGCATAGGGTACAGAAGGTCCAAAGGTGCGGGAATAAGTGGCGGCGTAAGTCTGAGGAGGTGGTGGCCATCGGTTGCGGCAGTGACGGGCGACGTGGCCGATGCGACAGCAGTGGAAGCACATCGGCCCGTCATCAGGGGTACGCCATTCGGACGGGTTGCGGCGAGATCTGGCAGAAAAGGAGTGCCGGGGACGAGGAGGGCCGCTAGATAACTGGAGAACGCTGGGTCGAGACGTGGAACACACGGTGTTCAGACCCATGTTTTCGAATTCCTGTCTGACGACGGCCTGAATCATCGCAATGGTCGTTGCTGGCGGATCGGGAGGCGTCGTGGAAAAGGCTGGCGAACAGGCGGCCTCGAGTTCGCGGCGAACAATACGGGTGACGCCGTCACAGGTGGTGGTCTGACGCGGTCGACCCTCACATGTCGACGTAGCAGCAGTGTTGGGTAGCCGCACAATGTGGTGTGAGATATGGCGGCTCTTAGCCTGTTCAAGGCGACGGCATTATCTTATAATGGCGTCGATAGTCGAGACATTGCCGAAAACAAGCAAATTGAAAGCGTCGTCGGCGATGCCTTTTAGCACATGTGCCATTTTATCTGCTTCGGACATATGGTCGTCAGCTTTACGGCATAGAGCCAAGACGTCGAGGATGTAGGAAACGTATGGCTCTGTAGGTGACTGAACACGAGACGCAAGAGCCTTTCTCGCAGCAGCCTTACGCCCAATGGGGTCGCCCAACAGTTCCCGTAGCTTTTCTTTGAAACTGTCCCAACTGGTTATTTCGTCATCATGCGTTTGGTACCACACGCGTGGGGTGCCGCCGAGATAAAAGATGACATTGGCGAGCATAGTCGTTGGGTCCCACCTGTTATTAGCGCTGGCATGTTCATATAGCTTGATCCAGTCATCGACATCCTGTCCCTCCAGGCCAGAGAACACACCTGGGTCACGATGTTGGGCAACCGTGACGATTGGAGCAGTCGGACAAGCCGAAGCCGTTGCAGAGGCGGGCTCGTCACCGGGAGTCATAGTGACAAGCTCGGTGTGCCGACCACTTCGGAGTTCCGTGGTGAGGACGGGGATCGCTGACCTCCACCAGAAATGTTACGTGTGGAAAGACACAGGCGAAAGATGCTATTTACACGCTATTTACACTGGAGCCAGGCCGCCAGGCTGACACTCGCTCGTGCCAAGGGCACCGACCAACTTCTTCGTCATTCACGCGGTGGCTCGTCTCTTGAGCATCGCTCAATGGTATCGTAATAATATTTTGGGTACCCGCGTCAGATATGATTAAAGGATCGATGCGCGATGTTGAACTGCTACTAGTGTCTGAAAGGTTGCAGTCATCTTTTGTGAAGTTCGAGTGAAAATAGTTATTGCAGGCATTAGCGTTGTTAGTTTTTTCCTCAGGAGATAGGCCTGTTAACGTCTCCTTAGTTGGGCGGAAATGGTTCCAGAATCGCTGAGGGCTGCTTGTCAGAAAGTTAGGCAGAGTTACATAGAAATAATGTTCCTTGGCTTCTTTGGCTGCTTGTCGAAAATGTGCTACTGCGCATGCGAGTTTGTTTGTTTTGTATGGGCATGATTCATGATTTTTAATAGAGTTACGTATCCTTTTTTACATGACGCTTTGCGTAGATGAATTCCCGAGTTATCCATGGGCTTGTACTTTGTGTTCACTTTTTTTTAAACAGAACATAATTAGTTAGCGCAGTAGGAAACTATATTCTTAAAATGAAGCCAGGCTGTATTGACATTGATTGACGGGTCGGAGGTAATTTCAGTAAAGGCTTGAAATTCGTGCACAAGGTGGGTTAGTATGCTGGCGTCATCCGCCTTCTGGAATTTGGGTACTATAGATGTACTACAACGCGTTCTTATCGAGCAGTCCAGAGGCAACAAGCATAGCGGTATGTCGTGATCTGAATTGCCTTCAATAATTTCTGTCTGTGCTTGGTGCCCTGAGAAATGATCACTGATTAGTATAAATTCAAATATATTGTTTGCTGAACCATGCTTACGCGTCGGTTCTAGAATTATTTGGCGAATGTTAAATGATAACATTAGGTCAAACAGAATTTCCGAAGAAGACGTGTGATGCATAGTTACCCAGTCCACGTCCGGAAGGTTAAAGTCTGCCATAAGGATAATTCTAGAGTTGTTAACATATCGGTGTGGGAACTCATGAATGGCAGATATGCTCTCATCACCCGAAGAGGGCCTTCTATAGAAGCAACCCACACAAATAGTAGTATTGTTGCAAAGAAGCCTTCAAAACACACTTTCAGTACCTGACACGCCTGGCAGTAAAACGATTGGGAGGTTTTTCTTTACCACAAGAGCCACGCTATCGCCACGGGAACCCCAATCTTTGCGAATGACTGAACAGTTCGGCGGCATGATGATGGTAACGGTAGCAGTAAGGCTGGTTAATGCTTGCCCATTTGATTCCTGTGAGTTTAGTGGTAAAGAATATGGTACGTGCAGACACCTGTGCTACAAAATTGAACGCTTGTGGTCATTTTTTGGAGGGGTAATTTGCGTTGGGTCATTTCAAACATGTGCGCCATTGTGGCCTAATAACTAGAGCATTGGTGAGGATGAAGAGTGGGTGTATTGGTACAGAAGCTTGAAGTTCAATTGCACAACAATTCAACGGGACACAAAGAAGAGAAATACACACAGCAGAATGCTCTGCTGTGTGTGTTACTCTTCTTTGTGTGCCGTCGAATTGTTGCGCGATCCAACTTCAAATAGAGCATTGGGTTTTTCTGGTGCAGGACCAAGGAAGTGTGAGCTATTTGACAACACGCCAGTGCCTTGCCACACGATTATGGAAGTCTGAATGTTTGCAAACGAAGCTTTGATTTCAAATCCAACTGCTCATGTAATACAAGCACTGATTGAAAGAACCATCATACAACAATTGTGGTGAAATGAATGGCCTTTGAAAAGTGTAATTTGTATATTGACACTGTTCACATAATAGGTGTCACACCAGACTTAACGATTATACTGGACAGAGCAGTTTGTTTTCTATGTGAAACACAAGCTTCCATTACATGCTGTGTAGATAACCAATCTCAGTTTGGTTTGACGTGGTACACAACATTCTTTGTAATCTGTTTTTGATTCTAAAGAAGTGCCAACACCAGCTATTTTTCAAGCACATCATGGGAATATTTGGCGAGACTATTTTACAGCCCCCCATAATGGAAGTGTGGCCAACCAGCTCTGCTTGGAGCCTTTATAAATTTCTGTTCCTGATCACTGTGTGCTATCAAGTTGCTAAAGTCTATGCAACCGGTGCAAGGCATTGCGTGATTCTATAGTCGGATACAACTTTAGGAGGCCGCGGAATCTGCACTTCGAAGGCAGGTGAACACAAGCCTGCACCAATGGGCACGCACTCTAGACTGACGTCGTGCCGCCGGATGCACTAATACCTGCTTTGGAGAGGGACTATTTCTTTAGACGTGAAGGAAATCAGCTGCTGCGCTTTGGCCATTTTGGCGGGGCTTCGCCATTCTTCTGAAGTTGTATCCGACTGTAGAGGATGCCGCTTTTCATACACCACAAAAAGAAAAAGTGTAGAATTATTTGACCTATGAAATGGATACAGCTAAAGTGAGCTATGTAATGGCTTATTCAGCTGTGTGGAAATTAGTACATGCTAATATATGACATTGTTAAAGAATATGTGGTATCGAACATGCATGTAATGGCAAGTTTGAATTCATACGCAAATCTATAGGTGATAGCATTATTAAGCTCCTGGTGTTTCCTGACTTTTCATTGTGAATTACACACACTGTTCATATTGTGGCTAATCAACACGCATTGTATTCTTGCACATAGAATGTACAAACAGCACAATGACGTGTATGCCGCATTAGTGTATTTTTCATTTACATGGTGCAAGAGTGGCACAGGTTGTCTTACGTTTTTGCCCATTTTGAAGACATACCAAGTGCATGTTAGAAGTGTCATAATATGTACAGCACAATTTTTACTGCGATAATTCTATTCATGCCCTTGAATAATTAACAAAATAATAAATTGAAAGCTCCTTTATAAGGTGTCTCCTGGGGGCTCGACTGGAGAGCAGTGAGGGCACCGATACTGCTGCTGCAGAGCAGCCCTCTGGTCCTCGGCCACACTCTCAAGAGCACGTGCCTGGCGCTCGCCTACTGCCACCAGGCGGTTGAGTGCCTCCAGCAGCAGAATGTTTTGCTGCAAAAGAAAGTGGATTGTTGGAATGAATCATCTGCATATAAACCATTATTTACAAAGAAAAATGGTCGTTGCACCATTGGTACTAAGTACCCTTAACTGTGGAAGCCTTTAGTGTAGTATCCATAATAAAACGATATGTCGGGACAACGTTGCTTTATTTTTGATAACTGGGGTTGTCTTTTTCAGAGCCAATTGCCTTGTTGATTAGTGCGCCAGCAGCTGAGGTGTCCCCGCACCTTCACGAGTCTCTACTGTCAGCACCACACACCTACTTTTGTTCACTGCAAATTAAATGCCTCTCCCTGCGATCCCGTCTTATGCGAGCCGAATGCATCCTATGCCTACAAACATCATATTTTTGTCCCCTTAGGCAATTTTCTACCATCCTCGGCTGCAGTTCTCTCGTTGATATCCATTCTGTCACCCTTATGTAATCACCTGTTATAAATTGGCAACAAGTGATTGAAGATGTGCATGGCCTGCCCACCGATTCCATTTTTTTTCTTAATCTCAACTAGCATATCAGTTGCTATGGTTTACTACGCCACTGTCTTCCTGCCTTAATGCCATCTCCAACAATTTTTGTTACTTCGCTTTTTGCACAGTCCTCGACTTCTCAAGTTACTTTGTTAACCTCCAGGTTTATGTCTCATATTGCATAACCGATACAATGCAATGATTCTAAACTTGTTCAAGGATATCGGTAACGTGGCGATCACAATTCAGTAATGCCTGCCATGTACTGTTCAACCCATGAAATTTTTGTGTAAGTTTCCTGCTTTATATCAGTACCTGCTATTGATATTTCACCTGAATAAAGGTACTCTTCCATTGATTCTGCGGGCTGAATGTCACTCATGAATTTCTGTTTGCTCACCAACTTGGTGAAGGTTACCTTTTTCTTTTTCATATATTCGCGGGCCCACGTGCATGTAAAAGCACGAACACTCATTGGTTCTCAATGGGTTTTTAAACTGCTGGACAATCAGTTCGCTAGTAAGAAGGTGACTTAATCCGTGCACTATTAGTATGCTAAATATGAAACAGTAGAAATATACTTATCTGCAATTTGTCGATGTCTCCTTCACTGCGTTGGTTGCGAGATCCATTGTCGGCACCACCTCCTTGTCACATCGTAGCTATATAGGGTGTCTTCCTTTTGCAACACTATGTAATATTCGTGACGCTCGCAGTCACGCAGAGTAGAGGAACTCAGCACACTCACAGAAGCAGCACCGGACAAGTTGTTTCTTCAGCATTACACCGTGAACAGTAGGTGCGCGTTGCGATCTGTAAGATCGCCGAAGCTATTCGCAGTCTTACGGGGTGCACGGAAAGATTGCTCACGGAGGAACAGAACTATCCAAGAAATAGTGGTCATCGTCGAGCCTGATCACTACATCACGCAGTGCAAGCTCGTTGTACGAGTTTGTTTACACTGCGCCTCTTCAAAGTTTAGCTGCCATGCTCGCCCGGTGAATGGATGTGATGACGGCACCACAGCGTTCCCTCGTTATGTAATTCGAAGCGTACTAAATTACAAATTCGTCTAATACACATTCAGTGTACATCTTGTAAGCTTTAAAATGCTTCTAAACCAGGCTAAAGTAACTAATAATATTGTACTATATGCATTGGTTTTATAACTTGCTTGTGCGTGTAATGCACTCGTTGGAACGACAAACAAGTGAAAGAAGCCACGACGATGCACAGACGGTGTGATGACGTGAGCCCCGGTTGGTCGACCGCTCAGAAAGCAACGCCCAAGCAATGATAGCCACCTAGAGTGAGTCTAGATAAACCAATGAAGCTGGAGGCTTGTCGAAAGTTAAACTGTGTCTCGGTACCATTTGTGCTTTCATCTTGAGGTTCCGCCAGGGCTCGTTAAGATCCCGAGTTTCGGCCAACTCTGCGCATCCTGCATAGCATCCCAGTCCACGTCATCTACTTGTTGTTCGCTCAGCGCGGCGTGCAGAAGTACTGCACTCCCTGCATGATGATCCGGCCGCTGAGCACCTCGGATTCTCCCGGACGCCATCGAGGATACAGGAAAGGTATTAGTGGCCGGGCATGACCACCGACGTCGCCCGTTACGTCAAGACATGCCGAGACTATCAGCGACGCAAGACACCACCGACAAGGCCAGCGGGGTTACTACAGCCGATAATGCCTCCTTGGTGAGCTTTTCAGCAGATCGGGATGGATTTGTCGGCACCGTTTTCGACGTCAACACCGGAAATATGCGGATCGTCGTAGCGACGGAGTACCTCAACCGCTTTGCTGAAACGAAAACTCTGCCAAAAGGTAGCGCAGCCGAAGTAGAGAAATTCTTGATTGAGAACATTCTGCTGCGACACGGCGCCCAAGAAGTCGTCATTACCGACAGAGGAACGGCCTTTACAGCGGAGCTCACCAAAGACATTCTGCAGTACAGTCAGACAAATCACAGGAGGACACTGCCTACCACCCACAGACGAATGGTCTTACGGAGCGCCTGAATAAGACCCTCGCCGACAAGCTAGCAGAGTATGTCGACGCCGAACACAAAACCTGAGATGCCTTCCTGCCGTACGTAACCTTACAACACTGCGGTGCAAGACACAACAGAGATCACGACGTTCAAGCTGGTTGACGGCGGGAAACCGACGACGACTCTCGACGCCATGCTGCCACACGTCGCCGATGAAGAGAATCCTGACTTCGCCACCTATCTCCAGCGCGCCGACGGCGTCCGACAGCCGCCACTACAACCTCCGACGACGCTACGTCGAGGACCAGCCCGGCGACCATGTTTGCGTTTGGACCCCGATACACCGACGAGGCCTCAGTGAGAAACTATTGCGACGCTGTTTCGGACGCTACAAGATCATGCGACACATTGGCGAACTATGAGATCGTGCCAGACGGCATTTCGTATTCACAGCGGCGCCGCGCATTATCTGAAGTGGTCCACGCGGTGCGTCTTAAGCGCTTTTACGCACGCTGACGAAGTTCCTTATTTTGTTGTTTCTTTGCTACGGGTGTTTTTGTTTATTACTTTTATTTGTTTGCACATCGTGACAGTGCTTTTTAAGAGTGGGTATTGACACGTGTACTTGTTATCATTATCGGGAGGCCACTTTTCGCCACCTAACAAATGTTATCGCACAGCGCAGGACGCGCCTGCATGTATCAGAAATTTCTGGAATGCTATCGATGGTTCCATCCGCTGTCTGTCACCGAACCTTGTGTAATCTGATTGCACGTATGCGCGACGCAAATAGTGTATAACTTTGTGGAAGAGACGCGGGTCCCAGCGATTACTCGAGAACATTCGACATCTGATGTATAAAAGTCGACGTGCTTTACCCGCTGATCAGATGTCGACGACCGCTGATCGTGTTCGCCGCTACAGTTGTCCTTTTGAGTGTAACTTGCTTTTGCGGGCACAAGTTTGCCCAATAAAACGCTAGTTTCGCCATTCACCGTATTGCTTTCTTCAGTGTCAGTACCACGTGACAATACTGAAAAACAATTTGGAAACGATTTATTTTATTTAGAAATAAATAGGAACACGAGGCATTTTCCGTGCACCTAAATGGTTGGCGCGGAGCATGTAAAACAGTTTATTTACAAGCAAGTGCCAAACGGCCATATCTCGTGAAGCTAGGTAGAAGACGTCGGATTAGGTAGGGCCCTCAGTCTAGGAATCAGGCAAGGTACCGAGGACGGTGGGCTGGAAAGCGCTTTAAGGGTAGAGAACTGACATCGGTAAGCTGTTTGGTAAGTGCTCGCATGACGGCGTGCTGGTAAGGCCTCAGAAGACCGCGATAACGCAGTGGTTTCGTTGTATTTACTGTCACTAACTACGTCGACTTTCCATTACTTGGAGGAGATGCTTGCACTGGAAAATAAAAGCAAATATTACCAGAGGTGTCGCAATGACAAATCTATGTAGCAATGTTTCCATGTCAAAAAATCACCATACTGCAAGAGTAAAAGTTGGAGCACTGAGTTCGAAGGGTTGAATGAACAAATTTTGCTGCAAGAAGTTTCTGAGGCAACACTGTTCAATACATCGCCATATATGGCATATTTCGTAGAAGGTGTTGCAGAGAACATTTTGAACACAGACAGAATGCGCAAGAATCGTCAGTCTTGTTTGCCACCCAGTCATCGCAGCCCTTTCGAATAAAAGACCCCCCCCCCCACCATGCAACAAAAGTTAGTACAGCATAAGAAGCCTAGCTGCAGATAGTGTAGAAAAAATGCGGCCTTCGTGCAAAATTTTACATGTCAAATCCGTGAACTGGCACCAGGAAGCAGTAGCAGAAATAGGCGCTTCTTACAAGGGACGAAAAAAAAAATAACACCGCATGCCCTTGCTGGAAATTATGCTTGACCTACAACATTGAGAACAAGCGCGGTTCTTCAGAATTGCTATCAGGATTAGCCAGCACCAATGGCATGATAACATCAGTCCTGGAATTTGGGTAAAATTCACAGAGATTTCCATGTGTTCCACGCTGGGCCCTATTCAAAGGCTCTTAATGAAAGCAGCTAGGCAATTACAGGCACTATACATTAGCCAGGGCTGTTTCAGTAGTATCTATACCGCATTTTAATGCTTGGGTTGGCAACAGTTTATAGCATTAATCGTAATACAGCGTAAAGGAATCTTCAATCCAGCTAATAGCGTTTCTGTTCAGTAAGAATCGATGGACCTACACCACACATTTATCAGCACCTAAATTCACGCGGGAAAAATATATGTAAAGCAGGACAGTTTTATTTCACCTATTCTTTCGGCTGGGCGCTCACTTACTGCAGGATTTTCCAGCTGTGGAGAACAACATGGTTTATTCCATGCTTATTCCTGAAATAATTGCGTTCCGGCACTGCGAAAAACTCGACAGCAATCTAGCGGTTATATGAAAAAGCATTAATTTAAATACAGGCTATCGAAAGAAAATGTATTACACTTGAAATGTAATCAACAGAAAAATTGGTATTTTGAACTTCTTGTCAACCTAAATTCACAATCCGCACATCACTGTCCCAAGAATACAGCAGGTAATCGCAACGTACATTGCAATCGCCACCACACACCGTGCTTTAGACCGTCTGAAATCGACAATTCGATGCAGTAGAGAACAATGCAAATGGAAAAAAAATTGTTATGATTAGGAAGCAAAAAACTATAAGAAATGTCAGGACTTCAACAGTAACATACTCACAAATCGTGGAATTAAAGCGAGAAGAAAAGGTGCTTGAGTAGCTGGGCATAATTTTTAAGACAATAGGATCCTGCAGTTTAGTTCATTGAAACAATCTTGCTTCAATTAACAACTTGAAGGGACCCTGAAAGAAATTTGACAATTTTGTACAAACGGACTAATAGGTATAGTAGGTCCTTCTGATCACTAATTGAAGCATCTAAGTGTTCCGCGTATAGCCTGTAATTTATTATACGCTTTTAAAGATGTACATCGCTGCCGATCATAGCACACTACTCGGCTAAATTTTAAACCACCCCTACCCATTTTATGTCATTTGCCCCAATGATGTTAGTAGGGCGAGATATTCGATTGGTTGCCCAGGGCGCGTCATCAATAATTTTTCCATGTTTATGGTGAACAAATGTTCTTCGTAATAGTTGCAATGTTAGTTAATTTGTTTCTATAAAAAGAATGAACAACAACAATTTCCCACTACACTTAAGAACTTTCCGCCTACAGCAAGCGTCGTCTGCTTGTATTGCAACGTGCGCCATCTTGACGAGAGCTCTGCAGTCAGAGTCGGTCTCAATTTTCTAGCGAGCACCATGATTCGACTTTGTTGCGTTGGGAGCTGCAAACGTAGCGACTGGGAATATGCCAATCTGCGACATCATGTCCCTATGCAAGGCAGCAGAGGAGCGGACTGGCTGCAGCGCATTGGACTGTCGCTATCCGATCCGGAGGATTACTACCACAATAATGTTTCGCGAGTCCGGTATTCGGGTAAACGCAGGCGCAAGCGGACAAGCAGGGCCTGGCCGTTTGACCGTGCCGCTTCACGGGATGAGCAGAAGCGCCAATGTGAATGGTCTGCACGGCGCAGCCACCTGGTGGCACAGAGCTCAACCACACACAGTAGCTGTAACGAAATGTATTCGTCTTTGCTGGTGGTGTAAATTTCTCGCAGGAGTGTAATCGTTAACACGTTGTTTTTGTGAATGTTTAAAATGTATTCACTTGGTTAGAGCAATATTAGCGCTTTGTTTGGCTGGTTAAGCTCTGCGCCAACAGGTGGTGGGACCGTACAGACCAATCAGGCCGCTCACGTACGTCTACGCTAAAGTTCCTTCATCAGCTTGCATTTACGCCTCCACCCAACTGTCGAAACGCCCAGCTCGCCTGTGGTTACCGGAATATCAGACACGTTCGGCGCTGCGAAAGAATGCTCGCAACGCGCGCCGCTTCGATAGCTCTCGCTTGGGGTGAAGTGCCAAACATGTGGCGGACAGTTTGGAGAGGCTTCCGGCGCTCGCTCCTAGAGAACCGGAAGTCAACGACACGACGTACCATCATGACGCAGAGCCAGTGAAGGCGGAGCATAGCCGCGACCACTCGGCGAACGAGTTGAGGAGAAAATGCATGACTATGGAGGAGGGTAGCTTGTAATCATCTGTAACCCTCTTAATATGAGACGCCTTACACAAATTTTGGTGCGAATTATTAACTTTAGCTGTACCCGACACGTCTACAAAATTTGCCCGAACGATTTCAGGGGCCTTTTAATGCAGAACCTAACGCGCAGTTTCCTAGTTTCCTCCATCTGGCAGCTTAGAAAATATATAATATGCGCAAAACCAATGCACTCACCTTTGTAAGGTCCGTGTTCGTCCCAAGTCGAAGGCCGTGGCCACCAGCGCCAGCTTTTTTTCGATTTGTTGCCTTTGCCTATAAATATTTCTAACACTCACAAAAATACGTGGCCACGTTGCTGCGTATATTAAGATGTAGGCTTCGCAGTATAAATGACGGCCAGCACGCGAGCATTTTTCACGATAGCAGTGCGCTCGCAAGAACGGACAGCACTGCAAGCACTCAAGCCAACCAGTCGGTATGCTATAGGTATGCATAGAAGGGAAGGGCACGAGGAAAGGGTAAATGAAGAAAACGGCGTAAGCACTACTCTCTCCCACGCAGGACCCAGCCCCGCCGCGCTCTTCGGGCGGCAGCGACGGTGGGAGACAAAAGGTTCAATAGTGACCCCACGGTATTCCCCTGTGCCTGCGAGCACAGTTAATACGACACAGAAGCATTAGCTGTCTGAGTGCTTGATTGATAGCACTGACCAGGCTCCCATTGGTGCGTGAGAAAGAGGGAGGTGGGGCTTGAAGGACGGAAATTTAGGCCGAAAAGAAAGCAAAAAACTGGCTGTGTCAAAGACAGGCAAGGACAAAAAAGTGTTGACACGGATAAGCGCAAACTTCCTACAAAATTTTCTTTCTGTGAGAGGCATTCATACAAGGTGGTTACTACAGATGCACAAACAAGAAAATTTATTGGAATAGGAGCATGATGATTACGCTGCCGCAACACGCCCTGGATGAAATTTCTTCGCTGCTAAACAAAGAAATACACATTTCACTAAAACAGGTGCTCCATCTCGAGGCAATATAAAATGGTTCCATCAGCACTCTGCTGGTGTAATTCTTAATTCTGCCTAGAATCATGATCCTCAAAGCCACGGAGCGCACATGCACAATTTAACAGATACAGGCAAATGCGCAATACCATTGTTTCTTATCGAAAGCTCATGTTTCCTTGCGCGATCAATAACGCAGCGGCTAGTTAGCCAGATGTACGGCTTCCTCTGATTGCTAAGTTGTGCATTGGCTTTTTCTCTTTAGAGGGGCACATTTTGGTGAGAGCGAAGTGCAGCACTCGTGTATAATATATATGGTGCACGTGAGGACACCAAAGGTGGTTAGGATAAATTCTAAGTCACCCACTACGACATGCTTCATATTCCCACTGTGCTTTAGGCGCGTAAAACCTCAGATATAAAGTTTGTATCAACTTTCTTAAACGTCAGTTAAGCTTAGCAAGTAGCATAAAAACGCAGTAAAAAATTACTACAAGACCTACGTTGTTCCAAGAAAGCCAACTAGTGACTCATGTTGGCAAATCCGCAGGATTGTCGGTCCCATAATTCCCACCTTGTTGAACGGCAGTGCCAATATTGTTTGCTGCATGTGCACACAGGGCCAGCGTTTGATCTCTCTGTCAGACTGATCCCGCCAGTATTCGATCTACGCTGTTTATCTTTGGCCATCCTTAGACCACGAATCAGAATGGCACAGCCCATATTGGAATCACGCTGCTAGCCTTAGACCATCATTAGGCTAGGAACTGACAATACGAATTGAATGTTGGCCCAAGCTGACGTGCCGCCTAACTTGTCTAATCAGGGTGCTCGCCAGACGCGAATAGTGGTGCACACTCTAGAACGTGGACGAGCGCCAGCAATCACGCTGCAATGTGCGGTCGCTCATGTAACGATAGCCGCCGCGATTGACCCACAAATCAGATTTCGACGACCGATGCCTGTGCTCGCCACTATCGCTTGTTCTTGCAGGCTCACTTTCGCTCAAATAAAGAGTTGGTTTCGTGACTCCTGGTTGTGCCTTCTTCAACGCATCGACAATGTGACATATGAATAAAGGAAAAATCATACATCCACCTAAACGTAGCAAACTGCTACAAAGGAAACCCATGCGGCCTTTTCGGAAGAAAAAACCTCGAAGTTGAAGAAAGATTCGTCCTGGTCTGGGACACGAACCCGGAACCACCGCCTTTCCGGGGCAGCCGCTCTACCATGTAAGCAAACCAGGAAGCTAGCCGATGGCAGGGCGAAGTGGAATTCATTAACAACTCGAAGCAAAGGCAAGTTCTGCGTGTTTCCGCATAACTATTACGTGAAATGTGACATGATGTCGTGATTGACTTTGACGTTAGAAACATCGGAGGCAATGCGGTTCATGCACAATAACGCAGCGAGTATTGCCACATTGTATTGACGGGAAAATAAATAAATCTTTGCACACGTGCAGGTGACGTAAGTTGACTCTTTATTAGGCGAACTTGTGCTCAGGAAAGCAGGTAACACTCAAACACAACAAAGTGGCGAGCATAGTTTACGACCGTCGTAACCTGACCTACGGCTCAAGCGCATAGGGTATTTCACATGGCTTATCGAAGGCTGCAGCATAATCGCATGCCTTCAGGTTTTACAGCACTTTTTGCATCGGGCATGTAGTCTGATTGGTTACACAAGGCTTGGAAACAACATAGAAAGCTGATAGAATGGGCGACAACCGTCGACAATGTTCGGACACATGCAGGCGTGCCTTGCGCGGAGCGACAACGTTAACTTTTGCTTGCCAGCGAGATGCGATCACCGGCAAAAGGTGAACAAGTACACGTGTCAAGTTTTACGTGGCTCCAGAGGACATGGCTTCCCACGCTCGCGCAATTGACTTTTCTGTTATTTGCTGCACAACGCAGGAGGTTTAAATACTATAGCCCGGCTGCTTCCTACGTGTGGACCATTTTGCAGACGCCTCGGTGCGCTGAGGTGCTGGGCCAATGTGTTAGTAGATGTGAAATAAGTAGGTACGCTGGGTACGCTCAATTCGTCTTTCAGACACACTTCAGGTGCGATGATGTGAGAACATAAAACAGTTCCGACTCCTTCCCTACCTCCTCGTTATTGAAGTGGCAGAAGATGATGGGTTGCAGCCTGTGCGCCGAATAGGTCTGGGCTGGCGGTAGCTGCAGACATGACACAAGGTGAAATGTCGAGAGCTAAGAAGAAAAATCGTGAAACACAAGCTTAACCTTGATTCTTTGAATTATTACATGTGAAACCCAGAAGATATTTCACTAGAACCACACTTTTCCAGTTTAGCCGCTCTCTAAATTTTAGATTGAAGGAATGAATTCGACTTGTATTTCGAAAGCGCGGCATTTCTGCGTTACGCTAGTACATTGGAGTGGTGTTCGAGAGGTGGCCAAATTGCCTATGTCCAAAATTCCTGGTCACGTAGCATAAGCAGATGCTTGCCCCCATCCTGGTGTTGGTCATATTCTTATCGAAAGGAGCCAGCCAATGAGAGATAGCGCTTACGGTCAACAATCTTCGTTATTTTGGTCTTTGCTTCTCAAAAAATTTTCTTCCAGAATTCGTCGCTTTCCTCTGACGTTCGCGCTTAGCGGCTTGATACGCATGGGTGTAAACGTCGGGGAAAGAATACACCATTGCTGTGCCGATGATTTGCGGCTTGAGATAATGAATGAGGGCCCATATTCAAAGAAAGATATTGCGCAATAACTTTTTGTAAGGGCGAATTCTAGCCCTTTCTGATGCTGGTCACAATATTAGCGCATAGAAACAATCAGTGGCATAAATCACGAATAAGAAAGCTTCGTGAATTCGGGCCCAAAGGCCAAATTTTAAAAGCATTTCGTCCTTAGATACTGTTGGGAATTGGATATCGGCAGTAACTGCTGTTTGTAATTGGAGAAAGGCATTCGAAAATGACAAGTAACGCTTCACAATTCACCAGCATCTGCTTTTGCCAAATTTCTACAATATGACGTTTGTTTTTCTGAATATGGGTCATATTTGGGGCGCGACATTTTCACATATTTCAGTATTGTTATGACTAGGCTTTCCCATAGGACAAAGCTTCAGCCGCTGTGTGGCTATTTTTAAATAAATCGGGCTGCAGTGCAAGGCTATACACACCCTCAGTACTGCCTTGGACAAGTGATCTGTCTATGATCTGTCCACTGTTTGGCTTTTCCACACTCCTCACACTTTACGGTAGCCACTAAGGCACTCTAATTCCCGTAATCACTGCCTACTTCTTTTTTATTATGTCGACTCTGTCTAGTATTTCAGTTCTCGTGTCGGTAAAGAGAGGTCGGAGAGGAACCCAAGTGCTCACCGCCAGCTTTCTGTCGAATACGTGGGGTCTACTTGCGCACACGGGGCCCGCACGTCGCGCGAACTGGCCCGAGTCACTAGACACAAGCTGCCTGCCGCCACCGCTGCCGCTGTCTTCTCGGTCTGCAGGCTCCAACATTGGCAAGAGGAACAGGCTCCCAGGCAGCAGCAGTGCTCCCAGCGTCAGCGAGCATAGGTACGCAAACGAGTACGGATTCCCCTCCGACGTATTTAGCGGGTGAGGAGGGGACGTAGCCGTTGACTCGTCCGCCTGCATGTACAGTGTTGATCAATGTAGGCCGCACTCAGCGGGGAAGCTGATTGATTTGCTGAGTGCTCGGTAATTGATCAGTTATCTGAAGCAAAACAAGAGCCAAGAGAGCCACGAGTGGACTTTTGCGTGTATATTGGCTTTTTTTTCAATTGTGGAGTTTTGTGTCCCAAAACCAAGATATGATTATGAAGCACTCGCCGGTGGGGGAGTCTGGAATAATTTCGACCATCCCTGGTTCTTCGACGTCCACCAAACACCCGGTAATATAGTGAATTGAATGCAATATATTAGCAAGAGCGATGCCGATGACATGTAAAATGCTTTATAAATAATTTGAAAGCAAGAACTCAGCCAAAATATACGTCGGTAACAAACACAACCAACAACCAACAAACAAATTGTTGTTTGCGTAGCTTGCATATTTCTGTGCTTTCTTTGCTCATGATTGTTTCCGCTTGTGTCAAATATTCACGAACGTGGTGACACTCGTATTGCCACAGCCTAAAAGCGTCACGTGTGAGGCGCGTATGAAGCTGGGCTCCCCGCTCGCAATTTCCTCTGCTTACGCTGCGCCATCGAGCCGCGCCGCCACGAAATGTGACCGTTGCACTTTTGTGGATGTATCAACTTTGCACATTCAATACTAGCGTTGAATTCAGACCAGCGTGGAATAAATTTTATCTCTTTCTTAGCACCTGAAGTTTACGAATTTTTCAACATATACCGGCTTATACTGAATTGTGTCCTGATCATTGGTGTTTTGAGTCGAAGTAAACGAGGCAATTGGTTAGAGAGTTCAGGTGAATTCTAATGTCAAACTTCATTGAAGCATTTCAAGGAGCATGAATAAAGTGAAAATGTGTTACCTTTTAATATGCACTGAGAATAGAAAAGCGGAAATAAACAAAGTATGCGCCTTGCTTCCTGTTCACGACTTTTTGTACTCGACCACGATAAAAAAAAAAATTGTATGCAGGCCTAGTGGCGCGAGCAGTACCTATAGTGATACCCATGCTCTGCAAGCTGTGGCTTCGCAAATCTGAAAATCGGTTAATGTCTATGGTGCAGGTAGCATTTGTTTTACGCACTGCATCAAACACCTGGTTCAATTTTTACTCTATTCTTTAGGCTCTCCAAGCAATAGTAGTTATTTTGGAGAGCATGCGTAAGCCTTCTCATACCTGAATATTCTGTTTGAATAATTTTTTTGAGCTAGCAGGCTGCTGTAGTAGTTTCACTAAAGCATTTAATTTCTTCTGCATTACTATTACAGTACTGTACACTAATGCGCAGAATTTCGGATTATTGTACAGTAACCAATGAGGACATTTACACAGGCGGTGTGCAAAAACTAAGACATTGGACTGTTAGTCAACTTTCTTCTTCCGATGGTCGGTATAGAATTAACTGCGTGTTGTGGCGTGAATAAAAAGTCCACACGGCGGCAACGACTGCCTGTAATAAGTTGTACTTATGCTGTGGAAAAAGTGATGGACGAAAGCAACCTACAAGGGTAAAATAATAAGTTTCACCTCATATTAGCTGAACACAATCATCAAAACAACGCGCATTCCTGAGCATGAACCGATGTTTGAGAAATCGTTAAAACAACGTAAACATCGGATTGGTCTTTACTGTTGCCATTTTATATTACGATGCTGAGTCCATCAAAGCGCAAATTTTGCGTAGTTTCATTGCGGAAGTGTTTGGAGCACAGGAGGCTAATTTTGATGATAGCTCCTGTCGATTTCATTATTCCACACTACCCGACTTGCCAGAACTTGTCAAATCTAACCAATTCCCGCAATTCAGTCATCGTATCACTGGCGCGTAGGCTTCGTCGTGTACAAATCGCACCGACAATGTTTTAGAATGACTCGGAAAACATTCAGTCAAATTCATAGATTTCTTTCGACCCCGTAACCAATTGTTAAAGGATCTTTTCTCTGATTAAAGACGCGCCACGCGCCCAGGGGCAGATACTGAGTGAACCAAGTTGGCGTCAAAGAGGCCGATTGATAAGTGACACATACCAAGTGGCACATAGCCAGCGACTCTATTTAACGTTAAAGCGACTCATTGAAGAGCGCCACATAGCCATTGTCACATTTTCAATGAACCAAGGTGGTCGGGCGGTTCGCTTCGAACTCGGCTATTTTAGACCAGTACATAGAGTTAGTATACTGCTTCTGGAGGAAAAGCGGGGCGAAAAAAATGGCAACCGCAAATGCATTGGCTTGTTGCTACTTCTTATTTTTGTAACGCTAACATAATCAAAATATGCAAAATCAAACTATTACACGTTGGACCTAGTACGTATGAAAAAGTTTAAAAATCATTTCTTTGTATATTTTCAAACCCCGTGCCTATTTATAAAATTTCGCTGGGAAAAATATGGGGGTTTAATGATGTGCTCGCAAGCACCTGCAATAGAGGGCACCACCATACTGAGGCAGGCTCGCAATTCGGTTGATTGCGCGTGTCGTCTGAATTTCATCTCATAGCCTGCAGTTGCAGAGAGAAGCAACATGGTAGCAACCTTGCGGTTACCGATCTAAATACATAGGTGCTGTGGGGAGGTTTTCTTTGAGAGTTGAGAATAATAATGTTATGGCTCAGCAACCTAATACTCTACTCGTATGACTATGAACTATGGACCCTAGTTAACAGCAAAACGGTTAGAGACGTATACTATATATATATATATATATATATCGGTTGTGAGATCCGCAGTCAAATTCGCGAAAATGCATGCGGGAAGTCCTCTAAGAATGTTAACCACCCAATTGTCAATAGGTTTATATACTCAAGAGTGCACTGTATCAGATTGCCGGCGAGAATAGCAGCGCAGCGAGTGTATCATTTTCTATCAGCAGTACCGTATCCACATAATGTAGCTAATAGCTAAGTAATGTAGTGATAGGAATATTTGCGACCATTAGTCATGAGAAATGTAACGTTTTCGATGACCACCTCTTGATTCCATTATTTTATAGCATTAGCATTCATGGGGCACTTGACGCACTTTGCGGGGGCTATCAATTTAAGTATGTATGTTTATTCATTTGTATCCGGCTGTTATCCTTATTGCCTATAGGATTACTGCGTATTCAGTGGTGGAATGGTTAACGCGTCGGGTTGTGGAGCGTAAGTAAGAGGGTTCGAAACCAACCATCGGAACAACTTGCAGCACTAAATATGTGGCACTGCGTACACACCTGGCTCCCTCCAACGAACCTCCTTCACGCCGACGTGGATCTCTGTACACGCGGGACTGGGTAATTGCCGCTGTTCCAAGAAACTTCTTTCGCCAAATTGCGTAACGAGGCATGTGTCACTGGCAATGTGCCGCTGTACAATGACGAAAAATATCCCGGGAGCTTCTCCGATACTGAGTGGAATTGAATCAACGTCACAAGGGTTTCTCAAGGACAGAAATACGAAGCATTAGCAGACTGCGCCACAAACGCACTGGGTATGTGCCCCTTTCAACGACCGCCCTTCGCTGCAACGCTTTAGCGAGCTGCGCCATGAACACACTGAGAATGTGCGGCTCTTCAGTGAACTTCTCGCTAACTTGGCTCGCTGAGTTTGCGGCACTGAGTGTGTGGCCAAGCGAGGAAACAGTGCTCAGTGTTCTTGGTGCTCTTGTCGTGGATGCCACGCGCGGGTTTCTCGGCAGTGCCACTAGACTACGCAACGTGTCCACAAGACATACCCATAGTCAAGCATTATAAATACTTCGGCGAATACATAACGAAGAAAGGCTTGCTCAAGCAGCCACCAAGGTAACCTGACAATAAAGGGGAAGCGGAACGCAACAATAATGAAACATAGAGCTCCTAGGGGCGACAGTAAATACGAGGTGTTGCGTGGAATCCGGAAAGAAGTAACGGTGCCAACGCTAGCGCTAGCAAGCGCCATTCTGTACTTAAAACGGGATACATTGTCGGAGTTGGAAGTTACTAAAGATCTGTAAGCCGGTTAGCTTTGAGGGCCCACGGTAAAACCACAAATGCGGTACTGCAGGGTGACATAGCTGGACCTATCTCAAAGTCTGAGAAGCGCCGAGCAAAATTAGTGTTGAAGGAAGGTCAAGAACAAGGATGAAAACAAATGGGCGGCTAACGTGCACAGTATCTGTACCTGGAACGCGCGGACACAAAACGGAGGAAGAGGTCAAGAAAGCTTGCAACAAAGTATAGGGTAATTGAAAGTGTTAGTAGAAAACCAGGAGTCATCGGAAAAAATAGTGAGAGAAACACAGGCAGCGAATGCGGTGCAAAGAATGGAAACAAGAACATGGAGATTTACAAGGAGGAGAAATAAAAAAATTAGAAACGAAAATCTTTATGATTACACAAATGGCAGGGCCTTGCTATTTGAGGTTCTAGCTGCTTGCCTATAGGCAAACACGTATGGGGGCAGATATTCGCAACAAGATGAGGCATGTGCATGCTGCAGCAGAACTCCTAAGATCGCTCAGCACATGCTCATCGAATACGAAGGAATTCAGCCAGTGGGACCGCAGGTAGCTCACACCTTCTAGAAGCGCTGGGATATAAAGTCGACAGAAACATGAATGGGTCACCAGTCTATATAAGAGACGCTTAGAGTAAAAAGCAGGGAGAAGAGATTGATAAGATCCGATCCGTTACACGCATAGACAGCGGTACAAAGTAGACAGAGAAGTTGTGAGGAAGAGAAATAGTCGCAGTTTCGCCCGAAACACGAAGCATCGATTGCGATAGCAAATTAGTAGACTTGTATACGAAGTAAGCATATGAGATTTAGTGGCCGAATTAACAACGAAACATTCCGTAACTGAATTGAAAAGTCTGGTGTAAGTTCGCACAAACAAACATGAACACATCGCATTCGATGAGCGCAGCAGCAGCAGCAGCGGGCGAACTGACCTTCGTGTGACAATAGAGCGCGCACGAAGGTATGAGCAGTCGGTGGATCCCTTTCAAGGTACGGTGCGCGCAACCTCTTGCAGCCGAGCAAAGTACAAACTTGTTGGCGGAGTCGAAGCCGCTTCCCTCCCTCTGAGGCCTATCTTGCTCCCATCGTGAGTGGGCAAACTAACGAACGCGATGGTGCGAGATAGGCTCTCCGAATATTTGGAAAATTGTAACGCTTTTGAAGACAGTCTTGTGCCCACACAAGTCGGCACAAGACATATTGTTATAACTCAATCACGACGTACCAAAACTAACGGAGCACCCTCACAACGTCAAGGTTGTCCTAGCATTAGATATAATGGGAGCTTTCGACCACATTAAACACAGCACTATCTTAGCACGCCTCAGTGAGACCCACTGTGGCAAACATACATTCAAATCCGCTGTGGTTACTCGGTGGCTATTGTGTTGGATTGCTGGGCACGAGGTCGCGCGATTGAATCACGGCCACGGCAGCCGCATTTCAATGGGGGCGAAATGCGAAAAAACAGATTTAGGTGCATGTTAAAGAAGCCCAGGTGGTCGAAGTTTCCCGAGTCCACTACTACGGCGTACCTCATAATCACTAAGTGGTTTTGGAACGTAAAACCCCATAATTTATTTTTGAACACATTCCTGTATATCAAGGATTTCTTGACGGATCGAGCCGCACTTATCAGCATCCAAGACACTGAATATGGATGGACCTTATGAAATGGGGGACGCCACAAGGCACTGAGCTTTCCCCGCTACACTCTAACTTTGCGATGGTACATCTCCCCGACCAGCTAAACTGTACTGACGGAGCGCCGCACGCGCTGTACGCCGACGATGTCACCATCTGGTCGATAGAGGAATACATAGGGCAAACGGAGGAAAGCCTGCAAGCAGCCGCTCACGTAGTGGATCGATAGGCAGAGCGCTGTCGACTCCAGTGTGCACGAAACAAACCAGAACTCGTTTTGATCTTAGACCTTTGCCGAAGGGCACTAAATAAATACGTCTCTCTTTGGGTAGTGGCTTTATACACGAGGCCAAGGAGGTGCTAATTCTCAGACTCATTATTCACAATCAAAGAAGAGTCAACACAAAACAAGAAACACTCCGCAAGGTTGTGGACCAAATGGGCCGAATGGTCTAAAGTGTCTCTCACAAGAGATGGGGATTATGAAGCAGGGATGCCGTGCGGCTAGATCATGCTTTCGTAACCAGCAGACTTCCATATTCGGTCCTCCATCTCTATCTGCGGTAGCATGATAAACACAAAGTCGAGGTTATCCTCCGCAAAGTGATGAAGAGGACCCTCGACCTCCCTGTCGCCACCTCTAACCCTATACTTCTCGCTTTGGAAGGGGCGAACACCTTCCAGTGGCTAAATGAAGCCCACTTCAGCAGCCAGTACACACGTCTAGGAAAGGCAAAGTCGGAACGGCATTTGCTGGACCGGCTTCCCTTGAAACACGACTTTCGCATTCAGAAGCGGGAAACACGCAATCAGAGTTCGATCCTTTCCCACTAAGAGCAGCCAGGCTAGGGCGGACGACTTGCTGCTGGGGGTGGTATACGGTAGCGGTCATCTACGAGGAAAAGCAAGTATATGAGCTCACTTTCAAAGCCCTGGGCTGAACACAAGCAGAACTAGCTATTGCCCGGTTTCCTCAGGTTCCTGACCTAAATATATCATAACTAACTCACGTGGGGCTTATTCAGATTATGAAGCTGGTTGAGTCACCCCACTAGTGAAACTAATATTGCGGAACTATAGCAACGGGAGAATTGATCCTAGCCCCTGTTGCCTAGTCTGGACTGCGAGCTGCCAGGGCCTAGTAGGGAATGAAGCCGGGAAAACGGCGGCCCGAGCGCTCATCCACCGGGCGTCCCAGTTCGATCCCGAGTGTATGGAAGCCGAAGACTGTTATGTTCTTACAATCAAAGACATCACGACCTATGACAAGGATAGGCATCGCCTGTACCCAAATCCTGAAAAGGGGCTGAGCAAGGATTATGATCGTATCTTGATCCGACTTTTAACTAACGCTTTATTGTGCTCGGCAATTTCGAAACATTTCGATTCTTCCTTCACTGGCAAGTGCCAATACTGTGGGGAGGTGGCTGATACCTGGCACATGGTTAAGGCTTGTCAGCTCAATTCCGCTCTTTCCGCCAACCCTAACACAACCCGAGAGGAGTGGGAGGCGGCGCTGCTCGGTTGCTCGGACCTTCAGGCCCAAAAGGCCTTGGTCCTGAGGCCTAAGATGGCGGCTGGTAACAACGGTGGCTGGTTCCAAATGGGGTCCCGGAACAGGGACTCCACCCATTGCGCAGGCTTGATGGCGCCGTGTGTTCTTGTGAAAGCGGGAAACAGAAGTCCCACTGTAGTACACGCCTCACCTCGCTTCGACTGTGGCAATACGTTGCGTCGCAATATAGATTAAGTGGTAACGTATCTCCGCTGACAGTCATCGCGGGATGGGTTGTACCGCAATCTTTTTCAACAGCGATTATTGGGCAATTCAGGTGAATTTTCGCGTCGGCGTTGGCGTCGCTTGAAATTCTCTACAAAGTTCAAGTACGATATAGCATTGCACTTCGCGCCCCTATTGCTTTGGGTGCAAACGAAAGTGTGCAAGCTTTAGCAGAGTGCGAAGGTGGCCTGATCTTAACCATCCTCCCGCATGCCTGACGTTGAGGTCACAGTGTCAAACGCCCGCTAGGCCAGCGGGGGTGGTGGAGGTGTGCACACGCTTAGGGACGGGGAGCAGGTTCTCGAGTCCCCTCCTCTACCTCGGCCGTGGCTACAAATGCAGAGTGATGAACCGTCATTCGTTCTGGATTTCGTTCCGGTTCACCGAAAACGGTTCATAGACTGAGCGAAAAAATAATAGGTCAACCTAGTTTGAACTGGTTCAAGTTAATTTTATTAGGCAAATAACAAATTGCAGGAAAACAGCACGAATATATTTTGCACCAGAACTCGACATAGCGGCGAAAGGGGTAGTTGATTGAACTAGTTGGTGTGTCATAATTAGCGACAGCTACACCGCTATGCAAAGAACTTGAACTCAACGTGGCAGACTACGACATGTGCTAACTTCTAACCGAGCTCTATTGTGCCAGAACATGAAAATATGTAGACGAATTAAAACACGTGATTAACAAGACATGAAGATAAGAAAAAGCAGGCGAAATCCGTACTTTTTTTCTAGGTGCGTGCGTCGGGACCTCCCAGCAACCTGATTTCTTTGACAGAACGAGACACGGACTGCTTGCTCGCAGTTGCTTCTAAGCTGCAGTGAAACATTTGGCGCCTTGTTTATTCTTCATGGCGCACGCAGTTATAAAAAAATATGTACATTTACCGCCAGTGCTGCAATCTACGTGAACGGAAGCTTTATTTGCAAAGAGAGAGAGGAGAATGTATTAATGAAACGCATGGAGTCATTCACCTCGCTGTTCTGCTCATCGGTAAAGGGAAGAGAAGAAAATTAGCGACTCAGGAGTAAAGATGAGGACAGGCAGTAGGATGCGAATATATAGGCGTTCATGTTGAAACGGTCCATTCGCAGATTTGAATCTAGGTTTGTGGTTAATAAATATTCCTGGAGTGCCTTAACGGTTCGCTTCATTGATATGCCCGGTGAATACAGGACCAGAACAACATGATCACTGAGCGCAACAAGAATGCCACTATTGGGACAAGCGTGCTCACACTCAGGTTGTCGTCAAACGACTGTTGCTGCTTGTCGTCTGGCTGCAATGCAGAAGCGGCACCACTGTGGCAGCCTACGGCGTCGGGAGGTCCGTGTGCGTCACAATCTTCCGGCCGCTGCACGCTGTCCGCATTCGTAGCGGCCTCTCTGGACACATCGGCTGCTGCAGAATCACCTCTGCTGCTGCTGCTGCGGTTGTCCATCGTGCACGATGTGGCGCGACACCGGGGCGGCAGCGTTTTCTGTATGTGAGGTGGCTTCAGTATGATCCTCAACATAGCAGTTGAGTGGTAGGAGTATTTATGTCGATATATATATATATATATATATATATATATATATATATATATATACGTATGAGTGAAAATAATTTTCATAAAATGGCGTTTCTGCCGTGGGCCCGGCCTTCATCGGAGTGATACATATGAAGCCCTACAAAGGTCTGTTTATCAGCCGGTGGTTGTAATACAATATACTACGCTAGCAGATACAATGCATAGACACGCAAATACAAGCAATGACAAAGTTATTGCTTGTACTTCCACGTGTATACTTATTGTATCTGCTGGCATCGTACAATCAACTACAGCCACCGGCTCACAAATCAACCATTGTGGGGCTTCATGTTTCACTCCGACGAAGGCCAGACCCACGGCTGGAACGCCAGTTTATTTAAGAAATTACCTTTCACGTGGGGTATTTGTGGAATGTTCTTGTATATATATATATATATTTCCTCTTCGAACGGTAAGCCTTCCCGGCAACTATATGAGCATTTGAGTTAGTCGACGTTGCAACGCAAACTTATTTCGACGTTATGGATGGTGACCTGCCTCTCTGATGAACAGTTTTACGGACTCACGACATCTGCTTTATACCCCTTGGCTGTAAATATCACATTGCGCAAGTAGTTTACAAAATAGACGCTGTAAAGAAAGATAACGAAGGAAGTGTGAGGATACACAGTACAAAGCCGAATTTACATTTGACATAGAGAGCGAAGATAAATGAAAGGCAGGGACGGTAATCCTACCTGAGCCCGTTTGCCTAGCTTGGTCTAGGGGCCCCATAACGTGCTATTTCAATGTTTTTACTGCCATCTCCTGACGTCAAATTTACCTAACCGCTGGCTCAAGCGTGGGGCTGTGACCTGCAGCATTGCCTGAAGAGCGAATCAAACGCAGTCCTCGTTTATAGGAGGTTGAGCGGTTTTTCTTATCTAGTTGGCTGACAGGAGGCGTCGAGCCCGATCAAGTGGAGAGGGTTTCGATGGGGCGAGTCAGCGCACTGAAAACAGATAACCAGGTGAAGAGGATGGTGCTGGCGTCTGCGATTGGTCCGCCTTCCCTTGCCTAGCTTACGGTGGCTTGTCTATAATCACGGCGGCGTGCGACGGAAGGTTAAGAACGCTGCCAAAATGGATCCTCACCTAAGAAGAGTTGGCAGAGCGATGTCGATACGTGCCGAAATGACTCGATGACGTTATACGGCCAGGAAAAGAGGTTTTGTTATACTCAAATAAACATATGTTCTCCGGCTGTTGCGAGTAGCCAGTACCTGAGCGATCGGCGGCAGCCATCTTCTATTCCTTTCGGAACGGGGCAGTCTCCGGCTATTCAGAAAAAAATGTCTAGTTGTGTTCAGCAAATAATGCATCTCTAACGCGTACACGCACATTGACGCAATCATTTTTCGCGGTTTTGTGACGTCGAATGAACGATAGGAGACATGAGTGCAGCCTGAAACATGTTGAGGAATAGCAGAGCGGTAATGACGAAACCTCGTCCAATCAGAACTAATTATTTTTTCTTTTGTTGAGTCGAATCACGCGTCATCAATGTGTGCACGTCGTATCAGATTGGGAGCAATCGCGGCTTTCGTGACGTCACGTGACAGACAGGCGAAGTGGCGCTGGTCCAAAAAAGTTTCTTACCAGTCGCGGAGGGCTGATTGTAGAACGGGAATAGAAAAAGGTTGGATTCTTCAAGTGTCACTGACACTAATGCAAAGCCAAGACTGCCTCTGTTTGGTGCAATGATTCCAAGAGAGATGTGTCTTGAGAAAGCTCGTTTCATCCAAATGAACACGCAAAGAATGCATAGAGATCATAGTAGATTTCCGTAGCTCTCGTGCGGAAATCTTGTGTGTAAACTCTAGTGTAAAACTGTCAAGACATTAATTCAAACGACATAGCTTCCGATGCAGTAAGCATGATTCACTATTATACCAACAGAGAGTTGTGCAAGGTTACTGGCAATAAAAAGTGCCGGTTTCACTGACGCAGATTACTATCTTTCGAAACAATAATAAACGTATTCACGCCCTGTAGATAAAATAAGGTAAATCGAGCGGTACATTTTTCGTCGTTTGTAAGGTAAAGGTTTGCTGCGGAAATGGCCCTCTCCCCTCCTTACCCCCCTCCTCCATACTCTGCCTTATACCAACTCGGCTTGAGGCCACACGTAAAATGAAAGCAACATACTCTTCGAAGCATTTCCATGCATACTTTGCAATAAGCTTCTAGTGGGCAGTTTTGCACTAATATGGCCAGTGAATCACTTCCTTTCCAATTCAGTAGTTTCATTACTTCTTGTGTACCCTACCACTGCTATGTAATGGCTATTGTGTTGAGCTGCTGAGCACGAGGTCGCGGGATCGAATCCCGGCCACGGCGGCCGCATTTCGATGGGGGCGAAATGCGATAACACTGGAGTACTTAGATTTAAGTGCATGGTAAAGAACCCCAGGTGGTCGAAATTTCCGGAGTCCTCCACTACGGCGTGCCTCATAACCAGAAAATGCTTTTGTCACGTAAAACCCCATAATTTAAATTAATTTTTAACTGCTATATACGCTGACACGAAGTACTTGTTAAGAAACACTCATGTAAAATTCTCCTTTTATCATGCATAATTTCTGGCAACATTTTGTTCGTTTCAGTTTCAGGAGCTCTGTACTAGCGGCGACTCTGATCTTCGGACAATACACGGCTTATAAAATAACCCTCTTACTTTATTGTGCATTATTTAGGATTTCGTCAAGCAGATTTTTTTTTCGGCTGATTTCTGCTGAAATAATTTTTCATTTCTACCCCACGCTGTTTACTTGGAAGGTGATAGCTGAACGTGTTTTCACGAGTGAGCCTAAATGGGCCGTATGTGAAATCGGAAAGATCATATTTCAAGCCGCGAGCGAAGCCAGCGCCGGAGTAGGAAGGTGCGTGGAGGTGGAGAAGTGAATCGCCGCGTTCGCGCCCCGTTTCGTTTGTGCGTCGACGCCGTGGTGCGCGCTGGGCGTCTTCGTGGCAACCGCACGCCAGCGCGTAACGCTTGTTCACGAAGTTACACGTCGCCGCAACTTTTCCTCAGGCCAATTACTTACTACTTTCGTTGCCTTTATAATTTCTGAGCAAACGAAACACCTGCCTATGTCAGTGTTTGTTGAATGGGCCATTTGTCCCAACTTCGGGTATTCCAAGGAGACAATTGCGGCGCTAATTTACGTGCTCACAATAGAATCTGTGAAGTACGCGGCGAAGACTGCGGAAAATTTTGTGAAAAACCCATGCCCTGTTCTCTCTGAAGCAGACACTGAAGTAGCGAGCGACTGTTGCAGGTGCTGTGCACCTGAGATGAACCACTCGCTAGTTCCCATGCAGCGTGCCGATCCTGTACACTCGTTGCTCAAGCATAAAAAGCAGAAACAATAATAAAGGAGGCGTCAATGGAGGGTCTCCACACGACAGGATAAAGTGAGCCTGCGTATGCCAGAGAGGAATGTCGCTCAAGGGCGCTGGCAGGGGGCACCTCCTTAGCATAGAAACATAGGTGAGAATGAAATGGAATGCTCGTCAGCTCGAATTACATTTTATGTGGGTCTATCTCGGTTGCTACTAAACACTATTTAACCCATTAAAGACCAGCGTGACCATATGGTCACGTTAGTCTGCACAGTGGATTTCAATTAATTAAGATTAGCAAAACGGCACCAAAATCGCCTTTGACGATCCGTTTGACAGATTAGAGTTCCCTTTATAGATACCAAGTGGCAGCAGCTGTCAGTCGTTTTGTGGGAGCCCCTCGCAAAGGCAGGAATAAGTGTTACTCTGCGAGTAGCGTTGCCATGCATCGCTCCAAGGGGTAAGTGTGTTTCTTTTTTACTACTTGTTTAAGCGATACTCAGATATCTTTACTTCCGTATTGCTCTTTGAATATGTGACCTTCGATGACCATTTGTGAAAGATTAATGTTTGATTTATCCATGAACGAGCGCGCTATCTTGCGCGTTACCATATGGTCACGCTGGGCATTTAGGCTACCTAACTTTTTATTTTCTTTAACTGCATTCTCATCTCGTGCACGGCTGCTGGCGCGTTCTCGCAGTGGTTATTTCTTATTTTATTGTCTGAATAGGTTGATGTTGGAAGAAATAGTGAAGCATTCTTAGAGGAACATGACGTGTCAGTGATCTATATCGAGCCGCCAGAGGCTAGCACCTATTCGGATGAAAACTCGGCCGATGAAGACTCAGGTGAGCTCATTGACATTCTAAGCAGGTGGTAGCTATTAGCCGGCGCTGAAACTTTTCTCTGACAGACGCCGCATTGGTTGATGCGACTCGGACGATGACGACCCCGGCGCGCAAGGTGACAGGATATCAGAGGTTTCTTCTTCTGTAGTTGATGCGGCCATTCCGGCAAAATTATCGACTGCTTCTAAGTGGACGAAGGGTGATCTCCATACAAGCCTTGGCATATTTCCCGACCCAAACTTTGCTGCTTACAGGGACTTTTCACCTGTTGAGTTGTTCGATCTTTTTGACAACGCCGTACTCGATAGGGCAAGTTGAGAAAAAGCGAATCAAGGTGGCCCATCCAAACACTGTTGCTAAGTGCAAGATTTACAGGAGGTACGGACCAGATGGATGCAAATGCAGGCGCCTATAGGATTGCAATCCGTGGCAAAAAGTGGTGGTGGCGGATTCTCACTTCACTTTGTGATGTATCTATCAGCAACGCTTGGGCGCTAATTCGTAGCACAGGGTTCCGCGTGACGCAGGTGGAATTCCGCAGGCAAATTGCACAAAGCTACCTGATGCGATGGGACAATAAGCCCAGAGGACCTGGTCAACGCAGAATACCAAAGACTGGTGATGTCCTGACTGGTACACGGTATGACCAAGTGGCCCACTTTGTTGCACCAATACCTAATGGCAAGAGGTGGAGGTGTGCATGAGATAATTGCAACAGCGTGGTGCACACACAATGCACAAAGTATGACGTCGGCATGTTTATTCCATGAGTTAAACCATATCACACTAAATAAGTGCCCGACTGTTCGCTATGTATGTTTTTTGTGATGTTTCATGGCTTGAAATAAATGTGTATAACTTCGCGTATTTTGCTGTAGCCTAAGGGCCCAGTGTGACCATATGGTCACGGGCTATATTTCAGAAACTAATTAGGCAAGAGTAATAATTCTTTGCATGTGAATGATTAGTATAAATGTAAGTTAAGATATCACATTTATTTGAAGATAGCAAGAAAATAAAGAAACCGGTCCCTAATGGGTTAAGGCCAGTTTACGATCGAGCTGTCCAGCACTGCAAGTGGCACCGCACGCTTACAGTCGGGGGGAAAATTACACGTCGAACACTTGTGCACAAATTTCGGTTTATACTGCGTACGGTTTACACTGTGTGCACAGCGTGAAGCGAAATTTTTTATATATGCAGGGTGTCCCAGCTAACTTGGACAAAGATTTTGAAAAATACCTATGCGTTCTTCAGAACAGTAATCGAGTGGCTGTTAGCGTTTATCTAAACTGACAGTACCCTGTTTTTCTAGTCTTTTTTTGAGTAATTAGCCGAGATAAAATAATTAACTTTTTAAGTAAAGCTTCAAACGTTCAGGCGTCAACAGGAAAGTTCTGGAGCTTCATAAATAATACCTAACCCAGGTATTTCCAGCGAGATAAACCTAGCGCGGATGTTTTTATTCGGGAAGAAAGAAAGACCGCGCAGTTTAAGAAATGCCCCGTGACAGCGCACTCTATGCGCCCGAATGCACCACGATTACAGGACTCTCAACCATGAATTGTGAAAAGCATCGGTCGCTTCGCACCCTTCGTGCTGCCCACGACACAGCTTCGCGTTGTGCTTGGTTCCGAGAAAAATACCAGTTGGTTCGGGCGGCAGTTGAAATACAGCGCGGCTCCCGTTTCTGTGGGGATAATTGCACTCTCACGCTAGCAAAATGCATGCGGAGGAAAAATGACAAGCTCAAGAGGTTGAGTTTTGGAGCAAGGCTCCAACAAGCAAACACGCATTATAACATGCTTGATAACGTCGTATTTATTACGCTGGTTGTCACAAAAAGAATTGTAAACTGACGCGGAAGGTTGCTTTTTATCTTCCTGTCCATTTCTTGTCGGCAAAGAATTTGTAATTTCATATTACTTACGTGCCTTTTCCATGTCGTACAAAAGTTTCACACAGATGGCTCTTTTCGTGGATAGCGGTTGTAGAGACTTATCGCTGAGATGTCTGTCTAAAGAATGTGTTGAAACAAGTCGCCCTCTGCCATAATACAGTATTGACACCTTTTCAGAACGTCAGATGTAGCTTTTTTGATGACGCAAGACGGTATCTCGCTGCACGCCTCAGCAATCTCTACCTTTAGCGCTTCTGGTGTAGTTGTAGGTTTGCGGTACACTCGGTCTTTCACATGTCCCCACAAGAAGAAATCAAGAGGTGTCAAGTCCGGTGACCTTGCAGGCTATGCCACTGGTCCATGCTGCCCGACCCACTGGCGTTTGAAGGCTTCGTCAAGCCAGACTCAGGCAAGGCTGCTGCTGTGAGCTGGCTCACAGTCGTGCTGATAGCAAGTTCGCTTTAAAAACTAAAGAGGAAGATCACAGCGAAAATCTTCGACAGGCCCTTCCAATATATCGTTCACGTACCTCTGAGCAGTGAGCATGTGGTGAAAACATATGAGGCCACTTATTCTTCCGCCAAAAATACCGCACCACTCACTGAATGACCATCAGTACTGGTGTCTGGTCTGTGACACCCACCGCGGATTCCTATCGCTCCAGTAATGCGCATTATGGATGTTGACTTGAGAATTTCTGGAGCAGGTTGTCTGACCCGCCCAGAGCACTTTGTCCACAAGACCCAGCATTTCGTCACTGTTCCCAAGCATCCGATTTGAGAAATCAAGCCACCAATGAAAGTCTCGTTTTTGCAGCTTTTGATGCAGTTGGAGGCGACACGGATGCATTTCAGCCTTCCTGAGAACTCTTGACACTGAAGACTTAAATGCCGACCTAACCAGTCACATCTGGCACGATAGAATGAGGGTTTGCAGTCATGGAAGCCAAAATGTCTCCTTCAGCCTCTTCACTGATGGTCCCCTTTCTGCGCCTCGTCTTCTTGAAGCTACCTCTTTCTTTCAGCATCAAGTAACTGCTCATAATTGTGTTAGCGCTAGGCCTTGCCCACATTGCCAATTTCGGTACACCTTGGCAGCTTTCCCCTTGTCGCCCCGTGCTGCTCCCAAGGCTAAGACCATGTTCGCCTTCTGCTCGCTTGGGAACGGCATGCTTTAGGCACTGAAAACAAATTCTTCGAAACGGTTGCGCGGCACGACAGTAATAGACAGTCGAGCTCACATGCATCTAGCCGCTGGCACAGCTTGGAAGAAAATCAGCGACCCGCCGTGGTTGCTCAGTGGCTTTGATGTTGGGCTGCTGAGCACGAGGTCGCGGGTTCAAATCCCGGCCACGGCGGCCGCATTTCTATGGAGGCGAAAACACCCGTGCACTTATTTTAGGCGCACGTTTAAGAACCCCAGGTGGTCGAAATTTCTGGAGTCCTCCTCTACTGCGTGCCGCATTATCAGAAAGGGGTCTTGGCACGTAAAACCCTATAATTAAATTAAAAAGAAATGTGGCGTTATAACAACTGATGCTCCCCCTCGCACAGGTTCCAGATGTATAATGCATTTATTGGGTGTATTTTTGTATTCCACTTCGACTTGAACGCTGGAAAAAAAATCGCTGTTCTCGTCACATCGGAATAAACGGCTGGTGACGGCAACTTCTACGGCGACAGGTGCGAGCGGCTGCTGACGAAGCGCATTTTCGGAGCGCCGTCCCCAGCCGCTGCCGGTAATGTCAGAGCCGAGCAAAGATTGAAGCCCTTTCTCCTAAGTGAAGGGAAGGGGCGGCGCTGGCGATATTTTTACAAATCACTCATGAGAGCGCTGTAATCGCGGCGCATTCGGGCACACAGTGCACGCGGTCACGTGGTAGTTTTTACACTCCGCGGACTTTCGTTTTTCCCAAATAAAAACGGCCACGCTATGTCTATCTCGTTGGAAGTACCGGGGTTGGGCAACATTTGTGAAGCTCCACAACTTTCCTATTGACGCCTGAACGTTTCAAGCTATATTTACAACGTTAATTTATCTCGACGAATTAGTAAAAGAAGAGGAAAAAAATGGTACTGTAAGTCTAGATAAACGCTAACAACATCCACAATATATATATATATATATATTTATGTATTTATTTATTTATTCATGAATACTGCGATCTTGTACACAAGATCATAGCAGGTGGGAAACATTGTGTTAAGATACAGAATTACAGACACAAAGAAAACAAAATTGCACATAGAAATTCAACAATAGAATACAGCGACAAGGTCAATTAACAACAATCAATTCAAATGCTCTTGAAATGAATGTAATGATGTCTGTCTGACAACATCATCCGTGAGGTTATTCCAATCAGTGATGGTCCTTGGAAAAAAGGAATATTTAAAACAATTAACTCGCGGATTTAATGGTGTTATAGAAAGAGAATGGCGATTTCTAGTTTGGTACCCAGAGGAATAGGTAAGGATATTGGAGGTGTCATCTTTGAGATTATTATTAATTAATTGATAGAAAAACTTTAAGCGACATATGCGATTTCTGTTAGGAATAGAGGGTAAACCGCTTTTTTTGAGGAGGTCACTGACTGATGCTCGCCCGTAAGTGTTATATATAAACTTTACTCCTTTCATTTGGGTTCTTTCAAGTTTATTTATGTTTACCTTTGTAAAAGGGTCCCAGATAATTACTGCATATGGGCGTCTTGCGCTGGAGTTTGAGGTATAGTAGCGGCGCCTGGTGGCGGCGCGGGAAACGACATCTGGGTCGTACCAGCTTGGGTCGTATTGAGCCCTGGCTGTGGCGAAGCACGTTTCTAGGCCGAGTTTTGCGTCGATTCGCACTTTTTTCTGCCCTGTTGCGAGTGCGAAAAGGCTCGTCACTTCTCACAGACCACGTCGACCACGCTGCGAGCTGGTCGCAGCCTATAGTTTAACGAAAACGGACTCTCCGTGTGCCGTGGGACGTAATGCTGGAAGCAGAAGGAATCGGCGACGCCGACCCGGAGGGACCTAGCTCAGCATCGAAAAAGCGTCACCGTCGATACTGCTGCGTCGTGGGCTCCCATGAACAAGAAGGCCTGAATCCCAACAGCCTATTCTATCGTTTCCCTTCAAGGCCTCACGAAGCGGAGCGTCGGGCGCGCTGCATAACTGCAGTTCGTCGCGCTGGGTAAGCGAAACTTCGCACCATGCTGCCTGCTTCACCTGTCTTGAAGCTTGCTTGATTATAGATCTGCGTTCAAAAATTCGGTCTTTTGCACCTACAGTCCCGACGGCAGACCGACATAGCAGCAGGTATGGCTGGTGATTCACGATTCAAAACCCGGCCACAGCAACAATTAACAATTCGACCGGTGCGAAGTGGTGCAAGTGGTGCGAAGTGGTGCCCAGGTTTGTGCAAATGACCACAAATGGCCGGGTTGATTCGGTGATAATTCACTACCCCACTACGAGCAGCACAGGTTCGAGAGTTAAATGCGCTCATACTTGACCTCAAGCCAGCATGTTGAGGCAGCGCAGCAAGGTAGTATTGATTACAGCAGATCGATTTTCGAGCGTTGTCATTAAAAGCTACATCAAGCGAGCAGCGCACGAGCTCGCGCTGCGCGATTCGCACGTACGTGCGAGCTCATATGCATTGCATCAGTTATTACCAGTTACTAAAAGGGACAGATGGCCGCTACTACAACGCAGGCCTAACTACATGTTTAGCGGCATGCAGTCAACAAAGATTGCAGGAGACCCGCCGTTTCGCGGCATGTCGAAAGACCGCTGCCGTCGCGGCGCGTACGATCGTGCGCTCGAGCAGTTCGTACATCGCGGCATGCTGAAAGACCGCTGCCGTCGCGGCGCGTACCGTCGTGTGCTCGAGCAGTTTCGTACACATGATGTCTGCTTATCGCTGCTGTGGATTCATTTATAGCAAGCATTTCCTCGTGTTTGTGCGCCTGAATCTAGCAGCGTGAAAACCTTACCTGAAGTTCCACTTCGTACGCGACTCGCTTCACTTGCGATTGACACCGCGCTAAAACTTCGCCGCTTAATTCTTGAACGGCATACACGTATTCGGCACTGCATAATTTCTTGCCTTTAGGCAGCGCGCCACTCCTGAAAAAATCGGCGCCCGATATTCGCTGCAGGCCGTGATACAACACAACCGAAAGTGGCGGGTCCATATTGTAAACGTGTTTTCCGAAGCAGACGACCGAGCTTGGTACGACCCATTTTAGGACAGAGGGCGCTTTTTAGCACCTTTTTCGCAGCGCCCCCTGGGCAATGCAAGAGCCCCATTCTAAGATTGGTCTAATAATAGTGTTGTAGGCAAGGAGGCGTGTACCAGGGGTTGCTAGCTTAAGCGAGCGTCGTAAGAAAAAACAGCTTTCGGAGAGCGTTTGCTGAAACATAGTCGACATGCCTGGTCCAAGAAAGGTTATCAGAGATCCATAGACCTAGATACTTATATTCTGTGACTTCACGAAGAAAATTATTATTAGCAGTGTAGTAATATAGAAGAGGGATCTTTTTAAGTGTTATTCTCATAAATACGGTTTTTTCAAAGTTAACTGAAATTTGCCACTTCTCACACCAAGAAACTATTTTTGCAAACTCATTATTCAGCCTAATTTCAGCCAATCTTCGAATTCGTCAAAACGACTGTAAATGCAGGCCGTCTCCCTACCGAAAATATATATATATATATATATATATATATATATATTGCATTTACATTCCTGCATTTACAGTCGTTTTGACGAATTCGAAGATTGGTCAAGGCGCGATAACTTGATATTTTATGGCGTTGCTGATGACCGGACAGAAACGTGAGCTGCTTCTGATCACAAGGGCGGGGTATAATTTCTTCAGCGCTCAAAATGGAACTGTCAAATGAGGCCATATCTCGTGCCCACAGACTGGGAAAGTTTTCGCCAAAGAAATGCCGTCCGATAATAACTAAGTTCACTAGTTTTAAAACAAAAAGCGAAATATTTTCCTCAAAATCCCAAATGAGACCGACTTGCATCACTGTAAGTGAAGATTTTAGCATTTCCACCCGCACAGCCCGCAAAAAAAACTAATCGAGTTTGGAAAAGCTAGCGGTGAACAGTTTTCAGTACGCTACAATAAATTCATTATCAAAAAGAAGGCTTATATGTACCACCCATCTACTAACAGTGTCTGTGAGATCGAGTCCGGAATCGAGGCTGATGAATGATTCTTGCATCCTTCTCAGTCACCGTTCGATCTTCTGCGCATGACACTCCTCCGGCATAGCCAAACTCGGACACACACCGCCTTGCACCTGATAATAATCTGCTCTTTTCGAACATTCGTAGTGTTGTAAATAAACGTGATGACATATCTTCCCTAATCGATGCATGCACTGCCGACATTGTCACTTTGACAGAGACCTGGCTATCGTCAAAAATGTCAAACAAAGAAGTATTCGAATGCCAACAACAATATTGTATCTATCGGTGTGACCACGGTACTAGATTAGGTGGCGGCGTGCTTATCGCAGTGGCCGACAGGCTCAAATCATTTCACATTCCTCTTTCTTTCAGTTTAGAAGCAGTCTGCGCAGGAATTAGAATAAACTACCGCGGTGTTATTTCTTTGCGCATGTTATAGGCCACCAAGCGCTTCCTCTACGTTTTGCGCTGAACTTCATGACCTGCTTAATACCATCGTAATAATGTTTCCACACTCACCCATTTTCCTAATGGGAGATTTCAATTACCCCAACATAAACTGGTCCTATCCTGTGCCAACTGTATCCGACTCATCCAGTGATAGCAAGGCATTTCTCGGTTTGTGTTTTGATTTCCATCTTACTCAGCTGATTACTCAACCAACGAGAACTACAGCAACCAGTGCTAACATCCTCGGCTTAGTTTTGACTACCGCTCTGGTTCTTGTCAATTCTTTAAGTATTTTACCAGGGCTTTATTCATTCATTGTTTTATTAATTTCCAGCTTAAGGAAAACGTCAACCGTCCCAATAGCAAGCAAAACAAACGCGCCACGCCAGCCAAACGTCGCGATCGGCACAGATAGCCGGGCCTCGACGCGCCATGAAGGCGGACGCGATCATGGAGTGAGTGGCGCGCCACGTGTCGGGGCAGCGCCGTACATTGCGAGGAGGGGGCCTTCTGTGTTTGCCGCAAGATGGCTCTGCGTGTGCGCAGAGCGCAGAAGAAATGTAGCGGAAACGTACTTCGCTACTCGTGAAACTGCGACTTCTGTAAGTTACATGGTCATAATTACCGATATACACCGCAGTATAACTTTCTACGGCACGTTTCTAAGGCAACACCGCATTCACTAGAGGCGATTTTGTCCCATTTCGAAGGAACGAACTCGTGGCTGAGTGGTAGCGTCTCCGTCTCACACTACGGAGACCCTGGGTCGATTCCCACCAGCCCATCTTGCAAGATGTTTTTTTATTTATGAAGCGCCTTCTGGGACTTATCGCTCACGGCCAACGCCACCGACGCCGACAACACCGGCTTTTCTGCGACACTAGCTCCTTAACGCTGTCGCGTTAATACATTCGAGACTACAGTAAAGCCAACTACGCATCAATGAACAGACAACTTTGAGCTTTTGTATGTCACATGGTGGTGACGTTGAAGAACACAGTAGCAATACTGTGAACGACAGAACTAAATTTTATTGGGCGAACCTGTGCCCACAAAACAAGCTACACTTATAGCACAACGATAGCGGCGAACACAGTCGGCGATCGTCGAAAATCTGATCAGCGGGTCAAGCGCGTCGGCTTCTATACAACAGTCGTCGAATGTTCCAGACTAATCGTTGGGACCCGCTTGCCTTCCACGAAGTTCTACACCATTTGCGGCAGGCGATGAAATCAGATAACATAAGGTTCGGCGACGACAGACAGCGAATAGAAGCATCGATAACTTTCCAGAAACTTCGGATACATGCAGGCGCGTCCCGCGCTGTGCGATAACACTTGTTAGGCGGCGAAACGTGGTCGCCCGATAAAGTACACGCGTCAATATGCCAGAGTTTTACACTCGGAGCGTTGAACAGAACTGGTTGCTTTTCAAAAATAAAGTTAATGAATTAGCACAAGAATACATACCCCTCCGAGTTGTTCGGTGTAACCATCGAGCAGCGTGGTTTAATGCATCCCTAAAACGTATCTAGAACAGGAAGAAGCGGCTGTTTCGACAAACTAAAAAACGGAACACAACTGATAGCTGGCGTGCGTATCAGCAGGTTGCTTCACTGTTTAAAAACGCAGTCAAAGAAGCTAAACGCGTTTTCCTTTACAATACACTTCCATCTCTGCTGACTGAAAATACTAAAAAAATTTGGAAAACTGTGAAGGGTTCTGAATGTAACACAATATCATTAACTGATGTAGATGATCCTGTTGTTCCACAAGAAGAATGTTGTACTGTGCTCAATGAAGTGTTTTCTAAATCATTTTTGAATAACATGTTGTCCTGTGCTTCTCTACCTGAAGTTGTTAAGATGAATTTTCCTTAGATGGAGCCCTTGCAAATCGATTACGATGGTGTCGTGTGCAGTGGCTGCACGTCTACCGATAACCGACACGTGCGCTACTGCGACACGCGCCTTTGATAAGGGCTTATATACCGCGGCGCCGGGCGTAGCCCGCGCACTTCTTCCCAGCTTATCACAGACGACGGCCCAGCTGTGCTGGCACTCGCCAGTCACCTTGTCCATGGAATAAAGAAATTCCTTTTGCGTACTTTCCCTGCAGCTGCCTGGTCTGTCTGGTTCCTGCTTGCCTGAAAGAACACCACATAATGGCGACGAGGATCAACGCATCGACAGAGGTACCCTGCAGCTAAGCTGGCATTCTCTTCTTCACTTTGGAACCGACAATACTGCGAGATGGCCTCGCAGCTGGGACAGTTGAAACCTTTGACGACTCGACCAGTGACTGGACGTCGTACGACGAGCGACTCTCATCGTACCTGAGGGCAAACAAGGTTCCAGCCGACCTTCAAGTTGACATTTTCGTGAGCGTCATCGGTCCGAAAACCTACCAACTGTTAGAGTGTTTGACTGCTCCCGATACGCCTACTTCGAAGTCGTTAAGCGAGTTTAGGGAAGTTTTGAGAAAACACCTTCGCCAAAGCCATCCGTTATTGCCGAGAGAGCCAAGTTTTACCGCGCCGTGCAGGGCGAAACGAAGACGATAGCTCAGTTTGTAGAAGAGATACGCAGGCTCCCTTAAACCTGCTATTTCGGTTCTTTTCTCGACGATGCGCTTCGCGACAAGTTTGTGTTTGGCATGTGGCGAATAGACATCCAGAGACAGCTGTTCGTCGAGGACAAGCACTTAACTTTCCAGAAGGCAGTTGACTGTGCTCTGGCGTGCGAGGCCGCAATGAACAATGCAGTGAGAGCCGATGATTTATCAGACAGCGGTGGCTTAGTTAACCGAATGCATAGCGGAAAGCAGAAGAATAAGTACACAAGTAAACGTGGCAAATCACAGCAGCGCTATCGCTGTGGTTCTCTCAAGCACGATGCGCAAGCGTGTCCGCACGCACGAGCTACTTGCTTCGAATGTAACCGGCAGGGGCACATACGCAGAATGTGCAGAGCAAGAGTGGAACCAAAAAACCAGAAGCAGTGCATGCGCACGCTTCAGTGCAAGACCCAGCACGACTTCACTAGGCTCAACAGTGTCGACGTGTCACGAACGGCACCCATAATGGGAGGTGCAAAAGTAGAAGGAACTACCGTACACATGGAGCTCGGCACTGGAGCAGCAGTATCGGTCATGTCGCACTATCAGGCTAAAGTGTACTTTCCTGGTGCTCGTTTGCAACCAGCAAATGTGCAATTGAAGACGTACACAGGGGAAACCGTAAAGCCTGTAGCAGTAATGGATGTGCTGGTCCGCTACAATAACCAAGAGGCACGATTGCCGCTTTACATTGTTCCGCAAGGCGGCATACCGCTATTAGGTCACAACTGGCTACAGCATATCAGGCTAGACAGGGGTAGCATTCGAGGACTTTGCAAGGTGTCCACTGCCAGGCAGTCCACCCGCAGCACTGGAAACGCTGCTACAGAAAAACGAAGACCTGTTTAAGGATGAGGTAGGGACCACACAAGGAGAACAGGCAAGCTTCCAGTTTAAGGATGACCAAGTGCCTCGTTTTCTAAAAGCACGGAGTGTGCCTTTCGCTCTTGTGAAAAAGGTAGAGGCTGAATTGGAAAAGCTCGAGACGTTGAGAATCATTTCTCGTGTTGCCAGTAGCAAGTATGCTACGCCAATTGTTCCTGTAGTAAAGTGCGACGGGTCAATTAGAATCTGTGGAGATTACAAACTCACGCTGAACCCGATCCTAAATGTCGAGACGTACCCGGTTCCAAAGCTGGATGAGCTTTTGGCAGCATTAGCGGGAGGTCAGAAATTCTCCAAAATTGATTTAAGTCGGGCTTATCAGCAGGTCGAGATGGACGAGGAATCCAAAGCCTACCTGACCTTGAACACGCCCAGAGGCTTATATGTTGTTAACCGCTTGCCTTTTGGCATCGCCTCAGCGCCGGCAATCTTTCAGAAGATCATGGATAATATTCTGAAGGGCCTTGACGGAGTTACTTGTTACATCGACGACATCATGGTCGCCGGAAAGACTGAACAGGAGCACCTGAAAAATTTGGAGGCGGTATTGAGACGGTTATCAGACAGAGGCATCAGGATAAAGAAAGAAAAATGCGAGTTTTTCAAAGACAAGTTGCAGTACTTGGGACATGTCATTAGCGCGCACGGATTGAACCGGCAACTGACAAGCTAGAAGCCATCGCAAAGGCTCCGCGTCCCACGGACAAGCAGCAATTACGTTCACTGTTGGGCTTGATAAACTATTATGGCAAGTTTGTTCCTAACCTGTCAAACGTCGTTTTACCCCTAAACAGATTGCTGCGGCTCGATGTTCCGTGGGCTTGGAGTGACGAGTACGAAGCAGCCTTCTCGGATATCAAGCAGCTGCTGTCGCAGCCACCGGTTCTCGCTCGCTACGAGCCCAGTGCGCCCCTGCAACTGTCGTGTGATGCATACGGTATAGGAACTGTCATCTCTCACGTGGAGCCAAATGGTCAGTGCCATCCGGTTGCGTACGCATCACATACTTTATCTTTAGCGGCGGTCATTTATAGCCAGCTGAAACAAGAAGCGCTCGCTCTAGTTTTCGGCGTCAAACGCTTCCACTACTATCTTTTCGGGCGTTCATTTGTTCTCGTTACTGACCACAAACCCTTGCAGACAATTTCCGGTCCCAAGACGGGAATACCAACTGTTGCCGCAGCTAAACTGCAACGCTGGGCTTTGGTTCTGTCTGCTTACAATTTTTAAGTATGATCCATAGAGTCAAAACGTCGAAGCAGATTGTTAATCTCGATTGCCTCTGCCAAGTGAAAGTGAAGAATGCTCGGATGACCAGTTCTATCTCCTACGCATGCAGTCCTTGCCAATCAACTGTCGTGATGTGGCACGCGAAACAGCCCGAGATCCGATTCTAAAGATGGTCATGCAGCACGTAATAAACGGTTGGCCTGAAAACGTCGTGAGTGAAGAAATGAAGCCGTTTTTTCACAGGCGCTGTGAACTTTCTGCACAGCTAGGATGTCTTCTTCTTGGAATGCGTGTCGTTATTCCTCAGAAACACCAGTCGCAGGCGCTCGAAGAATTGCACCAGGGACAACCTGGAATTGTTCGGATGACAGAATTAGCACGCAGTTACGTGTGTTGGCCAGGCATCGATCGCGACATTGAGACCCAAGTGCGTTCTTGCAACACCTGTATAACTCAACGCGCGATGTCTTGCCCGACTCCTTTGCACCCGTTGGCATGGCCAACCAGACCATGGAACGTCTGAACATAGATTTTGCAGGACCTTTCAAGGGTGCCATGTTCCTGGTTGTGGTCGACGCTCGTTCCAAGTGGCCGGAGGTGTGCCAAATGCGAGACACGTCCGCGGAAAACATAGTAAACCGTCTCCACGAAATCTTCTGCAGGTTTGGTTACCCTGAAGTTGTGGTATCTGACAATGGGCCTCAATTCATCTCGGCTGTGTTTTCAAACTACCTTAAAAGCATTGGCACGCGCCATGTAAGGGCGTCAGCCTACCATCCGAGCAGTAATGGATAGGCTGAACGATTTGCCCAAACTTCGAAAGAGGCACTGCGGAAAAGTACTGCCGCGAGCTTAAGCACAACGTTGGGAGAGTTTTAGTTGTCTTACAATAACACTCCACATGCGACCATGGGCGAGGCGCCGGCCACTCTCCTGTTACAGCGTCTACTCCGCGCCCGTCTAGATGCAGTCAAGCCGTCGCTGCAGCTGAAGGATTCCATGCGGCAGTTCATCCAGACAGTGCGTGGCAAGCAGCGCGCACGTGGATTCGCTGTGGGTAAAATTGTTCTTGTGCGAAGTTTGAGACGCGGTGCAAAGTGGTTGCCTGGCATTGCGTTAGGGCGGACTGGACCTGTTTCATACAGAGTTCGTGTGGAAACAGGTCGAGGTGTATTTGCCTGGAAGCGCTACCAGAACCACATAATTCAAGCCAGGGATATGGACTTTCCATACATCCCTGAACAGCGAGACAACCCCAAGCAGCCGCGACCCGAGATGACGCCGGTGCAGCAAGCTTCGTCTTCTCTTCCAGCCATGGCAGAGCGGCGTTATCCTGCAAAGCAGTGGCGCCCTCCGGACCGCTATGTGTCATGAACTACATTTTGTTTCAATGCATGCGGCCGAACTACAATAAGAACGGGGCAGTGTAGTGGCAGCACGTCTACCGATAACCGACACGTGCGCTACTGCGACACGCCCCTTTGATAAGGGCTTATACACCGCGGCGCCGAGCGTAGCCCGCGCACTTCTTCCCTTGATTCGTAAGCTAAAGATTTCGTCATCGTCAGGAATAGACGATATTAATTCCAAGTTTTTGAAAACTACCGAAGTGTAGTCTTCCATAATTTTGTGCAACATCTTTTCGCAATCTATACTGTCGTGCTCATTACCAAAGGACTTTAAATTCGGCAAGGTGGTTCCATTATTTAGGTCTGGCGACGTGCATTGACCTTTAAATTACAGGCCCACTCACCGTGGTTGCTCAGTGGCTATGGTGTTAGGCTGCTGAGCACAAGGTCGCGGGATCGAATCCCGGGCATGGCGGCCGCGTTTTAATGGGGGCGAAATGCGAAAACACCCGTGTACTCAGATTTAGGTGCACGTTAAAGAACCCCAGGTTGTCGAAATTTCCGGAGTCCTCCACTACGGCATGCCTCATAATCAGAAAGTGCTTTTGGCACGTGAAATCCCATAATTTAATTTTTTATATTACCGGTCAATTTATCTAACAAATGTGCCATGCAAAATTCTAGAGCATATAATATTACTCTATTCTCATCAACGTCCTAGACACAAATTCATTTTTTTCATCTCGCCAGCATGGGTTCCGTAAATCGTTTTCCTGTGATAATCAACTTATTTCGTTAACACATGACCTCTGTGCCGCGTTAGATAATGGATTTCACATTGACACCACCTTAGACTCTTAAGCATTTGATCTCGTCTCTCACCAATGACTTTGTCTAAAATTAAATACACTTAACATTGACCGTAACATTATCTCATGGATTGAACACTTCTTATCCAATAGAACACAATTTGTTTCAGCTAACAATTCTGACTCTTCCCGTTGTCCTGTCAGTTCCGGGGTGCCGCAAGGTACTGTTCTCGGACCCTTGCTCTTTCTCATTTATATTAATGATTTGCCTAACTGTGTAGCGTCCTCCATAAGGTTATTAGCGGACGATTGTGTCATTTGCAGAGTAATATCATCAAATTCTTACGCTCTAAAACTACAATCTGATCTAGACAAGGTAACTAGTGCGACACTTGGAAAATGCGACTTAACAGCCAAAAGTGCAAACTAATGAGGATTTCCCGCAATACTGCTTCGTCTAACCTATCCAACTATCACTTAAAGGACTCTGTATTAGAAGAAGTCAGTTCCTACAAATAGTTAGGCGTCCACATAACATCTAAGTTTTCCTGCCAAACACACATAAACCACATCACTAAGAATGCTAACCGTGCGCTTGGTTACCTCCGTCGCAATTTCTCTATGGCACCCGCTAACTTGACCCTTTCAGTCCTGAATTATTCTTATTGTCAAAATTTTTTTTCTTTCGGCTAATCTTAGTTTACTACAGCCCAACGAACTCCATCGAATTAGAAGATAGCGCCGTGTCTTATATATAGGACACAGGGCCTAAAGGTCGTAGAAAGAAGTAAAACAGAAATGTGGGATTATTATTTATTTTCTTGCTTCTGTAGACATCTGAAGGGTGGAAAACTATCACTGTACATGCAAAAGCTCAAAACCATCGTATACACAGCTTAGGGTAAGTGAAAAGCTTTGAAACAGTTTTTCTCGCTGGTTATGCACAGGTGTACATTGCACTTCTCACACTTGTTTTTCGACTTTCTTTTACATCCCTCACGCTTGCATCGCTGTTGCTCGGCTGTTGCCAGGGGCCACTGACCGGTTTGGTCATACCGGACGTCAGACGCTGGTCGCTGCGCGGTACAGTTTGCCTTTTCAGAGGCTGCAGGGGAGAGGAAGATGGTCGGCCACGTTTGCGCGGCTGGTCGGCAGTTGCAACTTTTGCGAGGCATTCAACTAGGCCCAATGTGAATTCCAGCAAATCCATTTGGTGCGTTTTGCTTACTCTTTCAAGATCAGCTTGACGCCTGTATTCCAGCCATGCATTCGTCACAGCAGGGTTCATGAAATTAGTTATTACTTTCAGGGTCCATTTCCTTGATCGAGCAGATGTTCGGTACAGACTTATGAGAAAATCTGTCTTGTCCACGCCTCCCATGCTCCGGTTGTACTCCCGGACAATCGCGGGACGCTTCACTTTTATGAAGGCGCCATCCGCCTTGCTCCATCTTGGCACTTCGTCTTCGTCATCGATACCGAGGAAGTTCAATGCCATTGTTACCGCCCGGTTGTCCATCCATCTCGTGAGGATTATTTTTCTATCACCACTAACCATGCTGTCGGATGAACCTCTTCCCCCCTGTTTCAGTTGCTTTTCCGGCTTCAGCGAACACTTCTCTCTCCTGTTTGAACGGACTGTTCCAGCCGCATATATCTTCCTTTCAAGAAGTACACGCAATACTGGAAAGGAAGTAAAATAGTTATCGGAGAAGAGTTTGTGCCCAATGCCATCAGGTATACTTCTGGCGAGGTGAAGGACGAAGGCTCCGGTGACTCCAAAGCCTTCCTTATTTTCCGGTTTCAGCTCAGTTGTAGACACTTCGTAAACGAGAAAATCATCTATAATTCCAAAGGCACCACACAGCATAAACACCTTCACACCCCAGGGGTTTGGTTTGCCTTTGACATACTGCTTGATGTCAAGCTTTCCCTCGAATGGTATGATTTGCTCATCTAAAGAGAGGTGCTCCTCCAGACGGAGCGCTTGACACCTTTGCAAAAATGAGTTCAAGAGTAGTCTCACTTTCCACAAGCGGTCGTTGCTGTCGTGGGGTCCATTCACGTCAACTATGTGCAGGCAGTTGCGCAGATTGTCGAAGCGCTTTCGTGACATGTTTAAACTTTACAAAAGCTCCGTTTTCAGTGACGGCTTCCAATACAAGCGCAGCCGTGGGTGCCGCACGACACCCATAGCCAAATTCATAGAAATAAGTTTCCTAATTTCTTCTTTATTTGTTTGAACTGATTTTCCCTCTTGAAAAATCGAATACATCTTCGTCTTGTCGGCAAGCTAAACAAACACACTTTTTGGGACGTACTGAAAAAAATAGTCATAGGGCGTGCGGGGCGAATCGAGGTCATTCTCATTTTCATCCCCGGTGGTATGAAAGTCAGTCCCCGGTTTTCACGATGCCCTCCTTCTCCACGACATTTTCTCCGTGGAAACTTCGTCACATTCTACATCGGTGGAGGTTGCCGATTCACTGTCTGAAGCGTCACCCATGTCTCCGGGAGAAGGCTCTTCGTCAACCTCAGCGTCGTCGTCATCCACCTCCGACCAGGTCGCCGTTCCCCAATGCCGTGAACATAATATCGGGATCTTCAAGATGCACATGTCTTGAACGGGGTCTCCCTGCCGACGAGTAAAATAACCCAGGCGCGAAAGTTACCTCTGCAATAAAAAAAAAACGACAACGGCCGCTGTTACTCACAAGAACGCCATTCTACCGCATAGCACGCACGCCGAGTATTCACAACCTCTAAGCCCTGGTGTCCTATATTTAGGACGCGCACATTATCGCGCGTTGCGGGTAAGGCATGTGCCGGATGAAAAACTTTTTGCTATATTTAGAGCCTTGACGACATTAGAAACAAAACAAGAAATACGATCGTGAATAACGCAGTAGTTATTTAGTTAAAAATGTCAAAACATGCACTTACCATGGTTGCCGCCTTTCCTGCTGTCCGCCATTTTTTCTTCGACTTGCCGGCTTTCCGAGGAAGACGACGACAAAAACACTGATGCCTATGCCAATGGAGCTGTCTGAGGAACCGCTCATCTGCTTGTTTCAGTTTCTATTGCATTAGTGTTTCGGTTTGAAAGCGTTTTTCTTCGTGTACATTTTATAGGACAACAGGGCCGAAAGGGTTAAAGCTACTTCTATACAAAACACTAATACGTCCTAAGCTTGAATATGCCTCTTCTGTATGGAACCTGGCTTGGATTACTTAACAAATGCAATAGAATCTGTACAAAATCGTAGCGCGCGTTTCATTCTTGCTAACTATTCTCGGACATCAAGCGTAACATCTATGAAGGCTTCTTTAAACCTCCCTCTCCTCTCATCCCGTAGGAAGCTAGCACTCTAATCACTGCTGCACAGAATTTATTATTAAAATCCGGAATTAAAAAGTTAACTTTCGTCCGAACCTGCATATATATCATCTCGTACTGACCATCGGCATAAATTGAGCGTCCCACACTGTCGCACGAACCTATTCTTTTATTCAATTATTCCTATAAAACTACCAATGAATGGAATCATCTGCCGGCCTCAATTGTTAGCATAACCGATACATCTGCTTTTAGAACTACTATTGAAGAATACTTTTGTTAATCCGCATTTTCAAATTTTTTTGGAAATCCATGTGAGAACTTCGTCCAAACACTCCAGGTGCTGACGATAAGTTGTAGAAAGAAATAACGATGTCATGTAAATAGCACAGACAGGTCTTACACTTCAGGCCACGTAAAACTGTGTCGATCATGCGTTCAAATGTAGCAGGAGCATTACATAAACCGAAGGGCATGAGGTTGAACTCGTAAAGTCCGTCTGGCGTTGCAAAGGCTAACTTGTCCTTGTCCGCTTCGTGCATGGGGATTTGCCAGTACCCGGATCGGAGGTCTAGACTAGAGAAATATTCTTAACCCTGGAGGGAGTAAAAGGCATCGTCGACTCTTGGCATCGGATATACGTCTTTACGCGTGATCTTATTAAGGGCTCGATAATCGATGCAAAATCGTACAGAGCCGTCTTTCTTGCGAACCAGCACAACAGGAGACGACCAAGGACTGGACGATGGCCGAGTTATGTCTCTTTTTAGCATGTCATCAACGTTATCCGCAATTATTTTCCGTTCTGCGGAAGACAGCGATACAGGCGGTGGCGTACAATCGAACTGCCTTCGGTTTCGATGCGATGTAGTGCGACAGAAGTGCGCCCCATAAGCTTGGAGTGAACGTCAAATAAGGCGCTGTGCTTTTGCAGGAGTGCCAAAAGGTCTTTTTTCTGCGCAGCGGTCAGATCTGGATTTATGGCGGCCGTTAAAGCAGCAGCAGGAGTATGATAATCAGTTGTGGTAGACAAAGGTGGTGATTCGGTGTGAAGCGGTACCAGCGAAAGAGGTTCGGTGTCAGTAATGCAAGTCGCAGTAGTGCCCTGCGAGAGCACAACTGGCGAATAAGTAGGGTTACGAACAGCGACGAACGCTCCACCGTCCCAAAAACGCACCAGGCTATGAGTACGGCTAAGCCCACCAGAAATGCAGTGACTGCTCGGCGCAAGGAAGACATCACCATTAAGAATAGCGTCAGAAGTCAGTGTGGAAATATGCTCATTGCCGCGGGAATGAAACAGTCGGTAGACGTGACGAAACGTAGGCTATGAGCATCAACAGCGGACAAAGATTCAGTGTCCGTCATATGAATAGTTCGCTGACGGCTAGAGATAAAATCTGAGCTGGAGGACAGGAAGTTCCATCCCAAAATCATCGCAAGAAGACAGCATGATGAACTGAATGTGGTGAAGGATGCCATCAATGGAAACACGCGCAGTGCAAACACCGGAGGGGTGAACACGAAGTGCATTAGCACAACGAAGGCGAGGGCCATTATACGGTGTCTTCACTTTTCGCAATCGAGAACGCAAGTAGTACTAATAACTTAAAGCGATGCACCTGTGTCAACCAAAGCTTCGATTCGGACACTTTCAACACACACCGAAAGAACATTTGACGGGCGCTCCGGAGGACTTTCACGTTGTCCAAATGATGCAGCTTTCCCTCCTGAAGCTGCACGATTTAGTTTTCCGGGCGGTGATCGGAAGACGAAGTAGCCGGTCGCAGAGGGGAAGAGGAGCGCCGCATCGGTGATGGAGAGCGACGACGCGGGAAACGCAATGAACAGGCAGTGTTGAATTCCTGTGGAGATGGGGAACGTCGTGGATAATAATAGTAGTAAGAACGTTGACGTTGTGGTGCAGCGCCAGAAAACTCATCGCTTTCAAACCCGTCATAGCCACGTCTTTCATCTTGCTGACGGCGTCGGCAAAACCTAAAAATGTGGCCACGGATGCCGCAGTAGTAACAAACTGGTCGAGGTGGGCTCGATGCGTTGTAAGACGGAACAGGTGGTGGTCTTGTAGTGATAGGATTGAGGGACACGTGCGGTGCAGGAGCCTGTTGTGGTGGCTGATGGTAGGGTGACATTATAGAGGCAACCTTAGTGTAAATTGGCGTAGGAATAGGGTGCGGGCTCGGAACTTGCGGGCAGGTCAAGGCAGCTATCTCTTCCCTCACAATATGGCGTAGGCCACCACCAAGAGGCGTCAGACGGACCTCAGGAGTGTTTGACGAAGCTTGTGCGTCCAGTTCCTCACGGATGGTGGAGCGAATCAAGGCGCGTAGCTCGCTGTCGTTAGACGCCTTGAAATCAGATGTGTGAGGGTGTAAGCGGAGCATATAAAGCTCTTCGAGACGCTGACACGTACTGATGATGTCTGCGACGGTAGTGGGATTCAGCACTACAAGAGCATTGAATGCCACAGTCGCAATACCCTTGAGCAGGTGGCGTACACAGCCACTCTCTGGCATCAAGGTGTTCACGCGGCGGCACAGGGTGACGACGTCCTCTATGTACGAAGTGTAAGCCTCGCCCGAGTGCTGAACACGCTCAACAAGCTTCTTCTCGGCGATATCGGAGCGGACACACGAGTTCGCGAAAATCTGGCGTAGACGGTGTTTAAAGGTGCTACACGTTAAGAAATCGAGCTCATGATTGTAAGACCAAGTTTTGGCAACGCCGGTTAGGTAGAAGACGACGTGAGCTAGTTTTGCTGATTCGTTCCAGTGGTTAAAGTCATTCACACGCTCGTATAGCTCCAACCAGTCTACAACATCGTCACCTGGAAGCCCAGCAAACACAGGGGTTCTTTCTGAGGGGTCCTGACTGTCCAAGAAGGGGTTCCCGCAGGAGCAGGCAAGGTGGATGCCGTGGTATCGGTCTGCTGGTCTGGCGACATGGTTGAGTGCAGGTGGTAGAGGCGGCGACCCGAGTGGAGCTCCAGGGATGTAGCGTAGGTGAAGCTGGAGAGGGACCGGGAGCGAGAGGACGAAGGAACCGGGCAGCACACTCCACCACTTGTGAGACGAGGTTTAGGCAGCCAGTGTCTTCTTCATTCTTTCGAGCAAGAGCCCCTCCACCAGGCCCCAAAACGGTGACGATGAGTATGTCCAGGTGAGAATATGAAGCGTATGAATAATGCTCACAACATATATACATATATATATATATATATACACTTCACCATCACGTTGTAGTGACGGTAAAGAACACTAGCAAATTTAACGGGGAGAGGCCGGCTAGTTGATGGTCCATATTGGAATCCATTATGTAACCGCGCAAACATCATCGTCCGTTGCCGTTTGCGCGGTTACATAATGCACCATAGCGAGACCGTGTATGGCGAAACTAAGTTTTTATTGGGTTAACCTCTTTCCACAAGAACTGGCTGCACTAAAATCAAATTATAGAGGCGTATACAGTCGGCGATCGTCGAAACTTAGAGAAATAAATTCAACAAGAGGGGCCACTCGGCGAAAACTGGCCACAGGAAACAAATCACGCTTAGTGTTAATCCCATCCGTTAGTTGACGCGAGCATAAAAAAAAATGAATGCGAAGTGAACTTGCAGACCAACGCTTTATTTTTTTTTTTATTCCTTCCGGCTCAAACCAAAAAGCTTTGCGGATAAATGGACCTATAATATGCGACTTATTTTTCTTGCGTTACCTAGCAGCAAGCTAACGGCACACCAGGCGCGACAGATGCATGCGCCATGCGCCAGACAGGCCACCGAAGCCGGCGAGGGCGGTTGCGCATGTGAAGTTCGCCTGTTCCGTGACCCGTCTCTATTGGATGTAGCGTGTTTGTTGGGCTCCCAGCGTACTCTTGTGTTCCTTCTGCAGTTCGACACGACACGAAAAACAGCTCGGCCGTCCTGGCGTAGTTAATTTGAGTTAATGACGCGTACGGGGGATGTTTGCGACGTTTATATGGGCACCAAGATTATTGTAACTTATTTCGGTAGCTTTTGGCGCGCTAGCCGCACCCTGCTTGTGACGCAGTTAGCGAAAAGCAGCTCGGCCGTCCTGGCGTAGTTAATTTGAGTTAATGACGCGTACGGGAGATGTTTGCGACGTTTATATGGGCACCAAGATTATTGTAACTTATTCCGGTAGTTTTTGGCGCGCTAGCCGCACCCTGCTTGTGACGCAGTTAGCGAAAAGCAGCTCGGCCGTGTGACACAATTTCGCGAGTACGGAATCTTACTGGGGCAAGTTTTCGTGCTTTTTTTACCCCGAACATAATTGTAACGGATTTCGTTACTTTCTTGTGGTACTTTTCAAGCGCACACTCTAAAAAAAGTTTACACCCCTTGGGTTGCATTTTGTCCTCAAACGATATTCGTCATTTGTCTTGCCTGCATTTCCTTTCTTTAACGCTGCGAGCCCGTCGCTTCCTAGTCACGAACGCCTCGCGCATTATCAGCTTCACACATCATTTTCGAGAGGAATGTAGCGAGCGCCGAGTTTTCAAGAGGAAACGCAAGCAAGGCAGATGACGATTATTGTTCCGGTACAAGATAAACCCCAAAGGGTGTAAACTTCTTATAGAGTGCAGTGGGCGCGCCCGGCGTTGTGACGCATTTAGCGACAAGGAGCTCGACCGTGTGCCGCAGTTAGTTTCTCGTTTACAGAATCTTATTTGAACAAGTTGGTGACGCATTCTCTGACCCGAAAATTATGGTAATTTGTTACTTTTGGGGATATCTTTGAGGAACGATCGTCGCGCCTGGGGTTGTGACGCAGTTAGCATAAAAGAGGCATGCCGTGGTGACGGCTTGACAAGTACCGAACCTTAATGGGACAAGTTTGTGAAGCTTTCAATGTCCCCGCAACGTATACCTTCTTTCGGTACTCACGCTTGTCGAAGACGCGACGAGTGATTGCAAAGAGTGACAACACTGGAGTGGGTTGCTTGGGCCGGCAGAATGCAGTAAAACAACGCCGAGGAGCTCAAAAACCAAGAACTCAAAAATTCTGCCTTCTGAACGACTGAAAACAGGCCTTGCACCCACTAATTTCTCTTTCTCTTAAGTGCGAGTACAAGGCATTCTGCGAACGTCTAGCATGCTCTGGCTGAGAGCCTGTGTAGTGACAACCACTGTGTATGTAGCGCATTATCGAGTCGGCTGAGGCCAAGTTGTTTAAGAAACGCGCAGTCGCCCGTGCATTTGTGCTCTTAGGGTGCAGTAACTGATGCCCGGGAATGGAGGAATGATTGGAAATCAGATGTTTTCTTCGTAATCTATAGTACGGTCGGAACAAGTCAGGTATTTTCGACGCCATGTACGTATAAGCAATTTACTTTTCTTTGTAATGCTGCTCATTCACCACTTTCGCAAGTTTCCCCTCTACACGCAGTTTTCCTATATGGTCTAAATTCCAACGTGACCCATGCTTGCAATTTGTGTTTTTTCAGCTCATGCCGTCCGGTGGAGCTTCGTACGGGAACTACTGCTGCTTACCTTGTGTCACAACGTTGGATGAACAAACAAAAATCCCGGAACGAGCATTCAGATAGAGCGGCATAAACCTTACCTCCTTTACGAGGCGTTTTGCGTCTACTTTATGAAAATGTACGGTGCACTGACTTGATAGACGCTTGTAAAGATCGTCCTCAATCATTTTAATTAAATGAACAATTCCGCACTAAAACTGTTCGCGCGCGAGCAAAAAGAAAAGAAAAAGGCGCCGAGTAGCAAAGCCGGCATAGCGCGTGCCTGCTAGCGCTCAATAAGCGCGCGCCCAAGACCGAAACCGGAAGGAGGTAATCCCATCCGCTTGGTGCACTTCAATCAATTCGGCCGATGGGCGCTGTGAGACTGTCCGCTCTTGCTGAGTGCCTTTCTCTATGGTCTAAATCTGACCTGCAGGTCAAGCGTATCAGCTTTTATACATTACTCATCGAAGGTTCCAGAGTAATTGCTGCTGCTGGCGTGTTTTTGAGAAAAAACTACATAATTCGCGTCGCCCATTAAAATCAGATTGTGCAAGGTGCGATGACACCAGACAACAGATATAACCACCGATAACATTCGAGAAACTTTCGATTCATGCACGCGCTTTCTGCGTTGAGCGATAACACTTAACGTTTGTTAGCGGGTGAAAAACAATCTCCCGAGAAAGGTAAACTACACGTGTCAGTTACCCCCTCCTAAAAAATATCGTCCCGATGCTATAAACATAACAGGAGGGGAAAATGCGAAAGGACACTTAGTAAAGAAAAAACATGCCTTGGCATTAAACTCTCGCAAAGTGGATGACCAGCGAATGTGTATATGCGGGCCCCTTGATGGTGAACTGTCCATTGCGTGCGTCAAACGCTGTATACACAAAAATGGAAGGCCATGTGCCACTAGTACTCCACGATCTGGAGCCTTGGAAGATGATGAGGCATCGGGGGTATACATAACCAAGTATTGTCGCAAAAACACAGCACGACACCTTTTACTAGTGAATCCGGGCACGTGAAACAGAGGCGCACCTCACCGTATCCCGAGGGCACAGTTTGCCTCACGGTAGCCAAGGCGATCGTGCGTTAGTCGACGTCCCACAGTGCAGCAATGGTTGTGAAGTCACTCAAAAGCCACAGGTAATGACACACTACACAGGCAACACCATGTTGGTTCCCCCAAAACTCCCTCCTTTGTTTATATTTACATATACATTTCGTTATATTTATTTTGTGAACATTATATTACTCCTTCATCTTCTTCCTCTTTATATATTCATCATCATGGTCAGCGTCATCGTCTTCGGGGCGCGACCTACAAAATAAAACGTCGAGGTTTAACAGCTGTCTCGCAAGTGGTGGAGGCTGCTCTCGATCCCTTGGTCCTCTACGACCTCGAGTTTCCCTGCAGCTTCATTCAGGTCGCCGCTAGCTCCACCTTTCCGCCACCATGCCCCAAGTAGATCCACCAGGAACCTCCGCCGTCACCGTCTCTGTCCCACTGGCCGTTCCTTCATGGACCGTCAGCACGCGGCAGCGCGATCCCACCATGTTCGCTGGCCTTCGTAGTGACGACGTTGACGACTGGCTAGACAATTATGACCGCATGAGTGAGTCTAACCGGTGGGATGATATGCACAAGCTTCGCAACGTCGCATTCTATCTCACTGACGTTGCCAAGACTTGGTTTCTTAACCACGAGAGCACCTTGCCTGACTGGGTGCCATTTAAACACCAGCTTCGGAAGATTTTCTTCGCTCCCAACGCCCGCTTTGAGGTCTCCAAGAAAAAGCTAGACGGACGCATGCAACTTCCCGGGGAAACATACACCTCTTATATCGAGGACGTCCTCCCGCTTTGTCGCCGTGGTGATGCCACCATGACGGAATCTGATCGTGTTCGTCTCATCCTAAAGGGCATTGCCCGCGTCGCGTTGAACGCACTGGCTATCAAGAATCCGAATACCATTAACGATGTGATCGCGACGTGCCAACATCTGATATCCCTGCAGGCCATCCGCTTACGACCTGTCGCCTGTGACACGCCTACTTCCTCGGATGCAGACCTCCGTATATTGATTCGGACTCTCATACACGAAGAGCTCCAAGCGTGTGGCCTGCTCAGTCCACCCGTTCTCCAGCCTCAACCTACGGTTCCTGGCCTGCGCGACATCATCAAAGAGGACGTGTCCTCCATGACCTGCGCTGTGAGCAGTGCCCCTCCTTCACCTTCGACCTCGTATGCTCAGGTTGCGGCTGCTCAACCAGCGGTCGTTCAGACTGCTCCTCCTGTTCCTGCTCCCAACCATCTGGCGACTCTAGCACCCCGTCCGCCTGCTAAAGTATTTTACACTACCCGGCCTACGCCCCGCCCTATTTGTTAATATTGCTGTATTCGCGGGCACGTATCGAGTTTTTGCCGAACACGACAACAGGACGAACGCCGTGGCTACGATGTTTATGAGAGAGACCCGTTCCTTCCTCCGAGTCCCTACTAGCGCCGGCTTTCCCCACGCTCACTGTCTCCACCTCCCGAAGCGCCTCGCAACTACCGTCCAGACGCCGCCGCTCGCCTTCCCCTCCCCGGCGCTCGACATCGCCCCTGCAACCGGCACCCGCACTCCTGACAACCGATTGGAAAACTAGATGGTGCAGTTTTTGGAGGGAAAACTGCATGGCTCGCACAGACTACAATTCCTCCAGCGTGTCCTGCCAATACTTTACTCGTGTGTGTAGAAGGTGTACCACTCCTAGCATTGCTTTATACGGGAGCAGCTATTTCCATTATTCACGCTGGCTTGTGCGCTCGTCTACGCAAAGTTACAACACCTTACAGTGGAGCTCTTCTTCTTGGTGCAAATAATGTTGTGATTCGGTCATCGGCGCAATGCACCGTTACAGTTTCGATCTACGGAATACGCCACCATATACAGTTCGCAGTGTTGACTTCTTGTGCTCACATGCTTATACTAGGGTGGGACTCTCTCTCTTCGGCGTCTGCTTTCATCTCGTGCCGCAACGCTTCGTTAAATTGACAAAGACCAACCATTCCGACGACGTGCACGAACCACGCCTTCGCTTACGATCTGCTGACGATTGTATGGTGTCCCCTGGTCGCGAACAACTCCTTATAGTTTACTCTGACATCGCCGATGGTGACGTTTTAGTTGTAACGTCAGCCCGTTGCTTATCCAAAGGGATTGGTCTGGCATCCAGCCTTGCTCGCTTTACCAACGGCACGGCCACTTTGGCTGTACTCAATACAACCAATGAGCCAGTACTACTTCCTAAAGGCGCTGTTGTCATGTGCGTCTTGGACACTCAGCCTGTCTGTGTGCTTAGGGCGATCACTGCTGTTTCACAACCACCCACAGTTATAGATCCCGTACCTGCTTCTGTTCTCGCTAGTGCCATGAGCACCGATCTAACGCCACAGCAGACGGGGGAGTTACTGGCGTTGTTATCCAAGCATAAACACTCCTTCGACATCCACTCTCCTCCACTTGGACAGACTTCTGCGACGGCTCATCGCATACACACAGATGGCACTTCCATCGTGCACCGGCGGCCATATCATAGAGAAAGAAGTTCAACAAGAGGGGACACTCTTCAAAAACTGGCAACAGGAAACACGTCACGCCTAGTTTCAACCCCATCCGTTAATTCACGCGAGCATCAAAAAAAAAGAATATGAAATAACCTCACAGACAACGTTTTTTTTTTATTCTTTCCCACTAAAAGTGAAAAGGTTTTGCGTGTAAATGAACTTATATTTTGCAACTTATTTTTGTTACGTTTCCTAGCAACAAGTTAGCCGCAAGCCGGACGCGCGTGCATACGCTATGCGCCAGACAAGCCGCAGGAGTGAGCGAGGCCGGCTGTGTATGAGAAGTTCGCGTGCTCGGCGACCCGTGTCTTTTGGATGTAGCCCCGTTTTTTGGGCTCCCGGCGTTCTTTTGTGTTCCGTCTGCATGTCCACACGGCACAGCTGCACTATTGGCCTACAGAAAGGTGAGGAATTTCCTTTGGCAGTCTGTGACGCACTTCAACCACATTTAGGCTTACTGCACAAAACTGAACCTATATAGTGACGCAGTTATCGAAAAACAGCTCCGCCGTGTAAGCGTAGTTAATTTGAGTTAATTTGAGGTCATTATTCGTACTGGGAGATGTTTCGACACTTTGTATGAGCCCAAAAAGAATTAAAACTTACTTCGGTAGTTCTTGGGCACGCTCGCCGAACCTGGCTTTGTGACGATAAACACCTTGGCCGTGTGACGCAGTTTCGCTTGTACTGAATCTTACCGGGACAAGTTTTGGCGCTTTCTCTGACCCCAGACATTATTGTAACTAATTTCTCTACTTCTTAGGGTACTTTTCAAGCACAGTGGCAGCGCTCGGTGTAGTCGCGAAGTTATGGAAAAGCAGCTCGGCTGTGTGCCGCAGTTAGTTTCGCATGTACGGAATCTTAGTGGTAGAAGTTCGTGACGCATTCTCTGAACCGAAAAAGTATTGTAATTCATTTCGTAACCTTTTGGGATATATTGAGGCATGCTTGCCGCGCCTGGGGTTGTGAAGCTGTTAGCAAAGAAGCAAGCCTGCCATAATCAGTTAGTTTTGCGGGTACTGAATTTTAGTGGGACAAGTTTGTGACGCATTTTATAGCCCTGCAACAACATACACCTTATTTTGGTACTCACGCTTGTCGAAAACGCGACGAGCGATTGCCGAGAGTGATAACATGGGAGTGTTGCTTGCGCCGGCAGGACGCGTAAAAGATAACACGGAGGAGCTCAAGAACTTGACATTTATGTATTCTGAGCGACTGAAAACAGGCTTTGCACCCACGAATCTGTCTTGAGTGCGATTAGAAGGCATTCTGCGAGCGTGTAACATGGTCTAGCTGAGCCTGTGTTGTAGCCACCTCTGTGTACTGGGCGTACCATCGCGTCGACTGAGGCCAAGTTGTTTTGGAGACGCGTAGTCACCCGTGTATTTATGCTCTTAAAGTCCAGGAAATGATGTCCGGGAAGGGAGGGATGCTTGAAAATCGGATGTTTTCTTCAGATTTTATGGCATTTTTTGGGAGGAGTCTTTGCTGCGAAATGCACGTAAAAGTGAATTTATCTGTAATGCCGCTCATTCACCACTTACGCACGTTTCGCCTCTACACGCAATACTCCTGTTAGGTCAATATACTAATATGATACATGCTTGTAATTTACCTTCTTTCAGCTGATGGCATCCGGTGGAGCTTCGTACGGCAACGACTGCTGCTTACCTGGTTTCACAACTTTGGATGAATGCAGAAGCCCGGATCGAGCATTTATATAGAGCAAAATAAACAATTCATCATTTCAGAATACGTTTCGCGTTTTCTTTATGAAATTGCACCTGACAGATTCGGCGGAGTCTTGTAAAAGTCTTTCGCAATCATTTTTACTAAATGATGAATGATGATGATGAATGTGGTGTTTTGTGGCGCAAGGGCCAAATGTGGCCAAAGAGCGCCAGGCCGGTGGTAATGCGTTCGCGATGGAGGTATAAATAACGAAGGGCAGATGGTTTGGTGGCTGTAAAAGGTCCTAAAAACAGTCGGTCTGAAATGCATAAAACCCATACAAGATAAAAGTATGCCGATGGTTAATGGGCTGTACAATGGACACGAAGTACACATTGTGAAGCAATGATGATTTAGTGATATATGTCACAGATATACTGTTTTCCAATAAGCACTACTGCCTTACAGAGTCCTTGGGATGCAAGGGCCTGTAGGCATGTGCTATGCTAGACTACCATCACAGCGGCATCCTCTAGAAAGAGGATGTGCTATAAGTATCTGGGGCTAAAAACTTGCAAGTTGAGATCGTTCAAGAAATTTAGAACTGATTTGGTGTCAAAGTACGGTTCTTCACCAAGGAACATTGCTGGATGGAAAGGGGTGTGCTGGCGATATACAAGGCGAAAATGTCTCTTTCTCTCAGCTTCGGCTTCCCGACACTCCACGAGGACGTGGAGAACGGTCAGCCTCTCTCCACATCTACCACAGGCTGGAGGTTCATTTCCAGTCAGTAAAAAATTATGGGTGTCATAGGTGTGTCCTATCCTGAGTCGACAGAACAGGACATCAGTTCGTCGTGTTTTCGTTTTCGGGGGCCAGAAACCTAACTTTGGCTTAATCAAGTGAAGCTTATTCGTAGCTTCCATGTCCCACAAGCGTTGCCGGTAGCTTCGCAGATTCTTCCGTAAGAGAGGCTTCAGATCTGTGACAGGGACAGCAGCCGTAGGACTAATAGCTTGCGAGGTGATTGATGTAGCCATTTCGTCAGCTAGTACATTCCCCTCGATGCCTCTACGGCCAGGTATCCAGCATATAATGACATGCTGGTTAGACATATACGTTCTACAGAGAATGGAATAGAGCTCAGTAAGTACAGGGTTTTTGTGTTTACAGAGTGACTTCAAGGCTTTTACGGCGCATAAGGAGTCTGTAAATATAATTGATTTTTGAAGATTTGATTTTCTGGTATGTTTCACAGCCGACAACAGTGCATGGGCCTCAGCCGTAAATATACTTGTTTCAGGGTGCAGCACACATGATTCCGAGAAGGATGGACGAATGGCTGCGTAGGACACCCCGGCATGCGACTTAGAAGCGTCTGTGTAGAACTCTGTACACGAGTACTTGTACTGGAGCTCCAAGAAATGCATTTTGATATGTGTCTCTGGCACATGTTTAGTGACCTCTACAAAGGATGTGTCACACTCTATCAGCTGCCACTGCCATGGCGCTAACAGCTTCGCTGGAGCCATAAGACAATGTTCAAGCACCGGAACACCCATTTCCTCACTGAGGACGGTCTTCTCGCTGCAGATCGGTTATTGAAGAGTATGGGTGTTGGCGGTTAGAATTTACTTTGAGGAAATATGTAAAAGTGCTATATGATCTCTGAAAATGAAGTGACCATACATTTGCTTCTGCATAAAGGCTTTGTACGGGGCTTGTCCTGAAGGCTCCAGTCGCGAGGCGGATTCCTAAATGATGGACAGGATCCAACATGTTTAAAGCACTTGGTGTAGCGGACTGATATATTATAGCGCCATAGTGAAGACGTAAGCCGATAAGACACCTATACAAGTTCAAAAGACATTTCCTGTCACTGCCCCATGTACTTGATAGAAGCTTCAATAAGTTCATTGTTTTGAGGCATTTAGCCTTCAAGTATTTATTTAATATGCGGGATGAATGTCAGTTTCGAATCCAGTATGATGCCGAGAAACTTGTGCTCGGCGCTTACAGGTAATCTGCTACCAGAGAGCTCAATAGCAGGACGTGGTACTAATCCTCTCCTATTCGTGAAAAGAACGCAGGTACTTTTCTGTGGGCTCAACCTGAACCCATTTGCGTCAGCCCATTTTGCCACTTTATTTAGGGCATGCTGGACATGTCGTTCGCAGATAGTTAAGTTGCATGATTTAAAACCAAGCTTTACGTCATCCACATATACAGAGTATGAGATTGTTCGTGGGATAGCCATGCCCAAAGAATTCATTTTCACAATAAACAGTGTGCAGCTTAGCACACCACCTTGTGGAACACCAGTTTCCTGGGCGAAAGACCTTGACAAGGCATGGCCCACCCTAACACGAAATGTGCGGTTAGAAAGGTAACTTCCAATGATACTTAACATACTCCCGCGGATAGCCATAGCGGAAAAGTCTCGAATAATACCGAAGCGCCATGTGGTGTCGTATGCTTTCTCCAAATCAAGAAATACGGAGAGAAAAAACTGTTTGTGTATGAAGGCATCCCTTATATTTGCCTCAATGCGGACAAGGTGGTCTGCGGTCGACCTGCCTTCTCTGCAACCACACTGGTAAGGATCTAGCAGTCTATTGCTCTCAAGGATATAGATTAGGCGCGGGTTTATCATCTTTTCAAAAAGCTTGCAGAAACAGCTTGTCAGGGCGATAGGCCTGTAACTACTAGGTAAGGACGGGTCCTTACCCTGTTTGAGTATGGGTATTTTTACAGCTTCTTTCCAAGAAGATGGAATATACCCAGCGGCCCACATGACATGAAAAAGTGAGAGGAGTGTTTTCTGTGTTTCAGGATGCAGGTATTTAATCATTTCATAAATGATACGGTCACCACCTGGTGCTGAGCTGTTGCAACTAGCAAGAGAAGTTTTGAGCTCAGCTAAACTGAACGGGCGGTTGTAATCATCATTTTGGGCACATTTCCGATCAAGGCGATGTCGCTCTGCGCGTCCTTTGAACTTCCGGAATGACTGTGAGTAATGCGATGCACTGGAGATATACTCAAAGTGTTCCCCCAGACAGTCTGCTTGGTCTTCCAGGCCATCTCCATGGGTACTTACTAAGGGCAGGGGGTTCGTCTCTCGGCCTTTTAGTTTATTCACCCTATTCCACACTTTTGCCTCGTCTTTGTAAGTATTTATTCTAGATATGTACCACTCCCAGCTCTCTCTCTTCGCACGTCGACATATTCTCCTGCCTTGAGATTTGACTTCTTTGAAAAAAATAAGGTTTTCAGCTGTTGGAGAATTACGAAGCAATCCCCAAGCTTTGTTTTGATTTTTGCGTGCATTTCGACATTCGACATTCCACCATGGGATGCGATGGTTCTTTGCCAGTCCGTTAAATTGTTAATGCATTTTGTTGCAGCGTCAATAATAAAACCAGTTAGGTATGCCACAGCATCGTCTATATTAAAATCAGAAATGTCGTCCCATCCTAAACACGTGATTTCTCGACACAGTTCCCAGTTTGCTGATTCGAGGTTCCATCGAGGGAAATGCGGCGAGCATGCATCTGGTTTGGTTAGGTTTAATGTAATTGGGAAGTGGTCACTCCCATAGCGGTTCTTGAGAACAGACCACTCCAGGTAAGGAAATAGTGAACTCGAAACGATGCTCAAGTCTATGGCCGAGTATGTGTTATGTGTAACATTGTAGTACGTTGGTTCTTTTTTGTTCAATAAGCATGCGCCTGAAGAAAACAAAATTTGCTATCAGGCGCCCACGCGCATCGGAACTCGAGTCGCCCCACAGGGGGCTATGCGCGTTTAAATCACCAGCGACTATGTATGGTGGAAGAAGTTCATCGATAAGGCTTTGAAACTCTGCTTTAGAAAATTGACAGGAGCGGGAGACGTATATCGAACAAACTGTGATTAACTTACCAAACAGCACAGCTCGGACTGCAACTGCCTCAAGGAGAGTTCGGAGTTTGATTTGCTGACATGCAACGCCCTTGTCGACTATTACGGCTACACCCCCTGAGGAGGTGAGTGCATCTTCGCGGTCTTTGCGGAAAGTGGCATATTGCCTTAGAAAGTTGGTCTGTGTTACTTTTAGGTGTGTTTCTTGGACACACAGCACCTTTGGAGTGAATTTGCGAAGGAGTTCTTTAACATCATCAAGATTGTGAAGGAGTCCTCTCACGTTCCATTGTATTATTTGGTTATCCATAACGGGCACGAGGTTAGTGCTGTGTGTCTAGAAAGAAAATTTAGGTTACAGGACCCTTTCCGGGTCCTGTAATGCGATGTTTCTCTTTTTTTGAGCGGTCGAGCGATTCCCGCCGCTCCTTAGGCGCTAGTGGCGCCCTTTGACTTGGTGTCGTGTCCATCGCCTTCTGCGAAGCGCTGGACACCCGCTCTTGTGAGTGATTTGTTTGTTGAGAAAGCCTCTTCTCAAAGGATGAGGCCCTTGAGGCCACCAGCCCGGAGGTTGACAGCCCCTTCTCGGATGACGGAGCAGCGCTAGCCGCAACCGCCGAGGGGGCAGGTGACGTCACTGCCGGCTCACTACGTGTGGGCCAGACAGCCGCCGGAGGCCGTTGTGGTGCTGCCCCCTGACGCACCACTTCGGCAAAGCTATTCTTCGGTAAGAAGGATACACGCCTGCGTGCCTCCTTAAACGAAATGTTCCCTTTGGTTTTGAGTGCCACTATTTCCTTTTCTTTTCTTTTTTCCAATGTGGGCAGGACCGCGAGTACGTGGGGTGCTCCCCTTCACAATTTACACAGTGTGGAGTGTTCTGGCATGACTCGGACGGATGTTCATGGTCGCTACATGTGGCACAGGTTAGTCGGCCACGGCAGTTGTGGGAACTGTGGCCAAACCTTTGACACTTAAAACATCGGAGGGGATTTGGGATGTACGGCCTCACCCTGATCTTCACATAGTCTGCGTCGATTGTTTCGGGCAGGACACTTGAAGCAAATGTTAGAATAAGATGCTTAGTCTGAATTTCTTAACCATCGCGCCTCATTTTGATTCGTTTTACACTGATCACATTCTGGTCACTCCAGCCTTCAAGTAGTTCAGCCTCTGTCAGATCAATCAGGTCACTATCTGATACAACACCACGGCTGGTGTTCATGGTGCGATGCGGTGTCACATTCAGAGGAACGTCCCCAAAAGAGACAAGATTCGGCAGCTTTTCTAACTGATTTTTCTCTCGGAGTTCCAAAAGGAGATCTCCACTTGCAAGTTTGGTTGCTTTAAAGCCTTGGCCAAGAATATCGGTTATTGATTTAGACACTAGAAAAGGAGAGATCATTCTCGCTGACTTAGTGGTTTTCTCCGAGTGGATGACATGAAATTTGGGAAAGTTTTCATTATGACGGCCATAGAACTTAAATACTTCTTCGGTGCGCCCTCGTTTATGAGGGCGATCAGGAACCGGTGGAAAAGAACTTGCCATAGATATATGCGGAAATTCGGCAGCACCGCCAGCCACCCACCATGGAGCCCAACAAGGGGACGCTGCAGGACCATGAAAAGACACGGCCTGCACGCGCCAGCTGTACGACACTACTATAACCAAATCTGTTATAACCAAGGTTGGGTATACCACACAAGGTTAGCCCTTGCTGCCTGGGAAAAGTGGAAATAAAAAGGAAGCTAGGAGGAGACAGGAAAGATCGAAAGCAAGAGAAAGACGAAGATTAGAGAGGAGGATAGGAAAAGGCAACTACCGATTTTCCCCGGGTGGGTCAGTCCGGGGGTGCCGTCTACGTGAAGCAGATGCCAAAGAGGTGTGTTGCCTCCGCCGGGGGGCCTTAAAGGTCCGAGCACCCGGTATCGGCTCAACCCCAAGGATCCCCCTTTCCCCGGACACGGCTAAGCCGCGCACGGCTACACGCGGGAGGGTCCAACCCTCATGTGCTCGGGTACGTGGTGTCGCAACGCACCAAACGCCTGCTGACGCAGACGCCCCTGCGGAGAAATGATGAAACGATTCCACTCTAACGGCACGCCGGGTTCAGCAGAAGCGAAAAAAAAAATAAATAAATGCCGCGCCGATCAGCGGAGCCAGCGTGGCGTGTACCAACTGGCGTTCAAAACGCGCACGCCTGAAACCGAAACAGGAAGGTGTCAATACCATCCGCTTGGTGTACTACAGTCAATTCGGCCGCTGTGCTCTATGGGAGTGTCCGCTCTTGTTGAAATTTCTTTATCTATGGCCATATCGCGTTTCTTCCGCCGAACGCCAGCTCATCGATACCCACGGTGGCGGCATGCTGAAACGTAGCGTAATCCGCGCTTCCTCAAGCCCTTGGCCGTCACCTGCCGTTTTGGTGCGTAAGAAAGACGGCGCAGTGCGATTCTGCGTAGACTACCGTGCTTTGAACAAAATAACCCGAAAAGATATATATTGTCACGTGGTAGTGACGGTGACGAAAGCAGCCAAACTGAGAAAGACGAAAGTGGCGTTTTATTGGGCGAACTTGTGCCCTCAAAAGCCGGCTACACTCAAAGAACGGCGTCAGCGGCGAACACAGTCGGCAATCGTCGAAAATCTGATCAGCGGGTCAAGCGCGTCGGTTTTATGCATCAATCGTCGAATGTTCCAGAATAATCACTGGAACCCGCGTACCTTCCACAAAGTTCTACATTATTCGTGTCGCACACACATGCGATCAGATTACACAAGGTTCGGTCACAGACAGCGGATGGAAGCATCAATAACATTCCAGAAACTTCCGGTACATGCAGGCGCGTCCTGCGCTGTGCGATAACATTTGTTAGGCGGTGAAATGTGTTGCCCGATAAAGAGAAGTACACGTGTCAATACCCCCCTAATGAAAAGCGTCGACCCTATTCTGCAAACAAAAGTAATAAAGAAAAACACCCGTAGCAAAGAGAACAACAAAATGAGGAAGTTTGTCAGCGTCCGTAAAATGGTTCAAGACGCACCCCGTGAACCACTTCAGATCGTGCGCGGCGCCGCTGTGAATGCCAAATGCCTTCTGGCACGACCTCATAGTCAAGTGCGCCAATACGTCGAATGACGTTGTAGGGTACGAAATAGCGTCGCAATAGTTTCTTACTCAGTCCTCGTCGGCGTATCGGGGTCCAAACTCAAACGCGGTCCCCAGGCTGGTACTCGACGAAGCGTTGTCGGAGGTTGTAGAGTCGGCTGTTAGGTACGCTGCTGGTTCTTGATCCGTAGGCGGGCGAGCTGTCGGTCTTCTTCGGCGCGCTGGAGATAGGTAACGACGTCAAGATTCTCTTCGTCAGTGATGTGCGGCAGCGTGGCGTCGAGCGTCGTCGTCGCGTTCCTGCCGTAAACCAGCTTAAACGGCGCGGTCTGTGTTGTTTCTTGCACCGCCGTGTTGTAAGCGAACGTTACGCATGGCAGGACGGCCTCCCAGGTCTTGTGTTCGATGTCGACGTACATTGCTAGCATGTCGGCGAGGGTCTTATTCCGGCGCTCCGTAAGGCCATTCTTCTGTGGGCGGTAGGCAGTTGGCCTGCTGTTCCTTGTCTGACTGCGTGGCCGTCGAGAAGCACGTGGAGGTCGGTGGTTCTTTGTCTTGCGTTACAGTTAGGTCTTGGCGTCAGATCACGGCTGCGTCGCGTTGACCTGTGACTGGTACGTGGCGTCGTCAGGTCGTCTTTTGTCGGCGTATTTGCTTCCAGACTTCTCCGGGACGGCGGCGTGTCATTATGTCGACGAGGTAGTTTGTTCAGCGTCTTCGTCGGCGGCGGAGGATCTCCGTCAGTTCGACGAACAGCAACCGCACCTCCATTGGTCGCTGTTGTTAGTTTTCCGGATATGGGCTCGCAGACCGGCCCCGGGCTGGGCCAGTGTATGGTCGGCGCTGCGGCGACAAGTAGCGGCCGGGTGACGGCGAACGGGACGGTTGTCGAGGGCGCCACTGAGTGGTGGCGAGGTAGTCGGCGATATCGCGAGGTCGTTCGCCAATCTGTAGTCGCGGCGCCTTAACTGCGAAACCTCGCAGTCCCGCCTCCCGGTATGGGCATCGGCGGTACACATGGCCGGCTTCTCCGCAGTGATGGCAGAGTGGGCGGAGGTCGGGGGCTCGTCAAATTTCCATCTTCCTCGCGAAGGTGCGCTGGGCGACGGGTGGGCATGCTGGCGGTGGCGGCGGCGGACGACGGAATTGGGGCGTTGCAGAGCCCTGATGCGGTCGCGGAGGGGGACTTTGACGGCGTGCGACGGCGGCGTATGTCATCGCTTCTATCTGGGGCTGCAGTAATTGTGGTTGCAGCTCAGGAACTCCAAGCGATCGGTGCACCTCTTCTTTCATGATGTCGGCGATCGAGGCTACTTGAGGCTGCGACGAAGGCAAGCGCTTGCGCAGTTCTTCGTGCACAATGGCCTTGATGGTCTGACGCAGATCGTCCGTGGCCAGTGATTGAATTCCTGCGTAGTTGGTAGAGTTCCTACGGCGGTTGAATTGCCGGTTCCGCATTTTGAGTGTCTTCTCGACGCTGGTGGCCTCGTGAAGAAACTCTTCTATGGTCTTCGGTGGGCTTCGTATCATTGCGCCGAAAAGTTCTTCCTTCACGCATGAGCAGGCGGACTTTCTTCTCGGGCATATCAGGATCGGCGTGGCGGAACAGACGGCTCATTTCTTCCGTAAAGATGGCAACGTTCTCGTTAGGTAGCTGCACTCGGGCGTCCAGCATAGCTTCGGCCCTTTCCTTGAGCACGACGCTCGTAAAGGTGCGCAGGAAGCCGCTACGAAACAGGTCCCATGTTGTCATGGTCAACTCCCGATTTTCAAACCACGTTCCGGCGGTTTCTTCTAAGGCGAAGTATACATGTCGCAGATTGTCGTCGGAGTCCCTGCTGTTGAATGTCGTGATTCGATCGTAGTGGGCATGGGATTCGACTGTAGTGGGCATTCGATCATAGCAGTTGGCATGGCAGCAGCAGACACGGCAACATGCTGAGCAATCCTTTTTGCTTTGCGCTACAGGTATTTCTCGGAGCTCTGCTGGCGCCGCATGATTTTCATCAAATGACACGTGGCGATCATATTCAAGAATTTGATGCTGTATCAGTGACACTGCTCTACGACGGCGTCATCTCAGGACCGGATCATCCCTGGCTATCAGCGACTATACCTTTGACGACATCGTCGACGTCATGTCACGTGACACTTCCAACGACTATAAGAATACCGTCCGATCCGTTCTTCGCCAGTGGGCATGGCAGCAGCACACACAGCAACATGCTGAGCAATCCTTTTTTGTTTTGCGCTGCAGGTTAGTGATTTTAAATGTGAACATTGTTACCGAAGTGACGACCGTTTTTTAGTGCTGCTGCCCTGCCCATTGGGTGTTCAGAGCTTTCTGTCTTCTGTTCTTTTTTCATTATTGAAAGATATGTTGTCTTGCGGCGATATTGAATCAAATACTGGTCCGACAGAAAAAGTGCTAGTGGAAATACTATCTGGCCAGACCAAGATGAATTCAACAATGGAATGCCTGCAGGTATCCCAGAACAAGATACAGGACAAACTTTCCTCTTTAACTGAACGGATTGACGGTATTGAGAGGCAGTTATCCAGCCTGAAAGTCTTAGCCACGAAGGTACAAGATATGGAAGCCGCAATATCAGAACTTCAGAGGCAGCTTGCTTCAGTTAGGAACCAGTTAGGAACCGAGTTGGGAAACAGAGGCCGAAGAAATAACCTGATCATTTATGGTATAGAGGAAGATAGCATGGAGTCTGGTCAGGAGCTGCGAATGAAATTAACCTATCATGTTTCTCAGAAAAAATTTGGTTTAAAGATGAGTGGCGTCGAACGAAGGCATAGACTGGGGAAAAAGCAAGCAGGCAGGGTGCGACCGATCATTCTGAAACTTCTCAACTTGCGTGAAAAAATGTCAATATTACGATCATGTCATAAGCTTAAAGGCTCCGGAATGCCGATAGCCGAGGACTATTCAAAGCGAGTTCGGGAGATGCGTAAACAACTGTGGAAAGGTCGAGAGAGAGAGAGAGAGAGAGCAGACGAAGCCAAGGTAAAACTAATCTTCGACAAACTAAGCATTGTTAACGTCTTACTTGGTCGGGACAAATCAACGGGTTCTCGCTACAGGCTTTAAAAAATTCAAACTAACTTTTCACTAAGACATCTCGAACACTGAAAGTATTAAATGCCAATTGTAGGAGTACACTCCACAAGACCACTCTGTTGGAGGCTCTTCTGCCCTTGCACAACGCCGATATAGCGGTCTTGACTGAGACTTGGCTTCATGACACCGTCTTTGACAGTGAGTTCGTTCCCACTGGATATAGTTCGTATCGAAAAGACCGTGATGATAGAGGGGGGGGGGGGGTGTTAGCATACTTTTTAAATCATCCTTACGGATTTTTTTAATTCCTGAAATACCCAATGTAGAGTGCATTTTCTATACAGCTTACTATGCAAGTCTTAAATATGTTACTGCAGCAATATACCGACCCCCTATTTCTACCATTGTCGTATTTGACGAGCTCAGGCAATTTTTATATGCGAATGTAAAGCCCGATAATCGTATTACATTACCAGGAGATCTTAATTTGCCTAATGTCGGCTGGCAAATATTCTCACTTAAAAAACATGACCCTCTAGGGGAAGCTATGCTGGACATTGCTTTTGCCTTTGACTCATTGCAAATTTTGGAACAAAACGCACGAATTGAGTGCAGTTCTCAGTCAATGCTTGGCCTTTTTTTTGTCAGCGGATCAATTAGTGCCAAAACGAATTGCGATATAGTACCTGGCATATCGGATCACGAGGCTGTACTACTCACCGTTAAAGACACCTTCTTAGATAAGAAATCTGAATGTTCATCTTACCGAAACTTCTGTCGAGCCGACGATGTATCAATTATTGGTACACTCTCACTTAATTTAGACGACTTTTCAAGTAGCACGGAAGACGTAGTGTCGCTGTGGTGCAGGTTAAAAAAATTACTTAAAGAGTGCATTGATGGCTTTGTTCCGTTGTCGACTAAAAAGAAAAAAAGCGCAATAATCCCTGGATCTCCCGCGAGACATTGCGGCTCCAAAGGAAACTGAAAAGTGTAAAGAAAAATTTAATATCGGATACGTGCAGTCGGTAAAACAAAAGATCGACGACGACTACCAACTGCTCGCTTCACCACTTTAGAGTGTGCAGAATCGTACGAAGCGTATGAAGCAATTGCTGCCGTACGATTCCGCACACTCTAAAGTGGTGAAGCGAGCAGTTGGTAGTCTTTGCTTGGAATCGGCTTTGCGGAAATCGTGCGCACACCAAATGCGGTCTAGTTTTACGAACCAAGTTGGACGCCTTTTGGCAGCTGGTTTCCCTTTGACGGTCGTCAATGCTATAGTAGAGTCTCTTCTGCAAAAAGTTAAGCTTGGAGCACGAAGGGCAAGCGCAGAGGTCGAACGACCGAAGGTAAGACCAGAGGTTATTCCTTATGTACACAAGGTGTCACACAACCTTAAAAAGGTTGCTAACCGTCATGGTATTCCTCTGGTTTTCTCTGCGCCCAACAAGCTTTCGAAGCTGTGTTCTCGAGTTTGCTGTAAGAGCAGGCGGGGCTGCCGCACGAGGCATGAAAAGCCCTTTGTTGAGTGCTCCAGAGGGGTTGTTTACGCAATTCCCTTGCACCCTTGTGGGCAGCTTTACATTGGACAAACTGAGCGTTGTGTGAATGACCGTTTAAGGGAACATGCGCAAAAACTAAAGAAAAAAGAGGATAAGGGCGCACATTTGGTGGCTCATGTCACCGCGTGTGGTTGCGACGCTCGATTTTCTGCGACAACTATTCTTGGCAGGAGCGGCAACGCGTCTTCTAGGCTCGCACTTGAGGCCTTCTTTATCAAGATGAATAGAAATAGATGTGTGAGTGAGCCTTCGATCACATTACTGGATGCCGAATTTAACTTCTTGCGCAACCGCCTTTGATGTGCATGTACTGGCTTCTCTTCTGCTTGGTAGGCGCATGCGTGACAAGCGGATATATATACATATGTACTATCCTTCCTTCCATTAAACAGTTGTGAGTAGCGCTTGTCCTTGTCTGTCTTCCTTGTGTCTGTGGTTTTTTTGCGCTAAACTACTACTTCAAATATGGACGACCAACTAGCCCAACAGTCAACTCTTCCATAACCACGGCTCCAGAGAAATTTTGGCGTCCTATTTCCCCGGAATGTGATTTATTTCATATTGATGGTAAGGCAGTTCATGAAAGCAAAGAAATAGCAAATGCGGTTAACAAACACATTAAGTCCGTCTATACAAATGATAATGATGTAATGCCACCTTTCGAAATGTCTGTGCCGCCTATACCCGATGTTCAAGTAAGCGAACCAGGTACACTAAACATGCTTTTACAACTGAACACTAAACAATCTTCTGGCCCGGACATCCATTACAAACACATTTTTAAAACGGTATGCAGAATGGACATCAAAGTACTTGCACGTTCTGTTCACAAGGTCATTGTGCGAGCAACTAGTACCGAGTGACTGGAGGACAGCCAGAGTGAAGCGACTACATAAAACAGGAAAAAAAGCACTGCATTCAAAACTACCGTCCAATTTCTTTAACATCTACGATATGTAAACTTTTGGAACACAAAATCCATAATCATATTTCAGAATTCTTGGAAAACAATAATATATTAATAAAGCATCAACACGGATTCAGAAGACGTTACTCTACAATTACCCAATTAGTTTTAACAGTGCACGACTTTGCGAAAGCAATTAACAAGGGGAAACAAATAGATGCTATTTTCATGGATTTTCAAAGGCTTTCGACAGGGTCTCTCACAAAAAACTACTTTACAAATTGAACGAGATACTGAAAAACTCCGGACTAATTAATTGGCTCGCAGCATACCTTGATGGAAGAGAACAATTTGTTTTTAATAATCATTCTTCTGAACGACTTCCGGTAGACTTTGGTGTTCTCCAGGGCTGAGTTCTTGGACCTCTCTTGCTCCTATTATTTATTAGCGATATACTGCACGGTATTCCAGTTATGGTTAAGCTTTATGTTGATGACTGTGTATGGTACTCAGAGATAGACAATATTACTGACCAGGAGTTGCTGGACGATGCTTTTCGACAAATTGTCGACTGGTGCGATGCCTGGCAAATGTCACTTAATTTCAAGAAAGCAGTTTTTATGTCCATTTCCCATAAGAAGCATAAACTAACGTTTCCGTACGATATAAATAACATAATTATTTCCGAAGTAACACATTATAAGTATTTCGGACTCTGGATCACAAATGACCTCACTTGGGCTAGGCACCTTGAATATGTAGTAGCTAATGCTAACCGCAAGCTTTATTTTTTTAAGGCGGGCTTTGAAACTTTCTACTCCCACTGTACGCCTACTCGCATATAAAGCTGTAATTATGCCGATGCAAGACTATGCATGTGTAATTTCGGACCCTTTTGCTAAAACTGGCACTAAGAAGATAGAAATGGTGCAAAGAAAAGCAGCTCGTTTCATTTATAACAGCTTCGGACGCACTTCAGTGACAGACCTCTTAACAAAAGCAAACCAGCCACCATTAATGCAAAGAAACCGTGTGTCACGACTAAAATTCCTTTTTCAACTTATTAACGGTCATTATAAGACAGATCTCACGGGAATAATTACTTTTTCATCTGGTTATGCTACTAGACAGCGACATAGCCGAACAATAACCCCATTTAGTACACGTAATAATTGTTTTAAGTATTCCTTCTTTCCCCGAACAGTGGTTAAATGGAATCATCTAATCAATGACCAAGTTTCAAAATCATCACTTTCGGCGTTTGTTTCAAGTATTGCGTAACACTTTGTTATCTTGCTGTGCCACTGCTATGTTCAAGCTCTGCTAACCTGATTTGTGTCGTTTTCGATGCCTATGCTATAGTTTTCTTTATATATGTGTTGTTTCCCACCCTGCTAACATCCCCGATGGGGATTGCAGTATTGATAAATAAATAAATAAATAAATAAATAAATAAATAAATAAATAAATAAATAAAGGTCTCCAGCAGGATTCCGGGTCTTCAGTAATTGCTCCATGGAAGGTCGATGGGTCCCGAGGTTGTTGCAGGATAACTGGGGACGCTGGGGTAGCCATTGGGGGTTGTCTTGACCACGATCTTTTTGTCGTCTCAGGTAGAAGTGTGCTCTGGGGGCAGTCCTTGCAGTCTGCGGCTAGCACGCTGGTCTTGGGCGATGTTGGTTTTGTCCTCGGGCTTCAGGCTTGGATCGCGGCTTTGCGAGGGCGTTCGGTACATGAACGGCCAAGCACCTCCACCAGATGTCACGTGGTAGTGACGGTGAAGAAAGCAGCCAAACTGAGAAAGAGGAAACTGGCGTTTTATTGGACGAACTTGTGCCCTCAAAAGCAGGCTACACTCAAAGAATGGCGACAGCAGCGAACACAATCGGCGATCGTCGAAAATCTGGTCAGCGGGTCAAGCGCGTGGGCTTTTATACATCAGTCGTCGAATGTTCCAGAGTAATCGCTGGGACCAGCGTACCTTCCACAAAATTCTAAATTATTCGCGTAGCGCACACGTACGATCAGGTTACGCCAAGTTCGGTCACAGACAGCGGATGGAAGCATCGATAACATTCCAGAAACTTCCGATACATGCAGGCACGTCCTGCGCTGTGCGATAACATTTGTTAGGCGGTGGAACGTGTCGCCCGATAAAGACAGACAAGTAAACGTGTCAATCTCCACTGCCCCGAATGGATTATTCATTAGATTCATTACAAGGCGCTAAGTATTTGTCCAGCCTTGATCTACGCTCCGGATACTGGCAGATCCCCATGCACGAAGCAGACAAGCAAAAACTGCCTTTGCCACACCCGATGGACTTTATGAATTTAACGTAATGCCTTTCGGCCTGTGTAATGCTCCCGCCACATTTCAGTGGATGATTGACACCGTACTACGGGGCCTAAAGTGGAAGACATGCTTATGCTACTTTGGCGACATCATCATATTTTAGTCTACCTTCCTTCAGCCCTTAGAACACCTCAACGAAGCCCTGACATGCCTCTCCGCTGCTGGCCTTCAGCTGAATACAAAAAAGTGCCACTTCGCTAGCAACACTATTAAAGTACTTGGACACCGTGAGGCTTATAGCGCGTTAAAAAGACAAGGACGAAAGTGAGACGTGACACACACAGGCACTAACTTGCAACAATCTTTATTTCGAGCAAGGGACCCATCCATATATACAACTTTTTCGCGTGCATCATACATGCGCTGTTTGCAAAAAAACCTTACACACTATTGCGCAGGTACGATAACTCTTTGTGGGAAAGGACAATTGATGGTTTAGACACACAGTTATCGCCAAGCCTATCAATCATTTCTGCTTCTACAATTTCGCGAGTTATCCTGCCTCGGGCTATTCCCACAATGGAGCAGTCTCTGTATGCTGGAGCGCACATCGAGTGGTCACCATCATCCACCCCGGCGACAGTGTAGCTGCAATGCCTGCAGTGGGCGCCAAAGAACCCACCCCACTTTTCTGCTACATTATACCGGTGTTCCTTTTAACGCTCGTTGAGGCACCTTCCGCTTTGCCCCACGTAGTTCTTCCCACACTTTAAAGGAAGGTTGTAAACAACTTCTTCCACACATTCAACAAACGGTTCCTGGTGTTTCTTTTTGCACGTTCGCTTATCAGAGAGGCCTGGTCTGGTTAGTCTGCACAGGCATTGCAATTTTGTAGAAGCTGAAAACACAACCCTAACATTCGCACGTTGGCCTATTTTCTTTAAACGGTGCGATAAGCCGTGGATATATGGGATGACAGCAACGCTCCTCTTATCTACACAAGGCATGCTGGCGGAATTATTTGATAGCTTCGACTTGAGCAGACGCTCAGCAACGCTAATAAGTACATGTGTAGGGTAACCTGCCAATAAAATAAAGATTGATGCTCGAAATAAAGATGCTCGAAATAAAGATTGTTGGAAGTTAGCGCCTGTGTGTGTCACGTCTCACTTTCGCCCTTGTCTTTTTAACGCGCTATAAGCCTCACGATGTCTTACCAACAAGCCCAAATCACTGCTTTACTTGGACACCTTGTCAGCAAGGAGGGCCTTCGACCAGACCCCGATAAGACTATCACTCTCCTCCGCTTCCCAACGCCTCAGCGCGTCAAAGACGTGCGTAGCTTGCTTGGCTTAGCTTCGTATTTCCGGCGCTTCATACGTAACTTTGCCACTATTGCGGCACCGCTCCATCAACTCCTTCCTTCTGGAGCTCCCTACGTATGGTCGGACGAATGCCAAACTGCTTTTGACGCCCTCAAGCGTACGTCCGCACCTGTGCTTTGTCGTTTTGACAACACCGCACCCAGTCTTCTACATACTGACGCCAGCAGCCACGGTATCGGCGCTTTTCTGCAACATCAGCAAAATTCCGAAGAACGTGTGGTTCCCTACATAAGTCGCACGCTAACTGCTGCAGAGAAAAATTATACGATTACCGAGCAAGAGTGTCTCGCTGTTGTTTGGTCCATCCAAAAATTTCGGCCTTATCTGCACGGCCGCCAACTTACGGTCGTTACTGATCACCACGCCTTGTGATGTCTGCCGACGCCGAAGAATGTAACGGGATGTCTCCGCCGTTGGATACTTGGTTTACAAGAATATGATTTCGAGGTTACCTACAAGTCTGGAAAGAAACACCAGAATGCCGATGCTCTCTCTCGTTGCCAGCTACCGCCGTCTTCAGACGCTGCTTGCTTACCACCTTCCGCGAGCACACCGCAGGACGCGTCGTCTGCATTCCCTTCACTCGCAGCTCTCGACCGGCTTCCATGCAGCCATTCTCATACGTTTGCATCTTGCCAACGTAGTGACTCCTAAAGCCACTTCGTTATGGAACGCATTCGCGGATTATCTCGCTCACCTAACGCTGGGCTCCGTCGGCAGTTGAACTTCAAGACCGAAAATTCTATGTTATGCCGGTACGTGTTTCATCCCGAAGAAAACCATTGGGTTCCTGTCGTTCCCCGATCACTTCGGGCCCCGATACTGGAGAGCTTACACGACGATCCCACTGCCAGTCACTTTGATTTCCATAAAACCTATGAGCGAATTCGCAGCCGCTTCTCTTGGCCTGTACTGGCGACCAGCGTAGCGAAATACGTGGCTTCCTGTTCACTCTGCTAACACCGCAAACGGCTGACCTCACCTCAGGCTGGACTGCTCCAACCTGTCCCGTGTCCGGAAGCTCCTTTTGCAGTCATTGGTATCGACCTATATGGACCGCTACCCTTATCCAATAGCGGTAAACGATGGATCGTCACAGCTGTCGACCACTTCACACGGTGCGCTCAAACAGCCGCACTATCTTCGGGATCCGCAGAGGAGGTTGCAGTCTTTTTCTTGGAAGCCACTTTTTTTATGGCACGGAGCCCCACGTGACCTTTTGAGTGACCACGGCAGGACCTTTCTCTCTGAGCTTCTCGACGATGTTCTCTGCGTCGAATAGAGCCCATAAAACGACTTCCACCTACCATACTCAAACTAATGGTCTCACAGAGCGCTTTCATCGCACGCTTTCCGAAATGATATAAATGTACATCAACCCGGACCGCACCTATTGGGATGTCATTCTACCATTCGTCACTTTCGCATACAACACGGTCGTCCAACGCACTACGGGGTATTCGCCCTTTTTCCTTGGGTGTGGTCGCCAACCGATCACTATCCTCGACGTTTCTTTCTTCGGTGTCCCCGTGGCCTCGCCCACATCAATGTGTGAGCAGTTCGTTTCGCGCTTTACCAGGTGACGCCAATGTGCCGGCCTCAACATCGACGCCAGTCAACAAGACCGCAAGACTCGCTATGATGCATCCTACCCTGTCGTTTCCTTCCACACTGGAGACCAAGTGCTGCTATGGACCCCAGTTCGCGCTCGTGGCTTATGCGGGAAATTTCAGTCCCGGTTTATCGGACCCTACATTGTTCGGGAACAGACTTCGCCAGTTAACTATCGTGTCCCTCCAGTTGCTCCGCCTTTCGACGGCCGCTGCCGTGCAACAGAGATTGTGCATGTTTCGCGTTTCAAGACTTTCATACGGTGTTTGCCGCCGTAACCAGCGGCCAGGTTGGCCAGCAGGGGAAATTGTGTGAGCATTATATTGCTCCTTCATCTTCTTGACCTGTATGTATTCATCATTGCCAGCGTCATCGTATTCGGTGCGCGACCTGCAAAATAAAGCGTTGAGGTTTAACAGCTGTCTCGCAATATATACATTAGCGTATGTACCGCCGCCCTGAGGAGCTGGAGGAAATAAACACGCGCGACATTTCCATGTCACCGCCATGGGAGAGCGGAAGAAAAAGAGATAGGCAAGCGTTTTGAACGGCGACAAAGGGAGGGCCGTGCGAAGGTAGACATGACCGACGTGGGTGAAAGTGCGCTATCTCTTCTTATCACCTTAATATCTCATACGGGTTGTATTTGGACCAAAGATGTGAAACATTTTTGTAAGTGTGTGGAGTGTTTGAAGGCTGTTTCACCTAGGCCGCGGGTTGGCCGGCATTCCACTATCTTATGTATCGGCCCACGTTCTTGGTCTACGTGCATCGATCCGCTGCAAAATAGCCGCATACAGCTTCGCTGTAAAACAAAGCAATCTCAAAGTCCGTAAGCGGTGGTAGAACGGCTTAAGGCGCGCAACAAGGACTATTGCAAACGTACGCGTCGCCACTGTGATCACGAAATGCCGTCTGGCATGACTTCATATTCCAGTGCATCAATGCGTCGGATGATCTTGTAGGGTCAGAAATAGCGGCGTAAAAACTTCTCACGAAGTCCTCGTCGGCGTGTATGGGTCCAAAATTAAACTCGGTCGCCAGGCTGGTAGTCCACGTAGCGTCGTCGAAGTTTGTATTGCCACCTGTCGGCCTTCTGCTGGTTCTTGATGCCCAGGCGATCGAGTTGTCGGGCTTCTTCGGTAAGCTGGAGATAGGCGGCAACGTCGAGATGTCCTTCGTCGAGAGTCGTCATCGGGTTTCATTCGTAAACCAGCTTTAACGACGTGATCTGTGTCGTTTCTTGCACTGCAGTGTTGCATGCAAAGGTAACATACGGAAGGACGGCATCTCATGACGTGTGTTCCATGTCGACGCTCATCGCTAACATGTTGTCGGGCGTCTTGTTCAGACGTTGCGTTACACCATTCATCTGCGGATGGTAGGCACTGGTTGTCCGGATACTTTTCTGGCTATACTGCAGGATGGCTTGAGTGAGCTCAGCTGGAAAAGCCGTTCCTCTGTCAGTAACGAGGACTCCTGGTGCAGCATGTCGCAGCAGCATGTTCTTGTTGCAATGCTTAGCAACGGGTGTCTGCCGTATCGTTGATGAAGATCAAAAGCAGTCCCTGAATTTATAGAGGAGACCGTTGAGCTCGTATTGCTTGTCTCTAAGAAGACTCGGAATAATATCAAATGTTGGTGGCTACCACTTCCTCAAGCTAAGCGTCCTTGGTGCCCTTGTTGAGGTGTTTATACTCCTAGCTGAAGTTCGTCATCATGACCTCCGCTTGTCCTTCGCGCAAGTGGAGGATGCCCCTCGAGACGCCGACTTCCGGGTCGAGGAGCAGATGTTGGTCGTTCTCAACGATGGCTTCCAAGTCTTCGGCTATTTCTGCCCCAGCGGAAATCATGATGCTGGCGCGAGGAAGAATGCCGACTTGGTCTTGAAGTACACTTTGAAGTACACTAAATCATGCTGACCGACAGTCCCCGCTAGCGGTATCGCTTTCTCTGTGGGCAGCGTTATCGACTTCGACCTCAGGTCAATGGTTGCGCCGCGTTGCTTCAGAAAGTAAATGCCGAAAATTACGTCTCGCGACCACTGTTGGAGGACAACGAACGCCGCAGGGTAGGTCCGGTCATGAACTGTAATACTTGCTGTTCACATTCCAGTTGGCGTTAAGAGCTGTCTTCCAGCTGTCCAAACTTGAGGCCCGTCCCATGCAGCGTTCACTTTCTTCATCACGGCGGTGAATAATCCACTGGTGACGGAGGAGCGACTCCAGTGTCTCCAAGGGCGGTGACTTCGTGGCTGTCGAGAAGCGCGTCGAGGTCGATCGTTCTTTGTCTTGCGTTGCAGTTAGGTCTTGGCGTCGGATCGTGGCTGCGTCGCGCGGTAAGCTCTTCTTTTGACGGCGTATTCTTGGCTTGCAGGCTTCGTCGGGATGGCGGCATCTCGTTGCTGCGTCGTCGAGATAGATCTTGAAGTGTCGGCGGAGGGGGATCTTCGGCATTTCAACGTACAGCAACCGCACCTCCATCGGCTTTTAGTTTTCAGGACATGGGCTTACGGATCGGCCCCGTGCTTGACCACTCTATGGACTGCGCTGTGACGACATGTATCGTCCTTGCGACGGTGAAACCGAAGGACGTCGGGTTCTCCACTGCGTTGCGCCGATGTAGTCGGCGACGAAATGCGGCCGCTTGCCAAGCTGCGGATGGGGCGCGTTTACAGCGAAGCATCGTGCACGTACTTCGCGATGTGGGCATCGGTGGTAAACGTGGCCTGCTTCATCGCGGGGATAGCAGAGCGGACGGTGGTCCGCGGTTCAGCAAACGTCAGTCTTCCTGCGAATGCTGCTCGGGGCGAAGGGTTCGCGTGCTGGTAGCGGTGGCGGTGGTCGTCGGAAGTGCGGCGTTACCGGCCCTCGAGTTGAGGGGAAACTTGAGGGCGTGCTACGGTGGCGTACGTCATCACTTCCGGCTCAGGGTGCGGTGATTGAAGGATGCTGAGTGACTGTTGGATCTGCTCGCATACGACGTCGGCAATCAAAGCCACTTCAGGGTGTAATGGAGGGAACAATTTCTGAAGCTCCTCCCGCTTGACCACTCTGACGGTCTCGCGAAGGTTGTCGGTGCCCAGTGATTGAACTTCGCCCTAGTTTCTTGAGAATGTGCTGCGGTTAAATTGTTGGTTCAGCGTTTTCAGTGTTTTCTCGATGCTCGTGACCTTGCGAGAAAAGTCTTCGACGGATTTCGGGGACATTCTTATTGTTCCGGCGTTAAGGTCTTGCTTCACACCCCGCATGAATAGGCGAACTTTCTTGTCTTCGGACATTTCCGGGTCGGCGGTGCGGAATGGGTGTATGATTTCTGCAATTAAGATAGAAACCTGCACTCGGGCGGCCGACAGAATTGGAAAAGGTGCTAGCAGAAAAAGCACACCGACAAATTTCAGAGGACAAGGATGAGCGCTCAGCGCTCATACTTCTCGTCCTCGTCTATGTCTTTTTTACGTTGCCGCCTTTTCAAATATGTTCTAACACGCCCAATTCGCCAGACTTACAATATAACTTCGGCCCTTTCTTTCCTGATAAGGCTTGTGAAGGTCCTCAGGAATTTACTTCCGAACAGGTCCCACATTGTAAGGACCGACTGGTGGTTGTCGAGTCATGTCGCCGCAGCATCTTCGAAGGAGAAGTACGTAGCCCCTCAGAAGTCCAGTTGTTCAAGGCTGAGATCGTTTGTAAATTTTTAAGCCAGGTTTCTGGATCGTCCGACCAAGTTCCACAGAAGGTAGGTGACTCCCAGGGTTGTCGAAGCACGATGGGAGACGCTGGGGATGCCATTATGGTTGTTGACTTGGCCACAATCTTCTTGGCAATCCCAAGCAAGAGCCCGCCCACCGGGGGCAGTCACTGTAGCCGGCAGTTGCCTCGCTTGTCCTTCGCGATGTTGGTGTTGTGTTCGGGCTTCGATCAATGCTTTGCGGAGGTATTCGGTACATGAAGGCACAAGGGCCTCCACCAGATATCACGTTGTAGTGACGGTGAAGAACAGAGTAGCGAAACTGTGAATGACAAAACTAAATGTTCATTAGGCCTACGTGTGTGCACTAAAACTGGCTGCACTAAATGTACAACAATAGCGGCGAACACAGTCAGCGATCGTGGAAATCTGATCTGCGGGTCAAGAGCATCGGCTTTTGTACATGAGCCATAAAAGGTTCCAGAATAATCGCTGGTGTCCGAGTGACTTCCAGACGAACTACATAATTCGCTCTACGCATATAATCAGATTACATGAGGTGTGGTGACAGCAGACAACCAATAGAACCATCGATAATATTCGAGAAACTTCGGATACATGCAGGCTCTTCCTGCGCTGAGCATTAACGCTAACCGTTTGTTAGCCGGTCAAAAGCGACGTGGACGAATGGCTCAGCTTCTACTAAAGATGAAGTTGGTTCAGTGGCTGGAATGCCGCCGCCTAGCCTTACAACGATGCCTTCTAGCTCATGGAAACCGCGTCTGTATGGCTTGAAGAACCACAAAAAAGCTTCACAACGTGGGAGAATTTTGAAGACGAAGTGCTTCGGAGATCCAACAGCTAGAACGAAGCGTGCTGAGCAAGCGCTAATGCAGCGAATGCAAGTTTCCGGCGAAACCAGCACGATATGCACCGAGGAAGTGTTCAAATTGTGCACGGCTCTGAATTCTAGACGACAGAATATATTAAAGTTGGGCATATTGACTCGTGTACTCATTAATTCATTGTCAACCCCTAACAACCTGAACTTATCGTTCAGTGCAAGGTGCGCCTGCATGATTCGAACCTACTGGAATGTTATCGTTGGCTCTATGCGTTGTATGTTGTCACTGAAACTTGTGTAATATGATTGTACACGCAACGTGAATGGTGTAGTATTTTATTTAGGACATGTATGCACTGCCGATTACTCTGGCAACGTCGATGACTCATGTATGAAAGGCGACGCACTTGACTGGGCGATTGAATTTTTGACGATCCCCGACTGTGTTCACCGCTATCGTAGTTAGAGCTTAGCCTGATTTGAGGGCATAGGTTTGCCCAACAAAACGCTACTTTCGTCGTTCACAGTTTTGCTGCTTTCTTCACCGTCACTGCTACGTGACAATATTCTAAATGGTACCGCTGAGGACGTGTACCAATTCCTCACTATAAGACACAGTCTGCAGTCCGTAAGTGACGTCGTTCAGCGCTGCCGCACATTTGAAGCACCGAAAGCTCGGCGTATTACATCAAACTTCGGCCGCCTGGCCAAAGTAACTAACGTCGCCAGTGTTGACGTGGTCGCAACTTCATCCGACCTCGCATCACTGATACGGCAAGCGGTGCGTAAAGACTTTGGCCGATATGTGGCGGTTTCCCTCTCGACTCCTGGGGTTCAAGAGCCCTTTCTTCCTGTGATATCGGTGAGACGTCCATCACAGCCGCGCCACCTCCGTACATGCCTACTACATTGTGTCTCGTGCAAGAGTGCGAAATCCTACTATGAAAGCGCATCCCAGTTACCGGTTCCACGACGATTACTCACGGAGACCACCTGCAGTTCGGCAGAAGTGGGAGGGCCATGCCAGTTATCCTGTTCAATATTTCAGTGCGTCCCGTAATGCCCCATCTGCTTCCAATGCGGCATTCGCGTCCACGTCCGCCGATTTTGTCCTCATCGCCATCGCACGTCCTATGAGCGACTGCGTACTTTTATCGACGTAGACATCGGCATGGTCACGGGACATGCTGGCTCTCTGACTGTGAGGGTAGGACGAACCATGAAGCGAACTACCGTAGAAACTCACCAGCTTCTGTGCAGAGCTTGACGCCGCCGCCTTCACGCCAGCGCAAGTCTGTATTTCCGCAACGACGCCTCATGCCATCGCCATCGGATAACTAGGCGGCGGGCCAATGGAGCTGAGGTCGCGAGTCATATTCAGCTATAGACCCCTATGCCTCCGCCAATCACCATGGAATAGAACAACGTCCGTGTTTGCTTTAGTTGGCAATATTGCTGCTTTGGCCTTCATGGACACAGGAGCGAATGTCTCCGTTATCATTCTGGATTCCAAAACCAAACTAGGTCTTAAATGAAATTTCGCTGAGATAAAGCTAATACATTTGATGCTGTGAGTGAAGAGTTGCTCTGACCTATCAGTGTCTGCACTGCGAACGTCTATTTCACCGACAACGTGTACCAAGTCGAATTTGCAATGCTTGCTAGATCCATTCACATGGAATTCTTGGCCTCGATTTCCTACAGCAATGTGGTGCCATTGTTGACTGTGGTACCGCCGAGCTTTTGCTCTCTCCTCTTGCCGGCCAACCTGCCACCTGCTCACGCACTCTCACCGTCACTGAAGATGCCGTCTTACCGGCACGTTCCTTATCCAGAGTTCAAATTGCTGCTTGCAGTGTCGACGCTGACGAACTTGATGCTATTGTTGAGCCTGTGCATTCAACCATTGTGAAGAAAAGGGTTCTCGTGCCTCTTTGCGCCCTCTATGTGGCGTACGAAACAAGTACACTGCGGCTCTCACATTTGCCCTGCCAGCCTGTTGTGTTAGCCAGTGGTATGTAACTGCCTCTTTTAAAAACGATACTTCTCTCAACATGGACGCTTTAACTGATGACACGTCACATGAAGCCCGAGTGCGCGGGGCTTCCCCGGTGTATCCGAAGACTCGTTGCCGTCTCTAAAGATTATCAACAAGTTTCTGTCTTCAGAGAAGCGTCAAGCCCAAGTCAGCGTCCTTAGCAAGCATGCTTCATTGCTTGATTTTGAGCTTAACGCTAACAAAGTTCGCGTTACAACTACGAGGGCTGGACACAGGATCGACACCATTTCCGCGCAGGCCATGAGGCCTTACCGCCGGTCCGTGTGGGAGCGCAAGATCATCGCCCAACAGGTCGACGATAAGCTAGCCAAGGTCATCCAGTATTCCTCTAGCCCTTGGGCTGCGCCGGACATCGTCGTTAAAAAGAAGTACAGGTCCTGTAGCTTTAGTGTCGATTAGTGCGCCTCATTTCTGTCACAAATTTAGTGTCGACTAGTGGCGCCTCAATTCTATGACGAAAAAGGATGCGTATCCACTTCCCCATATTGATGACATTATCGGCTGTCTTAATTCCGCATCCTACTTTTCTTTGTGGACCTCTCATCGGGCTACTGTCTACCCATACTGGCTACCCATGCATTCAACCGACAAAGAGAAAGACGCTCTTGCGGCACCAGACGGCTTGTTTAATTTCAAGTCATGCGTTTGGTTTGTGCAACGCACCTGCCATACTCAAAAAGTTATGGACACGATATTGCGTGGCGTGAAATGAGATATTTGTACATGTTATTTCGACGCCGTCGTCATTTTTAGCCGCACTTTAGCGGAGCACAATTATCGACTTGACGTTGTTTTGAAGTGCCTTTAACACACTACCCTTACACTCAACCAAAAAACATGGCGCTTTTGCCAACGAGAGGCGTTAGTATTGGGACATCTAATGGACCAAGACGGTGTGTGACCGAACCCATAAAAGGCCGCTGCAGTAAGCTACGTCAAAGAACCGCCGTCACAACGCGAGCTCAGAAGTTTCTTGGGTTCTTGTTCGTGTACTTCTGACGTTTCGTGCCATTTTTTGCAGACACTGCTGACGCTCTGACTTCAGAGCTACGCAAGAATAAGCCTTGCCACTGGACAGCAGATTGCGATATCTCGTTTCGTCAACTGAAGTTCCTGCCCTCTTTGAGATCCATACTTCGTAATTTTTACCCTTCAGTCTCAAGAGAATCGGACACCGAATCTGCCTCGGCGGCGTCCTTGTCCAGCATTTTGGTGACGCCAAGCATGCATTTGCCTATGCCAGCCGTTCACTCAGCAAAACCGAACCAAGATACATGGTCACTGAGCAGCATTTCTCGCTGTCGTTTTCGTTGTCCATAAGTTCCGCCCATATCGCCACGGGCATAGATTTAAGATCGTTACTGATAACCATTCACTATGTTGGTTGGTTGCTCTCCGTGACCCTCTGGGCTGCCCTGCTCGATGGGTGCTACATTTGCACGAATTTGACTTTGCACTCCGTTACGAGGGCAGCCGCCAGCATGCGGATGCCTACTGTCGTTCGAGGCTCCCTCTAACAACAACTGCATGTGACGCCGGCAATGTCGTTGAGTTTCTGGTTGCCATCGACAACATTATTTTTCCTGACCTATCCACCTACTGAGAAGGCCAGTACGACCGCAACGTGGATGACCTATTCACCTCTGCTACTAAGCCGACAGGTAACAATGGCTTTGTTATCCAACGCGGTATGCTCTACAAAAAGATTTACGCGACTGATGGTGCCCGCCTCCTATTAGTGGTCCCTAAGAATTTGAGAACACACGTGCTCCACGCTATGCACGATGACGCCACCGCTGGACAGATAGGTTTCACCTGAACATACCACGGAATTCAAGGCCGATTTTGCTGGCCTAGTATCCAACGGAATATAGAAAAATTTGAGGCCAGTTGTGACAAGTGCCAGCAACTGAAGTGCCGTAATACTGCTGCGGTCGGGCTCCTTCACCCTGTCGTATTAGCATTATCTCATTTCGAAACCGTTGCAGTATATATTCTTGTCCCATTCCTGCGATCAACAAACAACAACCGTTGGATTGCAGTCTGCGTCGACCATCTGACGCGTTATGCTGTAACCGCAGCGATGCCAACGCTCACGGCTATCCTCGTTTCGAGCTCCCTCCTGTCTTCGTTATTGTCCTTCGGCCAACGTAGTTGTGAAGTGTTGCTTCTCTGTGCTTGTCAGCTTCGCCACGCGAATCCATACCACCCACAGACAAATGGCCTCATCGAGCGCACCAACAGACCTGTGACGAGCATGGTTTCGGTGTTTGTCAGTTTCAGGCACAAATATCAGGATGACATCTTGCCTTTTATCACACACGCCTACAGTACTGCACGGCCTAAAACGATCGGCTACAGGCCCTTCCTTCTTTATGTTAAACCACCTAGCAGCTTCCTTGACACCATTCTGCCTAATATTCCTTGTGCTGACTCTTCTACCACCCAGATTGTCTGTCGCGCTAAGGAAGCAGGTCGCATAGCTCAGCTCCGTACGCTGCAGTCCCCACGACCGCTCGATGATAGCTACGTCTAACGGCATAATAATGTGTCGTTCCACAAAGGAGACATAGTAAGGCTTTTGAAACCACTTAGAAATCGCGGCCAGCGCCAGAAGTTTCTGGCTCGTTAGACCGGGCCTTTTATCGTCATCATCAAGCTACCTTTATGCACACTGCAGGACGAAAGGATCCCCTTCGATCTCCAGCTACCCCGGTCCTGCGCCGACTGATTGCAAATTGCGCCTGTAAATTTCCTAATTTCATCAGCCCACCCAGCTTTATGCCGTGGTCGACTTCGTTTCCTTTCTCTTGGCACCCATTCTGTAGCTATAAACGTCCACCGCTTATGTCTCCTGCGAATTACATGGCCTGCACATCTGCATCTATTTCTCTTATTCTCGATGACAATATCGGCTAATCCCATTTGCTCTCTGATGTGCTCTCTGATGCACACCGCTCTCCTCACGAGGCTTACTATTACGCTTAATATTTTTCGTTCCTTTGCTCTCAACATGGTCCTTAACTTGTTCTCGAACTTCATTGTCAACCTACAAGTTTTCAAGTCTTCTGACCATCCTAGACTGCGCTTCCCTTCTCTTGGTACCCATTCTGTAACTCTAGTGGTCCAACGTTTATCTAACCGGCGCATTACATGACCTGCGCAGATCCACTTTTTCACTTGATATCAATTAGAATATCGTCAATAACTGTTTGCTCTCTGATACAAACCTCTCTCTTTCGGTCTCTTAAGGTTATGCCAAGCAATCTTCGTTCCATCGCTCTTTGCATCATGCTTAACTTGTTCTCAAGCTTCTTTATCAGTCTCCAAGTCTCTGCCCCATATGTCCGCCCTGGTAAAATGCGCTGATTGTACGCCTTTGTTTTCAATTATAGTGGTAAGCTACCAGTAAGGATCTAGAAATGCCTGCCGTATGCACTTCAACCCATTTTTAGTCTTCTGTGAATTTCCTTCTCATGATTAAGGTCCCCTGTGATTAACTGACCTAGATAAACGTATTCTTTTAATGACTCTTGAGGCTGACAGGTGATCCTGAACGCTTGTCTTATGCCAGGCTATTGAACGTCATCTTTGTCTTCTGGATATTATTCTTCAACCCGAATCATACGCTTTCTCTGCTAAGGTCCTTAATCCTTTGATGTATTCCGTCCCCAGTGTTCCTAAATAGGACAATATGATCCGCAAACCGAAAATTGCTGAGGCATTCGCAGTTGTGCCTCACTCGTAAACCTTCCCAGTTTATTAGCTTGAATACTTCTTCCAAGCATGCTGTGAATTGCATTGGAGAGATTGTGGCTCCTTGCCTGAGCCAATTCTTGATAGGTAACATATTACTTTTCTTGTGGAGAACCAAGGTAGCTGTGCAGCTTTTGTAGAAATTTCCAAGATAGTCGTGTCCGCTTGCTGTACTCGTTGATTACGTATGCCTGTATGACTGCTGCTATCTCTACCGAATTAAATGTCTTTTCATAATCTATGAAAGCCATATCAAAAGGTAGATTGTACCCTGTAGATATCTCGATTACATAATTGATGACTTGGATGCGATTGATTGCATCATATCTCTTCCTGTAGCCAGCCTGTTCTCTTGGTTGCCTAAAGTGTTGCTCTTATTCTATTAGAAAATATTGAAACGGGCAGAGATATCAGTTTAAATGGGACCATGCTTACTCTGCAGAAGATATGGCCGGTAGAACCAGTATGGCTGAACGTTAGGTTAGGCCCACTACGTGCTCTCTTTCATCTTGCTGGTGACACGAGCGGCACACATTTCCAGCCAAACGGGAGCTCCCCCATCAGCGACTCGTACAACGCGGGACTTGGAAGGAGTGAGCACTCTTTTGAGCCGATTCCGGAGATCAGCGCTCATCACTGAGATGTGTGCGCCGGTGTCAATCAAGGGCAGTGAGAGGTAGGGCATCAGCTTCCACGACAATTTGGTTCAGATCTGTCAGCCAGCTAAGGAGAGGATTTGCAGGTCGAGAGTCCAACGCAGCGTTACCTCCGGGAGCTCCATCCGTCAGTGTTGCCGGGATGAGGGTACAGAAGGGCGAGACGATGAAAAACGACGGGGCAGGGGCGAGCGGGACCGACGATCGTGCGGTGACGGCGAAGGGCTCCAACCTCTGAGGGACGCAGAAGGGCTGCGGTCACGTAATATCGGGTGATTTGGAGCATGAAATGGCTGGCGCTTGTTGTCACTGTGGTGGTAGGAGAAAGTGGAGCGTGAAAATGACGGCTGACGAAAACGGCAATAGCGAGAATTATGCGCCACGCCGCTACATTGAAAGCATATGGGCTTGTCGTGTGGTGTTCGCCATTGGGCCGGATCTGGATGGCGTCGAAACGTTGGTGGAGGTCGATGAAGAGGGCAGTGCTAATCGGAGGGCGTGTGATGGAGCTCACTGGATGAATTTCTGCGTTGTCTAGTTATTCGCGGACAACTGCATGGATGACAGAGATCGTCGCTTGCGTATCCTCAGAAAGGCGGGCGAAACAAGATGGCGACGCAGCTTCGATTTCGCGCTGCAAAATTCGGATAGCGCTATCTGTAGTGCACGATTGAAGAGCCGAATGAGCGTCTTCGCACGACGACGTCGCGACGGTCTTGGGAAGCCGCATGAACTGCCCGGCAGTGCGATAGCTCTTTGCGTCTTCGAAACGTCTGTACTCAAGGATAAGTTCGTCTACCGTCGAGCAGCCTTTAATAACCGGCAAGTTAAACACATCATTGGCGATGCCTTTCAGAATGTGTCTTACTTTGTCACCCTATGGCATACTGGCATCGACGCGGCGGCAAAGAGCTAGGACATCGAGGATGTGCGCAACGTACGACTCGGTAGCTGTCTAAGCCCGATAGGATAGGTCTTTCACAGCGGCACACTTGCGCCCAACGAGCTTGCTGAAGAGGCCGGGAAGTTTGTGCTTGCATACGTCCCAGCTGGTCAGCTCATCTTCGTGTGTGCCATACCAGGTGCGGGCTGGTCCCTGGAGGTAGAAGACATAGAAGACAAGATTTGCGAGCGTCACTGTCGGATCTCACCGGTTGTGTGCAGCGACGCGTTCGCACATGCCAAGCAATCCTTCGATGTCGACTTCGTCAGTGCCGTTACCAGAGAAGGTGTCGACGTCGCGTGGATGGGTCAAGACGACTGACGGTTGCGGTATCTCGGATGCTGACGGCGCGGGTGCGCCGGATGGTGACGCCGTGCTTAACCCAATGGCCTGGTCGTCTGTCAGCATAGTAGGAAGGGCGAGGACAAGCCCGCTGCGGAGTTCCGTTTTGTGGAATGTCCAGCACCTCCACCAAAAATGAAACTGGCAGATTTATAAGTTTAAATGAGACCGTTTTTAATCCGCAGAAGATATGGCTGGTACAACCACTATGGCCGAACGTTGGGTTAGCCGCACTACGGCTTCGCTTTAGTCTTGTTGGTGATGTCGTCGTTGTCCCTCTGGTGGTACTGCGACAATATCTTGGCGAATTTTAACAAGCGTGTTTGTCTATCTTTCATCTAACAAATGTTATCGCCAAACTCGGAACGAGCCCGTATGTATCGGAAGTTCCTCGAATGTTATCGTTGGTTCTATGTTATGTCTGCTGTCGCTGAAGCTTGTGTAATCTGATTTCATGCGTGACTCGAATTGTGTAGAACTTCCTGGAAGACACGCAGGCACCAGCGATTACTCTGGAGCTTTCGATGGCTCATGTACAAAAGCCGATGTGCTTGACCTACAGATCACGTTTTAGACGATCGCGGACTGTGCTCGCTGATATCGCCGTTCTATGAGCATAGCTTGTTTTTGAGGGTACAGGTTCACCAAATAAAACGCTAGTTTCATCCTTCGCAGTTTTTCTGCTTTCTTCACTGTCACTACTACGTGACATCTGGTGGAGGTGCTACTGCGCTCGTGTACTGCACGCCCCGCAAAGCCGCGATCGAAGCCCGAAACCCCAGGACAACAGCAATGTCGCCAAGGACCCGCGAGCTAGCCGTAGCCAAAAACGCCTGCTACCGAAATACAGGCCTCTTCCCAAGAAGACAAGGAGGATCAAGTGCAATTCAGACACCCCAATGCCTGCCCCATTCTGCTGCAACAACCTCGGGACGTAACAGGCTACCATGGAGCCTCGTCTGAAGACCCAGAACCTGGCTGCAGAACTCTGAAAGGATCATGAGTTTCAGCAACTGGGGCTCCAGCGACCAGCTGCGGCACGTATACTTCGCCTTTGAAGACGCCGCCAGAACGTGGTTTGAGAACCGGGATTCGACCCTGAAAACATGCGACCTGTTTCCTAGCAGCTTCCCGCGGACCTTTACTAGCGTCGTGCGCAAAGATGGAGCCCGAGTTCTACTGAAAACCGAGATGCAGCTGCCGAACGAGGAAATTGCAATCTTTGGAGAACACATGACCCGCCGCTTCCGCCACGCCTACCCCGACATGTCTCAAGAAACGAAAGTTCGGGTCTTGATGCGGGGTGTCAAAGAACAACTCTTTGCCGGAATGGTACGCAACCAGTCCAAGACTGTCGCTGATATTGTTTCGGAGGTCACAACAATCAAAAAGACGCTTGAAGTGCGCACCAGGCGACACAACCAGCCTGCGCTGAAGCTCAAGTGCTACGCGCAGATGATCTGCGCTAGACGATCATGGAGCTCGCAGGGGAAGAGCTGAAGAAGTTGTACCCAAGGTCGAAGCCCCAGGTGGCCTCGATAGCTGAAATAGTTAAAGGACTTCAGCGGTCAATAGTAGAATCGAAAGTTCCGACATCGCCGCAACTTCAACCGGAAGCGATGACGTACGCCATCGTCACCCGCCTTCACCTTGCGCAGCTACATGAGGAAGCCGCCCATATGGCGCGCCCCCGACTACCGATCGCTCTCCTATCACTTCGGGGAAGCCGGACTTGTGTACCGCCGTTGCCCATACCGCTACTTCGCACTGGAGGCTTCGCCGTGGACACGCGGTGCCCGCAGCAAGGGGACCGGCCACGTGATATCGCCGGCTACCCCGACGCCACTCAGTTGAGACTTCGACGACCATACCGTACGCCGTCACCAGGACTCTACCTCTCACCGGAGTGCCGACAATACACTGGAGCAGCCCTTGGCCGGCCCGTCAGCCCATATCCTGAAAGCTGAAAGTGACAACCGATGGAGGTGCGGTTGCTCCATGTCGAAATGCAGAAGTTCGTCTGCCGATGACGAACACCCCGAAAAGACTTTCACAACGACATAACAACGACACGCCGCCATGCCGACGAAGACTTCAAGACAAGAATGACGCGACGTTCCCGCCACAGGCCCACACGACGCAGCCGAAATCCGACTGCAAGAGATTACTGCAACGCAGAGATGGAACCACCGACCTCGACGTGCTTCTCGACGGCCATGCAGTCACCACCTTTGTGGACACAAGAGCCGACTACACCGTCGTCAGTAGATTATTTGCGGCCAACATGAAGAAAGTCAAGACTGCATGGGACGGCCCTCAAATAGAGACAGAAAGAGGTCATCTAATAATGGCGACTGGAATCTGCACGGCAAGAATTACAGTTCCTGACCGGACGTACCCTCTATATTTCATTATCCTCCAACAGTGTTCACGAGACGCCATTCTTGGCATGGACTTCCTGACCCAACACGGCGCAACCATCGACCTCAAGTCAAAGTCGGTAACACTATCCAAAGATCAAGCGCTACTGCGGGGAGCACTCACAGTCACCATGCCTTGAGTGTAATTGAGCACCAAGTTGGCATCCCGCCTCGCTCCAGCATTGTCATTTCCGTCAGCAGCGAAGCACGCGTTGATGTAGACAGCGTTATCGAGGGCGACCAAAGCCTACTTCTCGACCGTGAAATTTGCGTTGCGAGAGGGGATCGCTTGCCTGCATGGTGGAATAGCGAAAGTGAAGCTGTCAAATTTCATCCAGGAGTTCGGGCACATCGACAAGGGCACGACCATCGCATACATCGAGGAAACTGTAAAAGCCAGCTGATGCATTCCTCCTCTCCGATTCTGCCGCATATACCCCAACGACCATGCTCCCGCACCAGACTTCAACATAAATCCAAATCTAAGAGTAAGCGGGAACAGCTCAGAAGTCTTTTCCGACGACACAAAGACTGGTTTTCAGTGTCATCGAGGATTCGACAAAGAACAGTTGCAAAACACCGCATAACAACCGAGGAGTGCGCTCGACCCATGCGCCAGATCCCTTACCAAGTTTACGCGAGAACGTGAAGCTATGTGGCAACAAGTCGACGAAATGCTGCTCGACATCATCCAGCCTACGAAAAGCCCGAGGTCACCTCCTGCAGTCTTGGTGACAAAAATGGGGGGAACCCTACGCTTCTGCGTAGGGTTCCCCCCTACGCTTCTGCGTCGATTATCGCCGACTTCACAAGATAACGAAGATAAAGGTCTCTCATGGATAGACGACGCATTGGATCGGCTTCGCAACGTTGAATACTTCACGTCGACGGATCTCAATGCTGACTGTATACTGGCAAATTGAAGTCGACGAGAGAGATCGTAAAAAGATAGCCTTCATCATGCCAGACAGCCTCTAAGAGATCAAGGTCATGCCATTAGGATTGCGCTTGGCGCCTTCAATGTTACAGGGGGCGATGTACACAGTTTTAGCAGGATTGAAGTGGCACACCTGTCTTGTTAACTTGGATGGCATCGTCGGCTTCGCAAGAAATTTCAACCATCGCCTAGGCGGCTTGTGGCAGTACGAGAGGCAACCATGTGATCAGGGCTCGCCCTACATTTACATACATAAAGTAATCAGCGCTTCTCCAGTGTGCTTCCTTCTTCGTTCGTTGTCCTTGGCGCGGTTACATTTTGCATTCAAATATCGACCCCCAACTAGCCCGCCTTACCCTGCTTCATACGCTCCCTGTACAGTTGGAAAGGTGCCGCTTAGCTTACGATGACCTTTTGTTTCTGGGCACGTCATCCGATAATCTGGAGTCCACCCCGATCTGCAGGAGACAGCTGCCATCGCAAACTTCCAGCAGCCCACTGACAAGAAGGCAGTGCGCAGATTTCATGGCATGCCTGCCTACTACAGACGCTTTGTCAAGGAGTTCTTATGCATCGCTGAGCTGCTTACACATCTAACTAAATGTGATGTCAATTTCAAGTGAGAAACGCCACAGGACGACACATTTCAAGAACTCAAGCGACGCATGCAGTCGCCAACAGTACTTGTGCACTTTGACGAGGTAGCCGATACGGATATTCACACTGACGACACCAGCCTAGGCCTCAGTGCCGCCCTAGTCGAGAGAAAAGACTGATTTGAACAGGTGATAGCCTTTGTTAGCCGGTCGCTGCCAAAAGCGGAAGGCAATGATTCTACTACCGAGAAGGATTGCGTCGCCATCTTTTTGGCTCCAGCAAAATTTCGCCCTTACCTATGTGGCATGTCATTCAATGTCATCAGCGACCATCATGCGTTATGTTGGCTAGCGAATTTAAAGGAACCTTCAGTACGCCTGGCGCAGTGGAATCTCAGATTGCAAGAATATGATATCACTGTGATCTGGAAGTCCCGAAAACACTCTGATACCGACTAAGTATCACGCGCCCCCATTGACCCACCATCGCAAGACGATGGGGATGATGACGCCTTCCTTGGAACAATAAGCGGGGACGACTTCGCTGAACCGCAACGAGCAGGTCCGAAGCATAGAAGTCACGCGGAGTATTTGGAAGGTATTACGATTTTGGTTTGCATAGGTTAATGCTAAGCTGTTTGCCCGGTAGGAAGCAATACGATAAGAAGTACGATTCAAATTGTTCTGGCCACCACTGAGATGAATCGACAGTGGGGAAGAGAAACAACGAAGACGATTGTTAACGAAACATGTAAATATTTAAAACAAAGCCTAACACAGACAAACCAACCAAATTAGATGCCATAAGTAACAAAACGTTCATGCAGCCCTAGATCTTCTCACACAACTAAACAATCATTCACAACAGTAAGATCATTGAATGGTCACAATTACTTCACATGCGGTGGGGTTCAGCTGCATAGCGTCGTTCGCGTGAGCATCAGTCGCTGCTTGCTTCTTTAGGATCAGCCAAAGCTTGCCCAACGAGTCACAGGAGGGGAATGGTAGAAAGTTCTTGCCGTCGGCACCTTGTCACCAGGATCCGCCAACACCAAGGTTATCCCTTGAAACTCGGGCCCGCAGCCCGCCAGCTTCGATTCTGTGCCCGGCGCTCCTGACGTCTTCATCTTCGGACCTGCAGCCCCACAGCCTCACTTCTTCCACACCGCACACCAGGGTTCTCGACACAAAAACAATAACTCGTTTCTCTTTCTTTTCTTCTTCTCCTCCCTCTTCCAGAACTCGTCTGCCTTCATGATTGGCTATTGTCCGAGGTGCCGCGGCCTGCGAGCTCGCGCCGAATGCAACTATCCTTTCATTTCTTTTAGAGTCACTGGCCGTCCGCCGCACGAGACACGCGCCCACTAGTCTTTATACATGACAGAAAGGAACATCGACGTTGACCCTAAAGCATTCAAGAGAGGATTGTTTTCGTTCACGCTTCAAAAGAATCTAATCGTAAATAAGAACTCGTCACTAGTCTGCGCCCACTGCCACCTTGTTCTTCCCTCAGCTACTGCGTCCAGAAATACTACACCCCATACATGACGGTTCGACCGCTTGACACCTCGGATTCTCCCGGGGGCTATCGAGGATACAGGTAAGGTATTACTGGCCGCGCCTGCCCGCCTACATCTTTCGTTACGTAACGACGTGCCGAGACTGCCAGCGACAGAAGACGCTACCGACAAGGCCAGTTGGATTACTACAGCCGATCGAGCCTCTTTGCCGGCCACTTCAGCAGATCAGGATGGACTTGCGGGGACCCATTCCGACGTGAACATCCAGAGACAAGGAGATTGTAATGTTGACAGACCAACTCCCCCGCTTCGCTGAAGCAGAAGCTCTGCGGAAACGTAGCGCAGCCGAAGTGCTGAAACGCTTCATCCAGAACATCTTGCTGCGACATGGCACCCCAGAAGACCTCATCACCGACAGATGAACGGCTTTACAGCGCAGCTAACTCAAGCCATCCTGCAATACAGCAGAAAAAGCCACAGGAGGATCTGCCTACAACCCAGGTAGCACAAAAGAGATACATAACGTTTTTATATCGTTTATCCGAGACGAAAGAAACAGTTTCCACAAGAGACGAGTAAGACAACTTTGTTGGTAAAACGTCTTATATGCCTCCTAATGGCCGGCTTAATTACTTTTTTCAGACGATCTAGAACAGCTCTTCAAAAAGTATTCGAAAAGCTGGTCTGGGAATAGGGTTGGGAAATATACAAATAATCCCTTTACCAGGGCTCTTCATACGTGATTTCTAAACGGTTTTAAGACCTTATCTGGAAGCTGGTCTAGAAGTAGCCTTGAAAGGTTTACGATAATCTGAAGCTGGTTTCCGCGGTTTCCAAATGAGCGGAAGCGTCGGTGTCTAGTGCTACTGAGCTCCTGGCGTAGTGGAAGCACTGTTGCTTATAAAGCCCGACGCACCCTCGATCAAGTCACCTGAAAAGGCACATGTCCACGAAAGTGAATTCGCAATGCCGCTTTTGGTATGCAGCAACGATGTTTGTAAACAAAATGTGAATGACATCCCGCTAAGAAATGGGCTCGTCTTGACAATCGATCAGGCCAGAATTTTTGTGCCAAGAGCACATGAAACGAGCATATAATAAACCAACACTTTATTGCAAAAATAGTACTTATGCAAGGTTTGTGCAAGATATATGAGAAATGCAAAATAAATCGAAATAAAAGCACTTCAACAATCTCTAAAGCTGCCAGAAAAAATTCTTTATTAACTAAAAATTGATCAATAATGGCTAAAACATGCATAAACGAAATTCGTAAGTACGCATACAATGACGAACCACAAGAACGCGAAGTGTCCTAAAGTATCTTATTTTGCACAGTAAAGAGCGCATGCTATCTGAACAGACTAGAGTTATTTAGAAATTGGTATCACAGCAACTGCAAAAAGCAGAATGAAAATGCGAGATTTAATCGCATGGTATCTGCCTGCTATGTTACCAAGAATCTAGAAGCTTGAAAAGAACAGAAAAAGGAATTACGACACATACAATGAAAAATCTATGCTGTGATAAAAACAAAATAACGCAACTATGTTAAGTTTGAAAATATTGCCTGTACGGTACATAAAATATAGTAATGGTGAGAGAATTAAAAGAACCTTAAAACTAAAAAAACAATCTCGTGAATGATCTTAAAGAATACTCAAATAAGGAAATCCCTGTAACAAGTGAGCAGCACTATAATTCAGAGTACGATGAGACTGAGTAACGCTATACATAACTAAAATAATAATGATACTCTGGTACACGAGAAATGAATGTGCAAGCCTTATTATAACAAAATTGTATAAACCTGGCAATCGCCCGGCCGCATTTCGATGGTGGCTAAATGCGAAAACGCCCACGTACTTAGATTTAAATGCACGGTAAAGAAACCAAGGTGGTCCGAATCTCCGCAGTCCCCCACTACGGCGTGCTTCATAATCAGAGTGGTTTTGGCGCGTAAAACTAAATTATTGAATGCTTTGAACCTGGAAATTAACTGGAATGCACAGGAAGCTGAGCTTTAGTAACCAAGGGAGCAATGCTCATAATAAATACAAATCCGTTTATATAAGCAGCATTGTAGAAAAGGTCCATATGTACCACTCTCGCAAAAACAGGCATAAGGTCGCAAATAATCATTTGCAAACACATGAATACATTAGTAGGCTTTCCACATATCTCCAGTCTCCTTAAGTATATAAAAGAAATTGGCTCTCCTTCCCGGCCCTACGAAAGTGGATGTCCGGCCAAGCTGTGTAATACTACCACTACAACTGCTGTGGGTGTATGCAGTGCTTTACTGCTTTAGAGTGATGGTAATTTCGACAGCACGACGCCGCTCGTAGCGGTGCTGCAAGAACACTGAAATCATGTGCTAGGCTGGTTATTCCATATACGCAAGGCTAGGGACATTACTTCCCACGTCACAAGCTGCCGTCGCCGTGGCAGCTTGCGCAGCAGTAGTCGCTATCGGGAAACAAATGCGGGGAGCGCTACGTGTTTTCCGTTGTTACCAGGCGCACCTTATCAATATGTCGCTCGGATGCTTGCTCTGCGCTTGTTATCTATTGAAAGGTATGCTGTTCTATATGTTTCATCCGTGCTTCCAAAGAATGTATGCACTGTGCGCTTCACTTTGCTGAAGCCTCTGCCTTACGGGGTACGAGCCATCACGTCTGGCCCTGCACTCCCGCCGCGATCAGCGCACATTTTCGGTAACGGACACAGACAAAAAATGGCAGCCAAGCAGAGGCTAACAGCTTCGCTGTAAAAAGCACTCTGAATGACAAAAACCTTTCACACGTGTAGCCCCAAGCCAATGCTTTACCAGTTCACCTTCACTTTCACATCCAAAAATATTTGGCAGAGTCCAGAGTTCCATTGATGAACAGCTTGGAAGAACACCACTTTGTACTCTACAGTTCCGTTGGCAATGACACTGCCGCACATGCTGGTACTTGAAATGTCTTCAATGTAGACACTTGCTGCCCTGGACAGGTAGGCCCAGATATTTGCACTGGTGCTCCATTTCATCGAAGTGGACACGACATATTGCACTACGTTGGTAGTTGAAATGTTTTGAATGCAGATGCAGTGGCTTCACCTGGGCGACTTGCCCACATGCCATATCTGACACATATACGCGCTCACTCTCCACTTAATGGCACTGAACTTTAAGTGGTCCCACTGGGTTTGCTTGCAGGATAAGTGGGCAGGCCTCACTCAAATTTTGCAGCTTCTAAAGAAACATATTGCAGAACACTTAAGCTACAATGTGAAAGATATGCCAAATTTATGACTTAAATGCAAGTGGCATGAGCACAAAATATGCAACACTATATCCAAATCATAAAAATTAACATAACCAATGCTAAATATAAAAACGTATTGCGGAAATTCTTTTGAACAAGCTGTTCAATAATATGGGCACATAATATGTAGACTCCACATTAAGTATAGCAAGCATTTTAACTGTGTAATGGCAATGTAAATTGCGTTCACTCGCCCTTCCTGTGCTAGCAATCTGATTGCTTGCATTTCTTAAACGATTTGGAGGTCGCCCTTAAAAGCAGATGAGGGAAGATGCCCCGATGTGTATCCACGTATTCTCCGCCCTTTCACCAGGAGACACTGTGTTGATGCTAGTGGTTTTTATGTCACCTGTCATCTGTTTACTACCATTCAAGACACCACGCTAAGTTACTAGGCGTTAGTCCGATGTCGCTGCACTTATTGGCACACTGTCGCCTTGTAATCACATTTTCAACTAAGACTTCCAGGTAGGGACAAATATATGCAATTAATAATGCACAAATCTATTCCCCAATACAAGGCTAAAATTGCTGTGCAAATAACCCATATCGCCGCAGACAGCTCCTCACACGCCAGTTACAAGCACTCTCGTGAGGTAACCTTCCAAGCGCTTCATCGCTAAAGCCCCTAGGCATTACTCATCGCATCGCCATTAGAAGAGCGCCAGCAACGGCTCGCGGATGGCGAGACAGCACGTGTCCCTCGTGCACGCGCACACGGCAGCGCCCGAGTCACCCCGTCCAATGAGAAGTCACGGCGTGGCTCCGGTCTTCGGAGCGCCTGAAAGTGTCCTCGGTGTGGAGATCCAACACGAACGTAGGTAAGAGAACATATACCTATATTACCACATTCCTCAAGGGACGTACTGCCACCGTAAACATAGGCGATATTTAAAGCAAAACCATAGAGCTCGGCACTAGAGGTACACCACAGGGAGCAGTACTTTCTCCTTTCCTCTTTAATACCACCATGAGTGGCTTATCCCGACAGCTCAAAGAGATTCCTCATATCAGGCACGCCATCTGCGCCGATGACGTAACGATTTGGACGTGCACTGGGTCGGATGGAGAAATTTCAGAATCACTGCAGGCAGGGGCTGACGTAGTGCAGAAACACGCTCGTAACAATGGCCTCAGCTGTTCGCGAAAAAATTAGAATTGCTTATAGCCCGGTACGAAAATCCCGCAAATCCGGCTGCCAATATGCCCGCACACATTCAGGTGCAGGTAGCTGGACAACTGGTCCCATCCGTTCCTAAAATCAGAGTGTTAGGATTGTGGATCCAGCAAAACACGCACAACCAAGAAGCCGTAGCACGACTCCAAACTACAGCTGGTCAATTACAGAACCTCCTTGGGAGAGCCTCCAACCGACGGCACGGAGTTAAGGAGAAAGATGCCTGGAGGCTAATCCAGGCTTTTTTTCTGAGCCGAGTTGCGTACGTCTGTCCTTACCTGCATCTCAGAAAGAGGGATTTGGAACGCAATAACGGTCTAATCCGAACGTTATTCAAACAGGCTCTTGGGCTACCAAATTGGACTAATGCGGAGACACGCTTGAGTCTAGGGGTGCATAATAACGTTGAGGAAATCATAGAGGCCCACAAATGGGCTCAAACAGTTCGATTATCCGGCACACACGCGGGACAGCGGATCCTCGACACCTTAAGGTACCGTCCACCCTTAGACATCCCGCAATGACAGCGGATACCTAACACTATCCGGACCGAGATCGTTATCCCCCCGCTTCCGAAAAACATGAGCACTGAAAACAGCGGTAGACGCAAAGCTAGGGCGGCGGCACTCTGGCAATGCTACAAAAACCAACCCGTCAATACGTGGATGCTGCTCGCACCAGTGATGGTCGACACACCATATCCGTCACTAATAGCGACGGACACACCATCAGCTGTGCGACGGTAAACACATCTTCCATTGTGGAGGCGGAAGAGGCCGCCATCGCCATGGGCACCTCCATTCCGGGCAGCAAGGTTATTATATCCGACTCGAAAACAGCGAATCCTAACTACACCTCAGGCTTCATTTCCCCTCGAGCATTCAGAATCATCATCAAAAACCTCAATCAATTGAAGTTGGTGTGGGTGCCCGCTAATGCGGGCAACCCTGGCAATGAGGCCACCCACCTAGCCGCCCGAGCAGCTAGTAACCGGGAGGTGGGCTTGCCCGACGGGGTTGACCGACATAAAGGTATCCACACCAATAACGAAATGACCGTTTATTACCGCGAATCCAGGCGAATATATCCAACCCCGCACGAGACACTGACAAGAATACAGGCCACTAACCTCAGGAGAGTACACACTAGATCTGTACTTAGTCGAAAAAGGCTAGCTGCAATCACTGGTGGTGAATATCCACCAAACTGCAAACATTGTAACTGCCCCCTGGCGGACCAAGATCACATTTTGTGGGGATGCCAAAAGAACCCTCCCCTGAGAGAACTCTTTAGGCGAGCTCCCTCACATGACGAGTGGGAGATGAAGACGAAAACTTCCAAACCGCAAGACCAGATACGGTTGGCGGAATGGGCTGATAGCGTTGCGGCAAAGCAGACGCCAGGCTAGCCCACACCACTGGGAAAGAAACCTCCACTCAAACTTGACAATAAAAGTTTTTTCTCACTCTCGGTGTGGACACGCGGTTCACTGTTGATAAGCTGCTATTAACTCTGCTTGCAAATTGCGTGAAAGTACTTTAGGCTCGAGTTTCCGTGCACAAGTTCGCCGACAATAAACCAGTTTGTTTAGTGTGCTTCATTGAACAGTGCTACATTTCTGGTGGAAATGCGCGGTATGAGTTTGAGTCCCCAGTTCGTAATAGAGCAGAGCACCGACTCTCAGCGATTAGAATCCAGACAACTGACTCCAGTACACCAGCGCACAACCCGCTGCCTCCGTGGAGACCCGCCCGAGTTAGGACTGCCTGTTGCTGCAGCAGTACAGGCAACAGTGACCAGCGACGGTGCGACCATGACCAGCCCGGTGGCATCGTCTCAGCTCATCGTGTACCCACCACGCACGCACCAGTCCTTCCACGGCAATACGTACGAAGATGTGGAAGACTAGTGAGAACATTTCGTGCGAGCCGCAGATTTCAACGGCTGGGACAAGGCAAGGAAGCTTCGCAACGTGTACTTCGCGTTAGAAGAGTCAGCGAGGACGTGGTACGTGAATCATGAAGCGGCGCTATCTTCATGGGAATAATTTCTAAGACGGTTGCTTGCCACGTATGCCACCACCGATCGGCGAGAGAAGGCATAGCACGCTCTCCAAGCTAGAAACCAGCGTACTAACGAGTGCTCGTAACTGGCATGTGGAGAGCTCTCTGTAGCATTACATGGCAATATTACATGAACTCGAAGCAGCAAGTGCTATATATGTTTGCCCATCAACTTACTTAATGAACCGACATCCCTAAATGTTTAAGAGGTTCTTCCGTTTGACGTACGCTTGAAAAATTTGTTGCACAAGGACCAAAAACAGTGGATGCCTTGTTGCACGAAGTGCACGAACAGCGCACAAATAAAAAAAAACCGCGCGAGCACTTCCGCAACTCCGTGCGTACACATGACACACGCACGAACTCGGCGTCTGCCGAGTTCGAGGCCGCGCAGTGCAGAGACCGGCACCAGTCACAAACAGCAAAAAATAGTGACTACCTGGAGTAACAGGATATTTTACGCCAAGGGTATTCACAACTCACAAGCGCAGCATCCACTAGTAAGTTATAAATAGATATGCGGTATTCGATCACGAACTACAGAAACTATAACAAGGTAAAAGCTTTAGAAGCACCGAAAAGTATTGCTAGCATTCCGAGGCGCCAAAGAAAAATCGCATTCGGCCGTCTCATGTTTGACACAAAATTCCTCTTAAGACCATGAAGTACCAGTCACGTAGGATAAAATGGGCCAAAATGCAATCGAAGCTGAATCGCAAGCGATAATAGCACGGTGTTGTTCACGCAATATTCTACGAGTGCGTGGTAGGCCAGGGCACGGAAATACGACGGGCACTTCACCTCATGTCTTGCGCTACCGTACTCGTGATGAACATTAACAAAGAGCCCGTTTGTCAGTTCTCTTGTCTGCAACATTATTGCTAAGCGGAAGCGGGAAATACCACAATGACTGGTATCTAGAGGATATTGGCGATGTGCGGGCGAATTGGCATTCCCGCCTTTCTTCGCATCCTGCAAAACTATAGTTTCAAGCATGACGGCCGATCCCGATGCCAGGCACCCAAAATCAACATTTCGTCTCTTTCATCTTAATACTGCTCTTAACGCCTTAATTACAACATCATTGAAAAGGCCCTCACCTAGTCGTAGCGACATGAAATGAGCTTGAAGAGCAAATTAGTGCCCGACACTCGGCGCTCCCGAACGAAAAATTCAGCTGCTCTCCAACTTAAAATCATACAAACAAATCCCTGCACATGCAGCGCCAAGTAAGACAACAAAGCAACCTACTTACTTGACAAAGGACAGCGCGACCGAAAACAGTGAGAAACACACGACTGCTCACACGAGTACAATTGCGGAACTATGCACAGACCGCTTTCACACGGCAGCCTTGGCTGCAGCTCAGCGGGGCTCAGCTGCTCTACAAATTAAAATCATACAAACAAATCGCTGCACACGGAGTGCGAAGTACGACAACAAAGCACAATACTTGCTTCACAATGGACAGCGCACCCGAAAACAGTGAGAAACACATGACTGTCCAAACGAGAACAATTGCGGAACTATACACAGACCGCATTCACACGGCAGCCACAGCGGCAACCACGGCAGCCTTCACCACACGCTTGGTCATGCGACCGATGTAACGACGGTATCGTATCGCCACCTTGCGCAAGGTTGGATTGTGTTCACGGGCTGTTGAAGCGCCGCGGTGCGAGCGCTTGGTGTGCGCGTCGGCGTGTCGTGCGCGTTGTGCGTTTCTGTCTATCGACAGTGAATCATGTCGCACAGAGCAAGACACCGCCCTCTATTCCGTTGTTCTTTCACGCGCTGGCTCGCTTATATGCCGCCCCGACTCAAACCAGAGCAGTGAGCTGGCCGTTCCCGTTGTGCATTTCGCAGGCCTTTCAGTTCGGACGCTGTCAGTGCCGCATCATTGTGGTTACATAGAGAAATTTCGACAAGAGCGGACACTCCCATAGAGCCCAGCGGACGAATTCACTCTAGTACACCAAGCGGATGGTATTAACACCTTCCGGTTTTGGGCGCGCGCCTTTTGAACGACAGTTGATACACGCCATGTTGGCTCCTCTGAGCGGCGCGGCATTTATTTATTTTTTTCGCTTCTGCTGGACCCCGCGTGGCCTTAGCGTGGAATTGTTTCATCATTTAGTAAAAATGATTCCGAACGACCTATACAAGGCTCCGCCGAATCTGTCAGGTGCAATTTCATAAAGAAAACGCAAAACGTCTTCTGAAATGATGAATTGTTAACTTTGCTCTATATAAATGCTCGTTCCGGGCTTCTGCATTCATCCAAAGTTGTGAAACCAGGTAAGCAGCAGTCGTTGCCTTACGAAGCTCCACCGGATGCCATCAGCTGAAATTAAATTACAAGCATGTATCATATTGGTATATTGACCTAACAGGAGTATTGCGTGTATAGGCGAAACGTGCGTAAGTGTTGAATGAGCGACAATACAGATAAATTCACTTTTACGTACATTTCACAGCAAAGACTCCTCCCAAACAACGCCATCAACTTCAGCCTTTCAGAGCATAAATACATGGGTGACTGCGCATTTCCAAAACAACTTGGCCTCAGTCGACGCGATGGTACGCCAAGTACACAGAGGTGGCTACAACACAGGCTCAGCCAGACCATGTTACACGCTCGCAGAATGCCTTCTAATCGCACTCAAGACAGATTCGTGGGTGCAAAGCCTGTTTTCAGTCGCTCAGAATACATAACTGTCAAGTTCTTGAGCTCCTCCGAGTTATCTTTTACGCGTCTTGCCAGCGCAAACATCACTCGCGTGTTATCACTCTCGGCAATCGCTGGTCGCGTTTTCGACAACCGTGACTACCAAAATAAGGTATATGTTGTTGCAGGGCTATAAAATGCGTCACAAACGTGTCCCACTAAAATTCACTACACGCAAAGCTAACTCACTGTGGCCGGCTTGCTTTTTTGCTAACAGCTTCACAATCCCAGGCGCGGCGAGCATGCCTCAAAATATCTCAAAATGTTACGAATTGAATTACAATACGTTTCGGTTCAGAGAATACGCCACAAACTTCTACCACTAAGATTCAGTACACGCGAAACTAACTGCGCCACAGCCGAGCTGCTTTTCGATAACTGCGCCACTACACCGAGCGCGGCCACTGTGCTTGAAAAGTACCCCAAAAAGTAGCGAAATTAATGTCTGGGGTCAGAGGAAGCGCCAAAACTTGTTCCGCTAAGATTCAGTACACGCGAAACTGCATCACACGGCCAAGGTGCTTATCGTCACAAAGCCAGGTGCGGCGAGCGGGCCCAAAACCTACCGAAGTAAGTTTTATTTATTTCTGGGCTCATACAAAGTGTCGAAACATCTCCCAGTACGAATAATGACCTCAAATTAACTCAAATTAACTACGCTTACACGGCGGAGCTATTTTTCGATAACTGCGTCACTATATAGGTTCAGTTTTGTGCAGTAAGCCTAAATGTGGTTGAAGTGCGTCACAGACTGCCAAAGAAAATTCCTCACCTTTCTGTAGTCCAATAGTGCAGCTGTGCCGTGTCGACATGCAGACGGAACACAAAAGAACGCCGGGAGCCCCAAAAACGGGGCTACATCGAAAAGAGACGGGTCGCCGAGCACGCGAAGTGTACATACACAGCCGGCCTCACTCACTCCTGCGGCTGGCGTGCGTCTATTTGTCGTACAAAAATCCCTCACGTGACCTGATCCTAGGTGCCTAGGGACAGCATCATTTAGGGATTTTTGAGAAGGCACGATGCTGGCGCCGAGCGACGCCGTGGCGTGTTCGTCCTCGGCGTGATCGTTTTCTGGACCGCGCGTTGTTCAACATTGCTCATGTAATCGTGCGTGCGTTGCTTATGTGTTGGTTGTAGGTTCTGTGTTACTTGGTGGAAAGCCGTGAGTAGTGGCGGTGCGGCAATGCGGCTTTGGCCTCGATGAGCTCTGGCACTACAGAATCTGCGTTGTGTGACCCGTGCTTTCTTGAGAACCCGGCGGTGGTGACAATTGAAATATCCAAGTGGATTAGCGCCTCGGCAGCGAAGTTCTGCGAACCGCGATGTGGCGTCGCCGTGTCCGACTTTGCTTAACGGACATCGAGGGATGTGCTGCTCGCTGCAAGTCATGTAAATGCAACTGCGTCGACCGCCCGCTGTTCAGCGCTGAATGTGTGTTTGGTGTGCTGTGCTTGAAACGAGTGGTGCAGCCGGGCAGCGGGGGTGTTTGGAGGAGCAGAGTGGCTTAGGTTTTGCGCGTTCAAAGACATGTGCTCCCGTCTTGGTCTCATTAGCGGCTGTCGCGGGATTGTGGTGTGCTAGCTCCTTGCCTAGTATGAAGTTTACGACGCTAATACACAGCATATTCACGTTTTTCCGCGCTATATGTCATTTGCATGACGGCCGAGTTGAAAACGAGACATGTAGTGTTCTTTGCGTTTGTGTGTTGTAAATTACTTTCTATTGTGGAAGTTCTGGGAGTCTTATTACGCAAGGAGTGCGAACGTAAACAAACACATATGTGTGTCTGAAATTTTGAATTACCCATAATACCCTTTACGACTGATAAGTGGGCTACACGGCCTGTGTGAATCAGCTACCGTATATTGCGACGCTCTTCCGTGTGGTAGACTGATGCATGGTGCGCGTTTATTTCTTACTATTGTAAAAAACCACTTGTTTATTCACTCAATACAAATGTACGGCTTCTTCGCCGCAGTACAGCTTAGTTACGCGGTGAAGCATACTAAATGTGGGAGGGGGGGCCGCTATCAGCCAGCATAGTATGTCCACTTAGGTGACCTGAGAGGCGGCGGGTGCGCGAGTGTATAATTAAAGAAGTCTTATTATGTCCAGTGACAGTGGGCCCTTTTCACTTTTAGTATGCTCCACCGCAGTACATTGCTTAGGCTTCACCGCGACATAATAGTGTATTGCGAGAAAGATAATCGTAAAAGGCCTAATTATGCAACGTTTCTTTTGTAGCTTGCTACACCGCAATACAGGGTTGTAAATAAGAATCGTGCAGTAAAGCGTACTAAGAGTGGAAAGGGCACATAGGTTTACACTGTGCTCATTACTTTCAATTGTGACATAATTTGCAAGTGCATCTGTGCTCGTGGTAAGCTTCATTGACAATTCTTTGTACATTACAAATTAATATTGCAATGAAGCTTACTAAAGCACATTCGCCATTAGGTACGTGTTATTCACCTTCAATGCAGGAGCACAATGCGGATTCTTGCCCCTGCTTTTGGCTGGACTGCACATGCTCTTTGAGAATTGATTCATTGTTCATAAGCGCACTGGTACTTTACTCTAAACTGGAGGGCTCAAGTTGATATGAAAGCACAATTTTTATTAAGGGGACAAGATGTTGCCAAGATGGTTGCAGCACAGCTTCTTTTTTCTACCAGGCACCTTTTCTACTTGAAGCTTCCATTGCAGTGTTTCGAACATCATTGAACCAGCACATGTGCATATAAATATTGGACACTGATTGGGAACATCACCTAAGTTCATGCCCATATATAGTAAAAAGATGTAGCACGACCAGACAAAATAAAAGAAAGGGGTGGGCAGTAGCAATACTAAGTGTTAAATGGTGCTTTATCCTTTCCCTTGAGTTTTCTGTTTTTGTGCTTTTTATGAATCCTCCGCAGTAACCATGCGAGTGCTGAGCTTGAGCTTGTTGGTTTCAAGTCTCATGGTTGTTGCTAACAGAACAGTGTGATAAACGAACAAGGGCTTGGAGGCATCCATTCACCTTGCTTGCCTCATGGTGCTGCTTCATAAGCACCGTGAGCATCCAGGCCAACTAGGAAGGGAGGTTTGTTGCAATTGCTTCTGAACTTTATTGCCACCAAACCAACAGTGCTCTCAATGACAGCTTTTGGACAGTAGAATGCTTGCACCCAGCAAAGTCTTAAGAAGGAGGAATTCAGGATGTGCAAAATAGGCTTTTGAAGCTGGCAGCATTACTGAAGGGGCTTTGCCCATCTGCCCTCTTTATGGATACACAAAGATGATTTCCTCTTTAAGAGGGATTGTTTCAGAGGTCGTTACATGGCAACAGTGTTGGGTGTTTAGTAGCTTGTCTTTGCCCACTGTTAATAACCTGTTCCTTCTCCAGTGCCCCTGTGAAGTGCCTACTTTTTGGACACAATGTGCTCTCCGTGCATTCATGCATTTTTAGCTTGTAAAGACGTCTATTACCCCTTGCCTCAAGCTGGTCTTTGCTGATGTCACCCAAGAAGGCATTGGGGAGTATGGCAATGTACGCTTACAAAACACTGTCGATACCAGTGAAACTAAATTAATGGAGCTGCTGTTCTTTTTTTGTCCACTCCATCCTTGTTAGTTACAATGAGCAATGTCCGAACAGAAGGCATATGTAGTTGGTCGTGCATAGCCTGCGCACTAAGACTTGTTGGCATGTTATGACCTCAGCACAGTGTTAATATGTAAAAACCTTCTGATGTGTTGATGACTTCCTTCTCTTTATCATGCTTTGCCTGGTGGAGCCAGCAAGTGGGTCAACCAGATGTTCAACAGGCTTCCCACTAGTTTTCCCAGAGTCTCCTTACTAGGGTGCTGCTCATAGATATCTGTTTTCTTGACCTTGCACTGCACTTCAACCATGGCCACACCTGCTAAACCTATAGCATGCGATCAAAAAAGTGCTATACATCATGTTGCTCCAAACTCGTAACATGTGCTACAAGGCCTTGAGGAACACCCGCATTTATTTACGCCCTCATCATACTGTATGAAGCTTCGCATGATAAGTGCGACAATTAACATCTGCTGGTTTCTCAGTGTTATTCCTGTCCAGCTTACTGAAAGCTATCCTGAGTGTTTCAAAAAGCAAACGACCGCTGCTAGACAAGAAGTGCTTAAAGCAAGGGTCGCTATAACCACATATGTCACACGAAATGAAGGCCACTGAGTATACAGGCGGTTTACTTCATATCCGACAAGCTTGGTTCTCCCTTTGCTAGTGAGTGAACTCAACTTGCCCCGAATACATGGCCTGTGACAAACTATGTGCCAGATGCTGTGTCCCCTGCAAAGCTGAAGATGTGTATGAGATCCTGACACCCTGCAGCGGCTTCTACACTGGGCAAACAGGCTACTATAAAAACGACTGCCTTTACTAATATGCTAATAACATGAAAACGGGCAGAAATTTGGCTATTCGTTGGACCCAACTGCAGGTGCAAGCCACCCTTCCACCAGATGTGTGTTGTTCACAGAAACTGGAGCTATACAAATGCAGATAAAAACAATGATGTTTGAAAGTAGTAGAGCTGCACTATATTCTGCACAAGCAGTGCTATCTGCAGCACTGGTTCTCTATAGCTACAAATTCATGGCTGCACCACCATGCAAAGGCACTATTCTTGAATTATTAACTTCTATTATATTTATGGTGGCCATATATTGCAATTACATATCATCCACATTGTGTGCAATATGGTTAAATGTCAATTATGATAGCCATTCCTAATCTGAAATGCAACAAAAGAGCAAATATAGGCAACAAATTGCAATTCAAAGAGACAAAAGGCAACCAGTGCACAGGATAAGTGACAGACTTCCTTTTATTGAAAAAGAAACGTGACGTGTCATGCCACCACCAGTGGGTAGCAATCTTTCAAGCTTGGGTGACAGAGGCAAATCTTAGCAAAATGCTACAAGCACACTGTAAAACGGCCTTGGACACAAAAAACCGACATCATATTGTACAGAATGAAAGGGAAAGACTTCATCTAAGAACAGTCTATGGCACCACATGCTTGAAATGGTGTGAAAAATGTTGACATGCCCTACCTATAAAGAAAAAGCAACAAACACAGAAAACACGCCTTAAAATGCAATGTGCAGAGTCTGAAACCAAGAAAAAACAACCCGAAAAAGGTTTCGCTAAGTCTTTCAATGATTAGAATTGTCAAACTGTATCATCACTTCTTAATGAACCTGCACAGCTGAAAAGGAAGGAAGGAAAGCGCAATAGCAGGGCTGCAGAAAATGTCACCGAATAAATATACTTTGCTTACCAACAATACCTGTGGTTTAGTTGTGGTCTGTGTATAAACTAATTGTGTATAAACATTTCTTGTTTAGAATGGCTGAGCGGATAGGGAAAAAATGACCATAAGAGCACCAGGTGTATGCATAGTCTACGCACAAAAAGCCACTGCTTTCTTAGTTTTTTTTCTCTGTATTACTATTCATGAGTATTTAGGTGCCTTATTAGCACTGCTAACATCCCACTGCAAAACACAAAATTGGGCAAGTTGCGGCATAAAGAAAATTGCAGTTTCACTCATAATGTGAAACAATGATGCAGTAGCTGGTGAAATATGCACAGGAAGCTTACTTCATGCAGTGTTTCTGAAGTGAACACTTGCCAATGCAAGTCGGTAATCTCCTTAAAAAGTAAAATAAGTAAGAGTCCTATTTATTTGTGGGAGTTGTGCCTCAGTGTTGAAGTGGAAAGACTCGGCTTTTCTGCCTCCTATTTCATATCCGGACTTAGCCACTGATCTACACCGAAACAACCCTTTAGCTTCTTACTGCTGCATTCGTTTTGGTTTTCTCAAATCTATATTTGGGCTACGCATTAGTATGTCTCGCGCTTTGCTTGAGGAAAACAAGACACCAACAGCTCCATCTAGTAAATCTGAGAAGCCAAGCACTAGAAGAAGATTAATGAAGCAGATGCACCCAATCATTGTCATCACATGCAAGAAGAAAACTTAACATAGGACTGCCTTCACAAGTGGGAAGGTGATGTGCAAGAACTTGAAGGTGTGGATGCCAGCTCTATATACAGTATGCAGACATTGAGCAGGTGTTAGCCAATCTAGGCACCTGTTGGCTAGATCACGCTCTCCGGGATCAGTATTCACCACAACTGTACCTTCAGCAGAGTGGCTGAAATGTAGAATTGTGGACTGCCACTCTTTTGATCGTATGTTTGAATCCTTGCAGCACAATGAGAACTTTATTTGCAATATTCTAGCAAGAAATTCGGGAATTCCAGTGACAACACCAGTAGACATCAGAACAACCAGGGGAGTTAGCCCATAGCAGCTATTGCTGTAAAAGATAAGACTGGCATAAGCACAAGAATTGAGATGTGCATACTACATGCCTTTGTTCTGGTAGTGGTCCACTACTTTGGTGCTACAGTTAATGATCTCCACTGTCACTGGACATCATAAGAGTTCTTTTATTATACACTCGCGCACCCGCCGCCTCTCAGGTCACCTATGTGGACATACTATGCTGGCTGATAGCGGCCCCCTCCCACTTCTAGTATGCTTCACCGCGTATTTTCTGCAAGATGCCCTCTTATCGTTTTGTGAGGACGACGTAAATGCGTTGTGGGCGAGGTTTAAATACATCTGCGATTACTGCATACGAAACTTTGTACCGGAAAAAGTAAAGAAACTAGGGAGAACAAACCCTTGGTTAACCCGAGAACTAATACAATTAAAACGGAAGATCAAGCGTTGCAGGAAGAAAAAGAATAAAAATGCGTCACTAATTACAGAATTAAGCACCTCCCTCAAGCATAAACTGCAAAAAGCAAGAGACACTTGGTCGTTTTGCAACGGAAAATCCTCGAAAATTCTGGCAGTACCTTTCGAATAAGGACAATAAAAAGTTAGACCAAGTAACGGTTGACGGGGAAGTTGTCACGGACAAAAAGCAAATGGCAGACAGGTTCAACCTCCATTTTCAAAGCGTATTTTCCAGTGCTGATGCAAGGATTGATAACACGTCAGTTAGTGATGGCGCAAGCACCACTACCATCTCTTTGGAAGGTGTTACCGAACTTCTATTGCGATTGGATCCAAAAAAATTAGCCGGCCCTGATAACATTCCCGCAGCATTCTTAAAAAGGTATGCAGAAATTCTGGCCAGATTTCTCATCGTAATCTTTCAAAAATCTGTAGAGTCAGGCCTCATACCCCATGACTGGCGTGTTGCACCCGTATTAAAGAAAGGAAATCCATCGGAAATCAATCATTACCGCCCTATATCTCTCACCTCTATTCCTTGCAAACTAATAGAGCATATTATACTCAAATACCTTAACAGCTTTTTAGACACGAATAAAATAATTAGCAACAGGCAACATGGCTTCTGGCAACGTTTTTCCACTACTACACAACTAATTGATACCGTACATAATCTAACAAAAACTCTCGACAGTGGTGGTCAGGTAGATATAATTTTTATAGATTTCTCCAAGGCGTTTCATAGAGTTCCTCACTCCGAATTAATAACCAAAATGAAAGAAATGGGTATCCCTTCCTGTATCATCGCTTGGGTTATGTCATATTTACAAAATAGAAAACAATATGTGGAAATTGATGGCAACTGCTCCCGCTTCTTAGATGTTCACTCTGGTGTTCCTCAGGGCTCAGTCTTGGGGCCTGTTTTATTTAATATATATATTAACGACCTGTTAGGTATTCTGGAACTAAGCACGTCGGCCAGGTTATTCGCCAATGACTGCATTATCTTCAAAAGCATTCATTCTGTATCTGATCAACTTGTCCTAAATTCGAACTTACAGCTCCTTGCAGACTGGTGTAACAAGTGGGATATGACAATTAATTATGATAAAACCGTTTTTATGTGCTACAAATAAGATCAACAAAATGAAATTTACGTATGGCATTGGGGACAACATAATTAGTCAAGTGGAAGAATACAGATACCTGGGCGTGACTTTAACATCTGATCTTAAATGGTCATCCCATATCTCCAACATCTGCTCCTCTGCAAGAAAAAAGCTAGGTCTCTTAAAATATAAATTAGGCAATTCTTCAAGCGTACTTAGACTTCAAGCTTACAAATCAATTGTTAGACCTACTCTTGAATACGCCAGCATAGTATGGGACCCACACACCACAATCAACATAGATAAACTAGAAAAAATCCAGAGATTAGCAGTAAGGTTTATATATAACCGCTATAAGAGAAGGGACTCTCCGTCCGCCATGTTACATCAGGCAGCCCTTGAGCCATTGGCTGAAAGAAGAAAGGCTGCCCGGCTGCGCTTTTTTCACTCCTTGTATTTTCAAAAACTAGGCATTCAGCCACAGGATTACTTTGAAAGGGACACAACCAGGCCCTCACGACATAAAAATAGCCATAGCATCACGCCAATATTTGCCCGCACGAATTTCTTCAAACATTCATTTTTCCCTAAAACAATATCAGACTGGAATTCCCTGCCTCATGACTCACCTCTCCTTTCTTCAACTTCTTGAGAGCCTGTATATAAGTATCTATATGCATGGTTAGAAATGATGATTACTTATTAACTGTGCGTAGTGTGCTTTTTTGTCTATGTACCTGTGTTTGGGGCACGTACTCTAACAAATTGTATTTGCTTTGTAACCTTGTTTAGTTTTGTTATATTTTCTGTATGTAAATTATAACTTCCCCATTGTTGCTGATCCTAAGGCATAGTGCTTACTAACAAATGTATGTACCCTCTCCTGCTTGGACCGATCTGGTCTGCAGTATTTTGTAAATAAATAATAAATAAGTAACTAAGCTGTACTGCGGCGAAGAAGCCGTACATTTGTATTGAGTGACTAAACAAATGGTTTTTACAACAGTACAGAAATAAACGCGCATCATGCATCATTCTACCACACGAAAGAGCGTCGCAACATACGGTAGCTGATTCACACAGGCCGTGTAGCCCACTTATCAGTCGTAAAGGGTATTATGGGTAATTCAAAATTTCAGACACACATATGTGTTTATGTTTACGTTCGCACTCCTTACGTAATAAGACTCCCAGAACCTCCACAATAGAAAGTAATTTACAACACACAAACGCAAAGAACACTACATGTCTCGTTTTCAACTCGGCCGTCATGCAAATGACATATAGCGCGGAAAAACGTGAACATGCTGTGTATTAGCGTCGTAAACTTCATACTAGGCAAGGAGCTAGCACACCACAATCCCGCGACAGCCGCTAATGAGACCAAGACGGGAGCACATGTCTTTGAACGCGCAAACCCTAAGCCACTCTGCTCCTCCAAACACCCCCGCTGCACGGCTGCACCACTCGTTTCAAGCACAGCACACCAAACACACATTCAGCGCTGAACAGCGGGCGGTCGACGCAGTTGCATTTACATGACTTGCAGCGAGCAGCACATCCCTTGATGTCCGTTAAGCAAAGTCGGACACGGCGACGCCACATCGCGGTTCGCAGAACTTCGCTGCCGAGGCGCTAATCCACTTCGATATTTCAATTGTCACAACCGCCGGGTTCTCAAGAAAGCACGGGTCACACAACGCAGATTCTGTAGTGCCAGAGCTCATCGAGGCCAAAGCCGCATTGCCGCACCGCCACTACTCACGGCTTTCCACCAAGTAACACAGAACCTACAACCAAAACATAAGCAACGCACGCACGATTACATGAGCAATGTTGAACTACGCGCGGTCCAGAAAACGATCACGCCGAGGACGAACACGCCACGGCGTCGCTCGGCGCCAGCATCGTGCCTTCTCAAAAATCCCTAAATGATGCTGTCCCTAGGCACCTAGGATCAGGTCACGTGAGGGATTTTTGTACGACAAATAGACGCACGCCTGCGGCTGGTCTGGCGCATGACGTATGCACGCGCGTCTGGCGTGCCGCTAGCTTGTTGCTAGGCAACGCAACAAAAATAAGTTGCAAAGTATACGTTCATTTACACGCAAATCTTTTTACTTTTAGTGGGAAAGAATAAAAAAAATAAAACGTTATCTGTAAGTTTATTTCACATTACTTTTTTCTGATGCTCGTGTCAACTAACAGATGAAGTTGAAACTAGGCGTGACGTGTTTCCTGTTGCCAGTTTTTGAAGAGTGTCCCCTCTTGTTGAATTTCTTCCTCTATGGTGGTTACACGATCGGCGCGTCTGACCATGCGTGTTCACACCAAGCTATGCGCCCAAGCGTGCCGAGACCATACCATTGAGTCCCATGAATATTGAAGCTAATAGCTTAACTGTATCCCGTTGTTTTTGTGCTTGTTACCGAGGTCAGTGGTTGGTCGTAAGTACTGTTGATGTGCAAGGAACACGTTCGTTCGAACTTTTGCTCTCTCGCCAACTATTTTTCTCCCGCTCTCTCTCGTTCTCTCGTTCGCTCGCTCGTTCGGGCTATTCGCTTGCACTGACATTCATCGACGGTGGTTTCTGCACATTGTTTTTGTATACATTGCGCTCACAGTAGAATTCCCCGCAATACTTTCTGCAGAGCACCGTTCCTACAGTAACGGAGGTATGAAGGCATTCCTTCGGTGCCATCGAAACTGATGTTCGCTATTTAACTCCATCCCTTTATTAATGCGTAATATAGAATAAGCCTTATAAATGCACCGCATGAGAATGCTCACAAATTCGAACAGGGGAAAGATTAACATGCCATCGGTAAACTACGTCTGATTGTGTAAGAAACTGAAAAAAAAATGCGGAATAAGTAAACAAATCAATTAGGTCGGGCACTGCGCTCAGTGTGTAGCAGCTCTTTGAAATTTGTTGCATATCCTTCAGTGCCTACGTGCGATGGTAAGTTGTTCCATTCTACAATAGTGCGCGGTATGAATACATTTGCAAAACAATGAGAGTGACATGTGGATCGTTTCCATTTGCACTAGTGGTCATGACAAAAAAATTACTGCAGAGCACTGAAAGAAGTCGTCAGAAAGAATTGAACGATGATAAAGTTTACGAAAAAGCCAAAGCTATTGAAGTAGAGGATGCACTGTCAGAATCAGCACTAAGACCCGCATGGTCTACTGACTGGCAGCGCTCCCCCGAAGTCGATGTGTAGCCGTTGTCCGCGTAACAAAGAGCGGCTTCACTGTTACTACACTCGCGCACCATTCCTTCGTGGCCTGTTGCGGCGTCAACTTGTTTGCAATCGTTCGTCTCTTCTGATATTAGGTAAACACTACAAAAGGCTTCTTCTTCCTTCCCGAACTCATGCTCATGCAGGTCGAATACAGCAGCAATTGACACGAGTGCCGCTTGATAAATGCAGAATTCTCGCGCCGAGAACGGCGCCATCGAAATCCCAGCACGCCAACTGAACAGATACGGCCAGACATAAGAAAACGTTTTCGAAACGTATTCGCTGCTCGTTTTTAAGCTATATTGCATGCGATGTTTTTAATGCGTCGAGTTTGGTTAAAAATCTGCTTGAGACGTTGAATCCATTAATACGAAGTTTTGAAGACTTTGTGTGCTATCTGGGCAGCCGCAGACGAATGATCTTACGGAGCTCCTGAACAAGACCCTCGCCGACATGCTGGCAATGTAGGTCGACGTTGAGCACAAGACGTTGGATGCGGTCCTGCCTTGGGTAACCTTCGCTTATAATCAGGCATTGCAAGAAAGAACTCAAACGACACCGTTCAAGCTAGTTTACGGAAGGAACCCGACAACGGCTTTAGGCGCCATGCTGCTGCACGTCACCGACGAAGAGAATCTCGATGTCGCCGCCTATCTCCAGCACGCCGAAGAAGTCTGACAGCTCGCCCGCCTGCGCATCAAGAATCAGCAGAGGACCCAAAGCCGGCACTACAATCATCGACGACGAAACGTGGAATACGAGCCTGGCGACCGTGTTTGGGTTTCGAACCCGATACGCCGACGAGGACTTGGTCAGAAGCTTTTACGCCGCTGTTTTGGACCCTACAAGACAATCCGATGCATTGGTGCACTCGACTATGAGGTCGTGTCAGACGGCATTTCGCTATCACAGCGGCGCAAGTCACGACCTGAATAGTCCATGTTGTGAAACTTAAGCCGTTCTACCAGCGCCAACCAGCTTCGGAACTTTGCACAGCTGAACTTTGGACTTTGTTGTTCTTGTACTGTATTGCTTTACACTTTCTTTGTTATTTCGTTACTGTGTAACAAGATTCATTTTGTTTTTTGCTCTCTTGTTATGTTCGTAGCAACGGGACGATGTTTTTAGAGAGGGGGACATTGCCGCGTGTACTTGTTTAGCTTTTTCGGGGGACCGCTTTTCACTGTCTAACAAATGTTATCTCTCAGCGAGGGACGCGCCCGCAATTATGGGAAGTTGCTCGAATGTTATAGATTGCCCTATGTGCTTTCTGTTGTCACCGAAGCTTGTATAATGTGATTGCTTGCGCGACGCGAATTGTGTAGAATTTTCTGGAGGACACGTGGGCACCAGCGATTACTCTGGAACCTTCGGCAACTCATGTATAAAAACTGATGCGCTTGACGACCAATGACATTTTCGACCATCATCCACTGTGTTCGCCACTATCGCAGTTCCTTGAGTGTAGCCTGTTTTTAAGAGTCCATGGTCGCCCAATAATAGGCTAGTTTCGTCATTCCCAGTTTTGACGTTTTCTTCATCGTCAGTACGTTTGTATTTTTAAGGGTATTTGGGGCTAGTCAAGCTGCTACGAGCAGCTTTTTTCCCCACTTTACCCCCGCAAAGCTGTATTTAGTTTTTGTGGAAATAAAGCATACATACATACATACGATATTTTTACAATACTGAAAGCAAACGAGTAGGTGTTTAATTTTTCAATTATTTACCGGTTGCCTTTGTGTGGATTGGTATAATGTGGTTATCACCGCCTACAGGTCCAACCCCTTGCAGGCGTCGGCAACCTTCGGCACACGCCGAAGCGTCAAAAGCGTCAAAAGCGTTGGTTTGGAACAAGGTGAAGCGTGACGACGGGTAACGCTTTTGTCTACTGCCGGTGCTAGAGGTTCAGCGACGCGTGGCGAAGCTTCGCCAGCGTGCAGCAATGAGAGGCTGTGACGCGTCGCCGGCGTCAACCAATTGGAGGCTGTGAAGCTTCCGGCTGCAATGCCTGTGATGATCGCCAATGCGAAGATGCTGACACCAACGATCCTGTGAGTACTTTGGATGCACGACAGCGTTTCTGAAAGACGGTGTTGTAAAAGTAGGCCGACAACGACACAAACGACGACGGTGGGTTGTGGCAGTGCGACCTAGATTCGAACCGACTTCGAACGACACCGACAAATCCAACCTGGTCACTGGGTTCCGCCGGTCCCTCAGTGTGATCGTCTGCTAAAACTTCCAACCGAATCGCGATTGTTGCAACGTCTGTGCTTGGTGTATGTGTATTTTGCTGTGCTCGAAACGAATGGAAACATGCTTACAAACCCCCCGAAGTCTGGATAATCAGCACTCCCCTACCGCCGATGTTGCTCGCGTTATGCGTAGGCCTAGCGCGTCCATAGATTTCGTAACTGGCGAGCGAACGAGCACATATGAGAAGCTTTGTCGAAGGAAACGAACTTTCAGTTGCGTTTGGCACTAGAGCGATTCAAAATACGGCATACCTGACTTCGAGTTCTGTATGATGTGGCGAATGAACCGTGTGGAACTTCTGGTGGTCTACCGGGGCGTGTTTCGTGTGCTCGTAGGTAACTCAAGTTTAGCGGGCGAGCTCTGCGCTATTTCCATTGGCTAATATAACTTTCGAAAGCGAAAGACACAAGCAGTCGCACGATGGGATGTACGTATACATCATCAGCCATGCCGTCCGTTTCAGCTGACAGTGTGCTCTTGCATTCGGCATGTGAATACAGTTCAGTACAAGTTCACAGTACTCCTTCACTTACTTCTTTCAAGTGCATGCGTCGTATGGGCTAGTTGGGGATAAATCGCTCGTGCATTACTCAAGGGCAATGACACACTGAAGGATACGTGAGACATCGCAGTCATGTTTCAGTCAGTGTGACCTTACACTTGAGCACTGCAAAATAAAATGATCTGCTTGCAACATGTTCACTGTGTGCAGTGCATAGCTGGACCTGCATCATGCAAGACCTATGCATGTAGCAGCGTATACCAGGATTGCTTCGATGGATGCTTCAGAAGCAGGAAGTACTAAGTAAATGAAACTGTACTTGATTTCTTATCTCAGTTTTTTTTTCATGGAAAGTACAGATGGTGTGAGTGCATTGTGGGGAAAGGGAAAATGCGTCATCAGTGCTTTGTGCTTAACTGCCTGAACCTCTTCAGCTCCTACTAAAATGTTTCTTGCTGCGATACCATAAATTTTAGTCAGAAAAAGATCAACTACAAACCAAGTTCCTAATGCACCTTCGCGAATGTGTTTGATTACCAAGTTAACCCTTCCACTTCAACATTATGCCGATGTACAGCATATGTGCTTGAAATAAATTCTTTCCGCAAAGGAGAACGACTGGGCCTACAATAAAAAACTTTGTAGTAGCACTGCAAAAAGTGCTGTCATGCGTGTCAGCCACAACAAAACTGATGCGTGTCCAACATACTTCCCCAAAGGCACCTGTATAAAGACTGTTCGGGCCTTTCCCATTCTGGGTGTAACGTTCAGCTCTTCTCTCAACTTTTCCACATATGTCACCAGCACTGTATCTAAGCATCGGCCCATTTTTGGGTTTGTGTACCGTGTCTTCCTTCCCTGTAGACCTGAGGTTTTCTGAGCATCCTACACTTTATCATTCTGTCATGTCTTGAGTACTCCTCATCAGTATAGTCGCCGTACCAAACTCGCCTCGCTGACAAACTTGAGCTTGTTCAGCACCGGACAACACGCACCCTCCGGTTGTCGCAACCTGATGCCAGCCTACGAGAACTGCTTCAAAGCCCTCAAGTAGCGCACCCTGGAATACCAGCGGTACATTGCACTAGTCTGTCTATTCTGCAGGGTCCTTGACGGCTCTCTGCAAAGCACTCATCTTTCCTCTTCAGTTCGCTTGAGCAAGCGGTCAGCAAAGCCTGAGCCCCATCCCGCCTGTGTGGCCCGACACCACAACTCCATGATTATATCTGGCACACAGAGCTTTCTCTTCAACCCCCTGGCCATTTGGACTCCACTTCCTTGCGACCGGACTGAATTGGCACTGCTGTCTGTTGTGCACCCGTCGAGTGTGTGCGTGTGTGCTGTGCTGTCTTTTGAAGTCACAAAATAGTATATGTTCCCATATGTCATGTTCCTGAAGTGAGTTTTCGCATGGTGTCGAAATTTTGTAAACATGAGAAAACTCTCTAAACAATTCAAAATTCCTAATATTTTCTGTAGCCGCACACTTTCTATGATTCTGAAGATGCAGGAGAAGTGGTGAAAGCAAGATCTCAATCAACGGGATAAAGTGTCGTCTGAAAGGGTTAAGACGTATAGAAGCATACTTGTTGGCCTGTTCTCACAAGCATCTTCAATAGTTACCTAAAGTCTGGTACGTTTTCTAGCACTTGGAAGGTAGCATGGACATTGCCCGTGCACAACTCGGGTACTGGACGTGCAGTTACTAACTGCCGGCCTATATCTATCTTTTGCAGTGCGTCAAAAGTGTTTGAATCGGTGTTACATTCCTTGCTTTCTGTTAGTGCTAAGAGCACTTTAATAAATGAACAGCATGGCTTTGTGTGCCGACGAGTTAAAACTATTTGGGACTGTAAACAGTGTTCACCACTGCATTAGTTTCCAAAACGACAGTTGTTCACTCTCAAACTGGTGCAGAAACAATAAGGTGCTCCTACATGTTTCCAATACTATGGCATTAAGTCATATGCGGAAAACACACCATGTGCAATTTTCATACGCTATATGGGATGCTCCACTGCCCACGGTTCAGGTAATGAAAGACCTTGTTGTGCACTTCGACAAAATGCTAAGCTTCTCGTCACACAGATAATGACACAACATGCCCTTCACGCTCTTAAAATTAAATATGGGGTTTTACATGCCAAAACCACGATCTGATTATGAGGCACGCCGTAGTGGGGGACTCCGGAAATTTCGACCGCCTGGGGTTCTTTAATGTGCACCAAACTCTAAGTGCACGGGTGTTTTCGCATTTTCTCCCATTGAAAGGCGACCGCCGTGGTTAGCAGCTCAACACCATATCCACTATGCAACCACGGCGGGTACCCTTCACGCTCTTTGAATTGCATACCGTCTATAGTGCATGATTTCCACTAACCTGTTGTGTTTCTGAAATTGCGTTCTGCTTTGTGCTTTGCACTGCTAGAGTATGCGTCTGTAGAAGGGGGGTGGGGGCAACGTGCAAATCTAACCCTTACCTCATTAAACGCGTCCAGAATAAACTGATATATATCTTCGAACACCACTTTTGTCATATTGGCGACCACAGTTCAGCATTCTCAATTATACCTCAACTCGCGCCTCTAGATTCAAGACTTAATTAATCAGACCTTTTGTTCCTTATAAGGTGACCCCGGCATTATACATTCCCTCCGGTTTCTTGATCATATGAATTTGTTCGTGACGCAACCCCATTCCACATTCTTTGCCTGCCCTGTTGCAAGACTGTGCTATGTATGACTCGACTCCAAAAAAACATTTAATAAGAATTGTGCCTGTATTGACATACGTCATAGTTCATTTCCTGTGCTTTGGGTGTCTGTAGATAATTATGTATGATCAACTCCCTTTTATTTTTCCTCGTTCTTCCCCCCCCCCCCCATTTGTTTCTCTATTTCGCACTTTCTTGTCTAACGCATTCATGTTTTCTGTACATCTTGTCTTACATACTGCTCTTTAAGGGCACCAGTACGAAGGCTGTCTAGGTGTTCCTCGGCACTATAATAAATATTGAATTGTATCATTATAATTGTAGCATAAAATCGTGCTTTTTGAGTATGTACTAGCATATTATTTCAGTGCAGTAGCTTTTGCTCAATGAAAAAAATGCACGAATTAAGAAAGGGCAATAAAATGTCATGTGTCTAATCATATGCATTGTGCTATGAATTTCTTCTGAATTATATTAATAGTTGGCTATTGCATCCAGTGTTGTACAATAAAATAATATGCTACAGCAATTATTGTGTGCCTCACAGAACAAAATTCGCATGTCTTTCTCAGTGAAAACATCATAGCAGGCTGAAAATGATAAACTGTTTCTTTTGTGGTGACGAAGGAAGTGTGTAAGTTGTGAAAGTAACCTGTATATATATATATATATATATATATATATATGTTATGCAAATGAGCTGCCCCATACCTTGGAATAAGCGCTTCAATTGCCCGATTGGCACAGGGCGACGAAATGCACCTATTAAAACGGTATGTGATTTCATTATAGTGCAGAAAGACAAGCTAGACATGTTGAAACCAGTTACAATAGAACATGGCTTGAGACTGAAAGCTTTTTTCTAGCAATACACTCACTGTCAAGGCCTCCCGATGCCACGTTGATGCTTCAAAATAACCTAGGATAATAAATAAGGTGCTCCACGGGCAATATTTTACATAATCAGGAATCGGGAGGAGACAAGCTACGAATTACGCAAATTTTAGCTATTCTCGATGTTTTTTGTGAGTGCTACAAGTGTTTCGAGTCTTTTTGCGGATTTTCTCACAACCCAATTCTTCACGTTTTTTTTTTTTTCAAGCAAAAACAAGCATAAATATGTAGACAAGGATACTTTTTTATCTGTATCCGGTGACCATATTTTAACGGCTAACAAATATTAAACGTTATCGCTCGGCGCAGGACGCGCCTGCACGCATCAGAAGTTTTGCGAATGTTATTGATGATTCTTTCGGCTGTCTGTTGTCGACGAACCTTGTATAATCTGATCACATGTACGACACGAATTGCGTAGCAGTTTCTTGAAGGCGCGCGGACACAAGCGAACAGGCTCGAACTCTCGACTATTGATGTATAAAAACCGACGCGCCTGACCCGCAGATGAGATTTTTGACAATCGCCGAGTTTGCTCGCCGCTATCGTTGCAACTGAGTGTTGCTTTTACTGGGCACAAATTCGCCTAATAAAGGGTTAAATTTGTAACTCCCACTTATGACTCTGCATCATTTTTCACCGTCACTACTGCGTCACAATATCACTAACATAGATTTGTGCAATGATATCTTGCACGCCTAATTCTTACATAGTTTGCGGCGCTAGGAGCTACCAAAAATAAATGGTACAACATCTTTGATATGATATGGCATAGTCGGTGCGGGAGTTTCAAAAGCGAACTTATAGACATACGACGCGTGAGCATGAGCGCTGATGTCGATATTTTGTTCACTATTGTTACTTCAACGGTAAAAAGAAACTGTTGTGGCAGGCGTGCATTCATTACTCAAACGTGGTTTTATGTCTATGAAAGCAAACAGATCAATAACTTATTGTTTCAAGCTTAGTTTACAGCAGGCTGTTTTAGGCCGGACATTGACGGATGAAGACAAAATAGTCCAGGAACAGTGTGCCGCAGCCGAGGAGAGAAATTCAGCACGCGTCAGGGCTTGTGTCCAGTGTTTGCGTGCCCTCTTCGACCGACGCGAAGCGAAGCGTTCACATGTCGGCGCGTGCCGAAGCTTGCCGATGCATGCCTGTGCTTGGGTCTTAAGTGATGCCACCTATTCCACTGCTCTTGTTTTGTATCGCGGCTAGCGTTCTAAGAAGCCGCAGCTTGTTCACTTCGCCCGTCTGAAGAACTGTGATCCCTGTCACTCTGACTACACGTAACATTTACTCGCCCAGCGGGCCTCGTCAGTGAAGGGAGTAGTGTTACGCTAAAGGCGGCAGCAAGGACGTAAAGAAGAAGACCCCGAAGTGCGCTTGTCGGTGCAGAAATCCTTCGCTTGTTTTCATCAATTCATTTTTAAATAAACGCACCACGTCGTAACAATATATATATATATATATATATATATATATATATATATATATATATATATATATATATATATATATATACACAAAGCAACAGCGCGCGCGTGCGATCCCATAGATGAGATGAATTATATATATATATATATATATATATATATATATATATATATATATATATATTTATATATATATATACACACATCTATATATATATAGAAAACTATCAGTCATAGCTCTCGTAGTATAGCCCTCTGGGCCGTTTCCTTTTTTTTTCTTTCGAAAGTAGTCCTATTAGGGTTATTATAATTACACGAAGGTATTTCGCCCTCGTCAGCAGCAGTCCTTGGTATAGTTATTCTGGCGGCTAGCTTCCCACGCTATGCGTGCCACCACCGCACCTGGTTAAGCTTTTCCTAGACGCTAGAGTTATGCTTTGTCCGCGCAACCTTGAGCGATCGGAAAGCGCGTTTTCCCCTCTTGGCTGGCGGAGAGGGGAGGCTTCGTTGCGGCCGCGAAGCTCTCTACATCTCTGTAAGGTGCCTTGTGGTGGTCTCGTGCTGACGATGCCCTCTCGGTGAGCGCATATTTCCCCCCTCATCTTTTAAGAGGTTCAATACATACAAGCATTTGTCTCGCAAACCAGATTTTTTTTTCAAGGGAATTTTCCACGTCTCAGTAATTTCTCTCGTCGTATTCGAGTGCTGATTGCCGTGTTATAGTTTGTTTACGAAGCTTTCCCAAAGTCTAAATATTTTAAGGCTGTTTCTCGTGTGCCTATCATGGCCACGCACGCTGATATCGCCTTCCGTTTCTCTACCACGGTTGCGCTTTAAAACCACGGCGCTGCAAGTTTGCTTCAGAGACTTTCCTTTCCTTCCCACTTCTCCGCCCTTAATTGGCTCTCTCAACTACTACACGCAGAGACAAAGCAACAGCGCGCGCATTAGATCCCATAGATGAGATGAATATTTACAATTATTATTAGGGTTATAATTATATTCGAGTGCTGATTGCCGAGCTATCGTTTGCTAACGAAGCTTTCCCTCAAGTCTAAATATTTTAAGGCAGTTTGTCGTGTGCGTATCATGGCCACGCACGCTTATATCGCCTTCCGTTTCTCTACCACGGGTGCGCTTTAAAACCACGGCGCTGTAATTTTGCTTCAGAGACTTCCCTTTCCTTCCTTCTTCTCCGCCCTTAAACTGGCTCTCTTAACTACTACACACAGAACAAAGCAACAGCGCGCGCATTAGATCCCATAGATGAGATGAATATTTACAATTAGTATTAGGGTTATAATTATATTCGAGTGCTGATTGCTGTGCTATCGTTTGTTACCGAAGCTTTCCCTCAAGTCTAAATATTTTAAGGCAGTTTGTCGTGTGCGTATCATGGCTACGCACGCTTATATCGCATTCCGTTTCTCTACCACGGGTGCGCTTTAAAACCACGGCGCTGCAGTTTTTGCTTTTCTTACCTGTCTTCTTCTCCGCCCTTAAACTGGCTCTCTTAACTACTACACGCAGAGACAAAGCAACAGCGCGCGCATGCGATACCATAGATGAGATGAATATATATATATATATATATATATATATATAGATCAATATATAAATAGAAAACTATCAGTCATAGCTCTCGTAGTATAGCCCTCTGGGCCGTTTCCTTTTTTTTTTCTTTCGAAAGTAGTCCTATTAGGGTTATTATAATTACACGAAGGTATTTCGCCCTCGTCAGCAGCAGTCCTTGGTATAGTTATTCTGGCGGCTAGCTTCCCACGCTATGCGTGCCGCCACCGCACCTGGTGAAGCTTTTCGTAGACGCTAGAGTTATGCTTTGTCCGCGCAACCTTGAGCGATCGGAAAGCGCGTTTTCGCCTCTTGGCCGGCGGAGAGGGGAGGCTTCGTTCCGGCCGCGAAGCTCTCCACAGCTCTGTAAGGTGCCTTGTGGTGGTCTCGTGCTGACGATGCCCTCTCGGTGAGCGCACATTTCCCCCCTCATCTTTTAAGAGGTTCAATACATACAAGCATTTGTCTCGCAAACCAGATTTTTTTTCAAGGGAATTTTCCACGTCTCAGTAATTTCTCTCGTCATATTCGAGTGCTGATTGCCGTGCTATCGTTTGCTAACGAAGCTTTCCCTCAAGTCTAAATATTTTAAGGCAGTTTGTCGTGTGCGTATCATGGCCACGCACGCTTATATCGCCTTCCGTTTCCCTACCACGGGTGCGCTTTAAAACCACGGCGCTGCAGTTTTTGCTTTTCTTTCCTTTCTTCTTCTCCGCCCTTAAACTGGCTCTCTTGACTACTACACGCAGAGACAAAGCAACAGCGCGCGCATGCGATCCCATAGATGAGATGAATATATATATATATCTATATATAAATAGAAAACTATCAGTCATAGCTCTCGTAGTATAGCCCTCTGGGCCGTTTCCTTTTTTTTTTCTTCGAAAGTAGTCCTATTAGGGTTATTATAATTACACGAAGGTATTTCGCCCTCGTCAGCAGCAGTCCTTGGTATAGTTATTCTGGCGGCTAGCTTCCCACGCTATGCGTGCCGCCATCGCACCTGGTTAAGCTTTTCCTAGACGCTAGAGTTATGCTTTGTCCGCGCAACCTTGAGCGATCGGAAAGCGCGTTTTCCCCTCTTGGCCGGCGGAGAGGGGAGGCTTCGTTCCGGCCGCGAAGCTCTCCGCATCTCTGTAAGGTGCCTTGTGGTGGTCTCGTGCTGACGATGCCCTCTCGGTGAGCGCATATTTCCCACCTCATCTTATAAGAGGTTCAATACATACAAGCATTTGTCTCGCAAACGAGATTTTTTTTCAAGGGAATTTTCCACGTCTCAGTAATTTCTCTCGTCGTATTCGAGTGCTGATCGCCCTGTTATAGTTTGTTTACGAAGCTTTCCCTCAAGTCTAAATATTTTAAGGCAGTTTGTCATGTGCGTATCATGACCACGCGCGCTTATATCGCCTTCCGTTTCTCTACCACGGTTGCGCTTTAAAACCACGGCGCTGCAAGTTTGCTTCAGAGACTTTCCTTTCCTTCCCACTTCTCCGCCCTTAAACTGGCTCTCTCAACTACTACACGCAGAGACAAAGCAACAGCGCGCGCATTAGATCCCATAGATGAGATGAATATTTACAATTATTATTAGGGTTATAATTATATTCGAGTGCTGATTGCCGTGCTATCGTTTGCTAACGAAGCTTTCCCTCAAGTCTAAATATATTAAGGCAGTTTGTCGTGTGCGTATCACGGCTACGCACGCTTATATCGCATTCCGTTTCTCTACCACGGGTGCGCTTTAAAACCACGGCGCTGCAGTTTTTGCTTTTCTTTCCTTTCTTCTTCTCCGCCCTTAAAGGGACACTAAAGGTTACCAGAAACTCAAGTTAAAGTGGTAGAGCAATGTTCTAGAATGTCTAAGGCGTCAATATAATCGCGAACAGAGCTTTAGTAACCGAGAAATTGAGGTAAATGCATGACACGATTTGAGACCCCCCAGCGACATTCCGGTACTAGCCCGATGACGAAAGCACTCCTCATAATTTGTTTTACTAATACTCAACTACTCGTATTAAAAATATCATTTCATTCGATTATAAGACGGAAAAAAATGCTACTTGTCTATATCTATTCGATTCTAAGAAAAAATAACGTTTTGACGTTACCCTTCAGTAATATGGGTGTTCGAAAGGTTTCGTTTTCGCTCGACTCTGCGCCGCGCACGCTTTGGAGTTTCAGTAGTTTCGTTATCGCGTCGTGCTGTGAGGGTTCTGCTGGCTCGCGAAACTTTCATTTGAAACAAGCAGCGAGAATGCCACGTCCATGTGATGTCGTGGGAAGCCCTCGTTGCTTTCCCGCTCCGGAGAGCCGGTGTCGAGGCCGCCGTCGTAGTACGCAACAACGCCGGCAGTGCGAGCCCACAGCAGCAGGTCGCGCTCGTCGGTGCTCAAATCGCTGAAGTTGAGCCCACCATCACGAGCCAATCTGTCGGTGTCAGGGTCCATTGCGACGAGCGTCGAAGTTTGCGTCATAGAATGAAGTACCAGCTTATGGACGTCTTGCGCTGGAGTTTGAGGTATAGTAGCGGCGCCTGGTGGCGGTGCGGGAAACGACATCTGGGTCGTGCCAGCTTGGGGGCTTGGGTCGTATTGAGCCCTGGTTGTGGCGAAGCACGTTTCTAGGCCGAGTTTAGCTTCGATTCGCACTTTTTTCTGCCCTGTTGCGAGTGCGAAAAGGCTCGTCACTTCTCACAGACCACGCTGCGAGCTCGCCGCAGCCTATAGTTTAACGAAAACGGACTCTCCGTGTGCCGTCGGACGTGATGTGGGACGTAATTCGCTTCTCCTTCCGCTAGCCACCATACTCGCGCTTTCGCTCTGCTGTCGGCTCTGCCTTGGCTCTGTTTCTGGCCGCGCGTTTGCGTTTTGCGCAGAAAAGCCGCAGCGCCGTCTGCGGACGCCGTTCTACTCACCGATGGCGCAACGTCACTATGAGACGATGATGTCAGTACTCCTCGATCAGAGGGCGGGCGATTTGAACTGCGCTAGAGGTACGCGGACGCTTCAGAACGCATTTTCTCTTAAAATAAGTCTCTCCTTGGCACGAAACAAGCGTTTCAAAGTTCCTGTGATGGTATTTCAACAGTCCACGTTGACTTAATAGTAACCTTTAGTGTCCCTTTAAACTGGCCCTCTTAACTACTACACGCAGAGAGAAAGCAACAGCGCGCGCATGCGATCCCATAAATGAGATGAATATATATATATATATATATATATATGTACGTATATAAATAGAAAACTATCAGTCATAGCTCTCGTAGTATAGCCCTCTGGGCCCTTTCCTTCTTTTTTTCTTTGAAAAGTAGTTCTATTAGGGTTATTAAAGTTACACGAAGGTATTTCGCCCTCGTCAGCAGCAGTCCTTGGTATAGTTATTCTGGCGGCTAGCTTCCCACGCTATGCGTGCCGCCATCGCACCTGGTTAAGCTTTTCCTAGACGCTAGAGTTATGCTTTGTCCGCGCAACCTTGAGCGATCGGAAAGCGCGTTTTCCCCTCTTGGCCGGCGGAGAGGGGAGGCTTCGTTCCGGCCGCGAAGCTCTCCACATCTCGGTAAGGTGCCTTGTGGTGGTCTCGTACTGACGATGCCCTCTCGGTGAGCGCATATTTCCCCCCTCATCTTTTAAGAGGTTCAATACATACAAGCATTTGTCTCGCAAACCAGATTTTTTTCAAGGGAATTTTCAACGTCTCAGTAATTTCTCTCGTCGTATTCGAGTGCTGATTGCCGTGCTGTCGTTTGCTAACGAAGCTTTCCCTCAACTCTAAATATTTTAAGGCAGTTTGTCGTGTGCGTATCATGGCCACGCACGCTTATATCACCTTCCCTTTCCCTACCACGGGTGCGCTTTAAAACCACGGCGCTGTAATTTTGCTTCAGAGACTTTCCTTTCCTTCCTCCTTCTCCGCCCTTAAACTGGCTCTCTAAACTACTACACACAGAACAAAGCAACAGCGCGCGCATTAGATCCCATAGATGAGATGAATATTTACAATTAGTATTAGGGTTATAATTATATTCGAGTGCTGATTGCTGTGCTATCGTTTGTTACCGAAGCTTTCCCTCAAGTCTAAATATTTTAAGGCAGTTTGTCGTGTGCGTATCATGGCCACGCACGCTTATATCGCCTTCCGTTTCCCTACCACGGGTGCGCTTTAAAACCACGGCGCTGCAGTTTTTGCTTTTCTTTCCTTTCTTCTTCTCCGCCCTTAAACTGGCCCTCTTAACTACTACACGCAGAGAGAAAGCAACAGCGCGCGCATGCGATCCCATAGATGAGATGAATATATATATATATATATAAATAGAAAACTATCAGTCATAGCTCTCGTAGTATAGCCCTCTAGGCCGTTTCCTTTTTTTTTCTTTCGAAAGTAGTCCTATTAGGGTTATTATAATTAAACGAATTTATTTCGCCCTCGTCAGCAGCAGTCCTTGGTATAGTTATTCTGGCGGCTAGCTTCCCACGCTATGCGTGCCGCTATCGCGCCTGGTTAAGCTTTTACTAGACGCTAGAGTTATGCTTTGTCCGCCCAACCTAGAGCGATCGGAAAGCGCGTTTTCCCCTCTTGGCCGGCGGAGAGGGGAGGCTTCGTTCCGGCCGCGAAGCTCTCCACATCTCTGTAAGGTGCCTTGTGGTGGTCTCGTGCTGACGATGCCCTCTCGGTGAGCGCATATTTCCCCCCTCATCTTTTAAGAGGTTCAATACATACAAGCATTTGTCTCGCAAAGCAGATTCTTTTCAAGGGAATTTTCCACGTCTCAGTAATTTCTCTCGTCGTATTCGAGTGCTGATTGCCGTGCTATCGTTTGCTAACGAAGCTTTCCCTCAAGTCTAAATATTTTAAGGAAGTTTGTCGTGTGCGTATCATGGCCACGCACGCTTATATCGCCTTCCGTTTCTCTACCACGGGTGCGCTTTAAAACCACGGCGCTGTAATATTGCTTCAGAGCCTTTCCTTTCCTTCCTCCTTCTCCGCCCTTAAACTGGCTCTCTTAACTACTACACACAGAACAAAGCAACAGCGCGCGCATTAGATCCCATAGATGAGATGAATATTTACAATGAGTATTAGGGTTATAATTATATTCGAGTGCTGATTGCTGTGCTATCGTTTGTTACCGAAGCTTTCCCTCAAGTCTAAATATTTTAAGGCAGTTTGTCGTGTGCGTATCATGGCTACGCACGCTTATATCGCATTCCGTTTCTCTACCACGGGTGCGCTTTAAAACCACGGCGCTGCAGTTTTTGCTTTTCTTTCCTTTCTTCTTCTCCGCCCTTAAACTGGCTCTCTTAACTACTACACGCAGAGACAAAGCAACAGCGCGCGCATGCGATCCCATAGATGAGATGAATATATATATATATACATCTATATATATATATATATATATATATATATATATATATATATATATATATACATCTAGATATAAATAGAAAACTATCAGTCATAGCTCTCGTAGTATAGCCCTCTGGGCCGTTTCCTTTTTTTTTCTTTCGAAAGTAGTCCTATTAGGGTTATTAAAGTTACAAGAAGGTATTTCGCCCTCGTCAGCAGCAGTCCTTGGTATAGTTATTCTGGCGGCTAGCTTCCCACGCTACGCGTGCCGCCATCGCACCTGGTTAAGCTTTTCCTAGACGCTAGAGTTATGCTTTGTCCGCCCAACCTTGAGCGATCGGAAAGCGCGTTTTCCCTCTTGGGCGGCGGAGAGGGGAGGCTTCGTTCCGGCCGCGAAGCTCTCCACATCTCTGTAAGGTGCCTTGTGGTGGTCTCGTGCTGACGATGCCCTCTCGTTGAGCGCATATTTCCCCCCTCATCTTTTAAGAGGTTCAATACATACAAGCATTTGTCTCGCAAACCAGATTTTTTTCAAGGGAATTTTCCACGTCTCAGTAATTTCTCTCGTCGTATTCGAGTGCTGATTGCCGTGCTGTCGTTTGCTAACGAATCTTTCCCTCAAGTCTAAATATTTTAAGGCAGTTTGTCGTGTGCGTATCATGGCCACGCACGCTTATATCGCCTTCCGTTTCCCTACCACGGGTGCGCTTTAAAACCACGGCGCTGTAATTTTGCTTCAGAGACTTTCCTTTCCTTCCTCCTTCTCCGCCCTTAAACTGGCTCTCTTAACTACTACACACAGAACAAAGCAACAGCGCGCGCATTAGATACCATAGATGAGATGAATGTTTACAATTAGTATTAGGGTTATAATTATATTCGAGTGCTGATTGCTGTGCTATCGTTTGTTACCGAAGCTTTCCCTCAAGTCTAAATATTTTAAGGCAGTTTGTCGTGTGCGTATCATGGCTACGCACGCTTATATCGCATTCCGTTTCTCTACCACGGGTGCGCTTTAAAACCACGGCGCTGCAGTTTTTGCTTTTCTTTCCTTTCTTCTTCTCCGCCCTTAAACTGGCTCTGTTAACTACTACACGCAGAGACAAAGCAACAGCGCGCGCATGTGATCCCATAGATGAGATGAATATATATATATATATATATATATATATATATATATATATATATATATATATGTATATATATATATATACATCCATATATAAATAGAAAACTATCAGTCATAGCTCTCGTAGTATAGCCCTCTGGGCCGTTTCCTTTTTTTTTTCTTTCGAAAGTAGTCCTATTAGGGTTATTAAAGTTACACGAAGGTATTTCGCCCTCGTCAGCAGCAGTCCTTCGTATAGTTATTCTGGCGGCTAGCTTCCCACGCTATGCGTGCCGCCATCGCACCTGGTTAAGCTTTTCCTAGATGCTAGAGTTATGCTTTGTCCGCGCAAGCTTGAGCGATCGGAAAGCGCGTTTTCCCCTCTTGGCCGGCGGAGAGGGGAGGCTTCGTTCCGGCCGCGAAGCTCTCCACATCTCTGTAAGGTGCCTTGTGGTGGTCTCGTGCTGACGATGCCCTCTCGGTGAGCGCATATTTCCCCCCTCATCTTTTAAGAGGTTCAATACATACAAGCATTTGTCTCGCAAACCAGATTTTTTTCAAGGGAATTTTCCACGTCTCAGTAATTTCTCTCGTCATATTCGAGTGCTGATTGCCGTGTTATAGTTTGTTAACGAAGCTTTCCCTCGAGTCTAAATATTTTAAGGCAGTTTTCCTAGCCTCTAAAGCCGCTCGACTTCGCTCTTCTCCTTGAGCGGCCATTTTTCCTAGAAAGTATGCCTTCCAACCGCTCCGACTATCGCGGACAACATGAGTCTCTTTCCACGTAAGTGTGAGGCTCGGAGCAGGAGCTGGGGCGCTTGAAAATAGCCTAGTGCCTGACGAACCAACCAACTGAGCTATTTTTCCGGGCAACATCGAAGGGTCACGAGTTCAAATCACCTGTTATGTTCCTTTTTTTTTGCCCCTTTTTCTTTCTGTTTTTTTTCTTTCCTTTATTGTCTTTTCCTTTATTTTATCACTGTACGGGTACCCTCCTAAAAAAAAAGAAAAGAAAGATATATATCTTCAAATATGTATGCCCTCACATGTGCAGGTCATAAATACCAGGTTCTCTAGCCGAGTGCCATCCATGCGGTATAACCGAGCTCAGATTGATCCACCTTGACTGATCAAATAGGGCACCACTGTAGGTTAAATGAGGCGTACAACTCCTGCGGGACCAGCCGTGGTTACTCAGTGGTTATGGTGTTAGACTGCTGGGCACGAGGTCGCGGGATCGGACCCCGACCACGGCGGCCGCATTTCGATGGGGGCGAAATGCGAAAACACCCGTGTACTTAGAATTAGGTGCACGTTAAAGAACCCAAGGTGGTCGAAATTTTCGGAGTCCTCCACTACGGCGTGCATAATCAGAAAGTGGTTTTGTCACGTAAAACCCCATAAATTAATTTTTAATTTAACTCCTACGGGGACGGTAGAGTATCCGTCTCCAGTGCAAGAGGACCGTGATTCAAATCCCGGTGCCGCGCAATTCTCCACCGAAAAATACAAAAAAAAAACCGTGTGTTGAGAAAATTGCACAAACAGGCCTGGAGTGCGGCCTGATCCCGGTGACCAGAACCGGTAACGCACTCTCTCACCAGAGCAGGATTGGCCACCCTGGTGCAGTACTTGGCCACAACCTCCTATATGAATACAACAATCGAACCCCGGCCCTTAGTCCCCAGCAGCCGCGAAGAAACTGACCACGGCGGCGGTCAGATCTGTGACGCTGCAGAGGGTGCTAAGAATACCTGGCTCCGGACAGGCCGCCATTGGAATCTGAACCTGGCAACGTTTAACGTTAGAACGCTATCTAGTGAGGCGAGTCTAGCAGTGTTATTGGAGAAATTAGAGGGTAGTAAATGGGATATAATAGGGCTCAGTGAGGTTAGGAGGACAAAAGAAGCACATACAGTGCTAAAAAGCGGGCATGTACTGTGTTACCGGGGCTTAGCGGAGAGACGAGAACTAGGAGTCGGATTCCTGATCAATAAGGAAATAGCTGGTAACATACAGCAATTCTATAGCATTAACGAGAGGGTGGCATGTCTTGTTGTGAAACTTAATAAGAGGTACAAAATGAAGGTTGTACAGGTCTATGCTCCTACATCTAGTCATGATGACCAGGAAGTCGAAAGCGTTTAAGAAGACGTAGAATTGGCGATGGGTAAAGTCAAAACAAAATACACTATACTGATGGGCGACTTGAATGCCAGGGTAGGCAAGAAGCAGGCTGGAGACAAGTCAGTGGGGCAATATAGCATAGGCTCTAGGAATAGCAGAGGAGAATTATTAGTAGAGTTTGCAGAACAGAATAATATGCGTATAATGAATACCTTTTTCCGCAGGCGAGTTAGTCGAAAGTGGACGTGGAGGAGCCCGAATGGTGAGACTAGAAATGAAATCGACTTCATACTCTGCGCGAACCCTGGCATCATTCAAGATGTAGACGTGCTCGGCAAGGTACGCTGCAGTGACCACAGGATGGTAAGAACTCGAATTAGCCTAGACTTGAGGAGGGAACGAAAGAAACTGGTACACAAGAAGCCAATCAATGAGTTAGCGGTAAGAGGGAAACTAGAGGAATTCCGGATCAAACTACAGAACAGGTATTCGGCTTTAACTCAGGAAGAGGACCTTAGTGTTGAAGCAATGAACGACAATCTCATGGGCATCATTAAGGAGTGCGCAATAGAAGTCGGTGGTAACGCCGTTAGGCAGGAAACCAGTAAGCTATCGCAGGAGACGAAAGATCTGATCAAGAAACGCCAATGTATGCAAGCCTCTAATCCTACAGCTAGAATAGAACTGGCAGAACTTTCTAAGTTAATCAACAAGCGTAAGACAGCGGACATCAGGAACTATAATATGGATAGAATTGAACAGGCTCTCAGGAACGGAGGAAGCCTAAAAACAGTGAAGAAGAAACTAGGAATAGGCAAGAATCAGATGTGTGCGTTAAGAGACAAGGCCGGCAATATCGTTACTAATATAGATGAGATAGTTCAAGTGGCTGAGGAGTTCTATAGAGATTTATACAGTACCAGTGGCACCCACGACGATAGTGGAAGAGAGAATAGCCTAGAGGAATTCGAAATCCCACAGGTAACGCCAGAAGAAGTAAAGAAAGCCTTAGGAGCTATACAAAGGGGGAAGGCAGCTGGGGAGGATCAGGTAACAGCAGATTTGTTGAAGGATGGTGGTCAGATTGTTCTAGAGAAACTGGCCACCCTGTATACGCAATGCCTCATAACCTCAAGCGTACCGGAATCTTGGAAGAACGCTAACATAATCCTAATCCATAAGAAAGGGGACGCCAAAGACTTGAAAAATTATAGACCGATCAGCTTACTGCCCGTTGCCTACAAAGTATTTACTAAGGTAATCGCAAATAGAATCAGGAACACCTTAGACATCTGTCAACCAAAGGACCAGGCAGGATTCCGTAAAGGCTACTCAACAATAGACCATATTCACACTATCAATCAAGTGATAGAGAAATGTGCAGAATATAACCAACCCTTATATATAGCTTTCATTGATTACGAGAAAGCGTTTGATTCACTCGAAACCTCAGCAGTCATGGAGGCATTACGGAATCAGGGTGTAGATGAGCCATATGTAAAAATACTGGAATATATCTATAGCGGCTCCACAGCCACCGTAGTCCTCCACAAAGAAAGCAACAAAATCCCTATAAAGAAAGGCGTCAGACAGGGATATACGATATCTCCAATGCTATTCACAGCATGTTTACAGGAGGTATTCAGAGGCCTGGAGTGGGAAGAATTGGGGATAAAGTTGATGGAGAATACCTTAGCAACTTGCGATTCGCTGATGATATTGCCTTGCTTAGTAACTCAGGAGACCAATTGCAATGCATGCTCACTGACCTGGAGAGGCAAAGCAGAAGGGTGGGTCTGAAAATTAATCTGCAGAAAACTAAAGTATTGTTTAACAGTCTCGGAAGAGAACAGCAGTTTACGATAGGTAGCGAAGCACTGGAAGTGGTAAGGGAATACATCTACTTAGGGCAGGTAGTGACCACGGATCCGGATCATGAGACTGAAATAACTAGAAGAATAAGAATGGGTTGGGGTGCGTTTGGCAGGCATTCTCAAATCATGAACAGCAGGTTGCCATTATCCCTCAAAAGGAAAGTGTACAACAGCTGTGTGTTACCAGTACTCACATATGGGGCAGAAACCTGGAGGCTTACGAAGAGGGTTCTGCTGAAATTGAGGACGACGCAACGAGCTATGGAAAGAAGAATGATGGGTGTAACGTTAAGGGATAAGAAAAGAGCAGATTGGGTGAGGCAACAAACGCGGGTAAACGACATCTTAGTTGAAATCGAGAAAAAGAAATGGGCATGGGCCGGACATGTAATGAGGAGGGAAGATAACCGATGGTCACTAAGAGTTACGGACTGGATTCCAAGGGAAGGGAAGCGTAGCAGGGGGCGGCAGAAAGTTAGGTGGGCGGATGACATTAAGACGTTTGCAGGGACAACATGGCCACAATTAGTACATGACCGGGGTAGTTGGAGAAGTATGGGAGAGGCCTTTGCCCTGCAGTGGGCGTAACTAGGCTGATGATGATGATGATGATGATGATGATATATATGCATCGCCTGGACTTCGCGGTGGGCGCGGCACATACATATATACATCTAAATACATATGACGCGTATGTTATATTTATGTCGATACCTCAAAGTCTCGCGGGTAGGGTTTTACATGAGGGGTGGGTGCGTGCACTTTATTCAACATAAGTTAGTTCTTCGGCTATGCGTTTAAATTCAAGATGGTTCTCACGAAGAATAGCTGAAGCGGGAAGGTCATTCCAGTCTCTTGAGCTACGAACAAAAAATGAAGATAGATGAGTGGTGGTTCGGGCTGGAGGAGGATACACGGCTTTGTTTTCGTTTGTCCGGTTGTAGTGGCGGTAAAATGGACAAATGTTGGAGGACCGGGGAGATGCATGGAATAACTTGTGGAATAGCGAGAGACGGGCAGCTTTCCGGCGAAGTACAAGGTTAGGTAGGTTAGACCGGGACTAAAGTTCTGTAGTACTGGGAGTGAAAGAATAATCCGAGAAGATAAACCGCGCCGCACGATTTTGAATTCCTTCTAACATTTTAAGCTTGTTTTAACATGTTAAGCTTCAACATGTTAAGCTTCTAGCTTGTTAAGGGTCTCATATAGCACATGCGTATTCGGCTTCCGGTTGGATGTAAGCATAATAAGCCAGATGTTTGACAGGGCTGGGAGAAAGTCGAGGGTTAACGCGCAAGTAGCCAAGCATGCGGTTAACATCGTTTGTTATCTTGTTAATGTGTGCGAGCCATGACATATCAGACAGAAGACTCATCTAGCACTGGAGAAATTTTAGATCTTTATTGTCACAGAAGAACGGCCCATCCCCTGGGAACCACGTTGGCGTCAAACAAGGTTATTCATGAGCTGCTCAAAGCCGGTCACCCAAGATGTCGTCAAAAAGATACACGGAAGGAGGGCCCATGAACTGTGTCACATACTGAGTGATTCAAGTTGGTGTGACGGGTGGTTTCTAACTCGATTCCCTCAGCACAGCAACCCAATGCTCTACCCATTTAATCATGGACTACACAGTGGCTAAAGTTGATGGGGAAAGAATCGGAGACAAAGATAGCTCAGAGTAATTGCTTGAAATATCCTACGAATGCTAATCTCTTAAAAAAAAAACGATCACATTCATTCGGTTCGGATCAGCTGCTTGCCAAAGAAGATGTGAAAGGAATAAAACCACAGCAAAAGACACTTTTCAAAACATGGTCCCCTGGTCACGTTCTTATTGTATACACAGAGGTTACCGATTATTAGGTTTTATACAAATGTATGAAGGACTTTTCAAGAGGCGCGCTCAGAAATTTTGGACAAACAGTATCTTTAAAGCATGGTCCATGCGCGTCTTACTGAAATATATTTGGAAATAGAATAATAGTGGGCGGGGAAACGCACAATTAATATTTGCTAAGTGATGGTTCAAAGAAAGCAGGTGCCGTCTCCTCAGCAGCGGTTGCCCTTGAGTCGACGAGTGCCAGCAGCGCCCTTCGTGCAATACCTTCTTCTTGAGAACTAAAGGCGCGGGATGCTTTCTAGAAGAGCACCGGCCTTTTATTTCTCTGTCTCTCCCTGCCGCGCTACTAACTTTTGGTGGTGGTTTTTGGTACGCTATGGGTTTTACCTTAATTGTCGCATTCATCGCACTCCTACTGGCATTTCCTGAACTGCAAGCCCGACCTATGGCGTAGTAGGCGCGAACTGTGAAGACATATCTGCTTGCAAGAGTGGCTGCTCTGAGACTGAGGGCGTACGGGTTTTTATGTTAAGTGCTTTCGCCATGTACATTGGTGATCATTTGGTCGACACGATAGCCAGAACACAATCTTAAGCGCCATGGTTTATTGCCTCAATAACCAAGTTCTGACGGGTAGTCCTTTAATAACACGAACGTGACAAGAGTGCGAACCAGCTCAGTAAAAGAATAGACACAAGAGCGCCATGCCTAAAAGTGCCACATATAGTTGCCCTCTATTTTAGTGCTTTATAATACATGCTGTTATTCGTTATTTGTTACTCTTTCAGCAATAGGTGACTGCATTTTGTGAGATTTTGTGTATTTTAAGCGCTGTATTCACTAACAATTCACGCTTGACGGAAAACAGTAGTAAAGGTGACAGTTATTACCAAAAATATCAGTGCAAGAAATTCAGCTCACCGAAGTTCAGCGTGGCTGTAACGAGAGAAACAAATGCCGCGATGTTCTTGTTCTTGTGTCACAACACTGGCTCATACCCACTGCAGGTAATTGGCTGAAAAATTAGGTGGTTTACCATTTATAAAAAAAAATTGCATTGCAGACTGTCGACTAAAAATATCAATTTAAGAATGAGAAGAAAATTGAAATTCGGACATAATAAAGCTCCCCAAAATAAAATAACACACATTATTTATAATTTTAAAACTTCAGCAATGTAAACTTGTCGTGTCCCTAACAAAACTGTAAATTACTAAGAAAGCAACCATGTGTCCGAGTCCTAGCGAAGATGCCCCAAAGATGGAGAATGGTTGTCGAGGTTAGTGATAGTCAAAGTTTACAAAATTATATTTCTAAGATTAGTTTTATTTTTATTCAAAATCCTAGGTATGAGAAAAAAAGATCTTAAGAAACACTTCAGACTGCTCCCGTGGGGGAGTGCGAAAGCATCATAACCGCTTAGGTGAAATGTTTTCTATTGATGGTTTCGACATGCATTAGAGTACTTTCTGGTGAATCTATAAGTGTGTTTGCGAATACGTTGGCCGCAGGCTGGGAACATTCGCACTATTTTGCTGCAGAATGAAGAATTTTATTTTATGCCTAATGGTAGGCCTGTCTTGACTATGTCGTCTTCTTTTGTGTTCCCTTGCTTCGTCTTCTGAGGCGTGCTACATCCTACATACTAAATACGTACATACTACATCCCAGTAGACACAGCAAAAATGAAATCTGAAAACCAAGTGATGCGCGGAAGGCAGCGACGTGACGTGTGCCATGACGCGCGCACTAGGCACACCTTATTTGATACGCACATGATTTGGCGTAGAGAGTGCATCGCAGTCGACACAGCACCGAGGAAACCTTTAGAGCAAGTGACACGTGGCAGGCAGTGACGGAGGCAGTGACGGCAGCAGCGAAGTGACGTGCACAATGATGCATGGACTAGGTACAACTTGAGTCAACCGGAACCACGTAGCCGCTGTGACGTCGGGGAATCGTGCTCGTCTGGAGGCCCGTTGACGTCGCCAGCTGGCGTCACCGCGGCAGCTTGCTCAACAATAAGCTGTGCCGGGAAATGTAGGCGGGGAGTGCTACATGCTAGAGATTCTCATCTGGAAGGCTTTATCATCAATTGTGTGGTTCTGATGCGGGCTTTTGGCTTGTTCTTTATGGAAACAAATGCTGTCGTGTATGTCATATGCGTTGTTACGTTTCGCCTACGGCGCGCGGTATAGCCGGCGCGGATGCAACGGACGCCGGGGCTTCGTTCCAAGCAGCGGACATTTTGGCCCGTTCAGCGCCGCCGATACGCCTCCCCGCCAAGCGCGTCCAGGCGTGTTTCAGTGCCACGTGTCTTCGTGTGTGCGTGTGTGTGTGTGTGCCACGCTTGTCAAAGCGCAGCAGCCGGGGAGAGGAGCTCCCCAAGTGTGAAGCGAGGAGGTCTGACAGGCGCCGGCCAGGCGATGCGTCACTACACTCGTCTCAACTTGTCTCTCAGCTCGTCCGAGCTCCGCCGTCACGTGGTCTCATCCCGTGACCTTCCTTCTTGCCCGCGACGCCGAGAGTATAAGAGCAGCTGCCCCCGGACGCCAGGAGAGAGGCTCCGATTTCTTCTGTCGAGTTACGTGCTCTCCCGTCTCTCACTTCGGTCGACCTGACCGCCCGCTCTTTTGCGATGTTAGAATAAACCAGTTGTTCTGTTACCAGTCGACTCATGCTTTGCCGGGACCTTCGGATGCTTCCAGTGCCCCAGGCCGCCAGGCCAACGCTACCCTTGGGGCTTGCGACCCGTTTGCAATAACGGGCGTCAGCGCTGAGTTTGCAACAACTCGTGCCAGCGGTGCGATTCCAACAACTGGCTGGTAGCGGTGAGATCGCGACAACGGAGGCCAGCAGCGAAGAGATGCGGTTGACTGTATGCTGAGCAGCACAACGACCATCCGGGAGCAGTGCAACGAGCCCTGTGTGATGACTGGTTGCCTGCAGCGGAACGACTGCGCTGAATTCTTGGCTGCGAGGTTTGGTGAGTGCGGGACTTTCTTCTTCTGAGTTTTGCCAGGCTTTTGTTAGTGTCAGAAACAGAGCTGGTAATTGTGGTTGTCGTTGCTGCCGGGTTAGTTTGCGGCAAGACAATAGTAGGCAGTAGAGAAAGCAGCATTCAGAGCAGCCATGGATTTGAAGTCGTTGCGCAAACCGAAATTGCTGGAGCTTGCAAGAGAGTTGGGTCTGGATGTCTCAGACAAACTCAGAAAACCGGAACTGCTAAGGGCTATTCTTGAGTTAGAGGCTGAGGATGACGAGCTGTCGGAATGCCTTGAGACCATTGAGGAGCGGGCAAAAAGACAGGAGCGCGAACTTAAAGAGCAAAAAGAAAGACATGAGCTCGAACTTAAAGAACAGAAAGAGAAAGAAGAGCGTGAACGTAAAGAACAGATAGAGCGAGAGCAACAAGAAAAAGAGCGCGACCGTCAACACGCTTTGGAAATGAAGCGTCTCGAGGTAGAGATGGAACGCGCTCGTAATGGAAGTCAGGCACACGGTGCAGGAGAACGAGTATTGTTCAAAATGACTGACCTGATGCGGCCGTTTAAGCTTGGAGAGGACATTGGTTTGTTCCTGGTTAACTTTGAGCGAACGTGCGAGAAGCAGGGGTTCTCTCGGGAAACGTGGCCACAGCGCTTGCTCACTTTGCTACCCGGCGAGGCGGCCGACGTAGTCGCTCGCTTGAATAGAGAAGAGGCAGAGGATTTCGACAAAGTGAAATCGAGTCTGCTAAAAAAGTACAGGCTGTCAGCGGAGGCGTTCCGTCGGAAGTTTCGGGAAAATGAGAAAGGTAAAAGTGAGTCATATACAGAGTTTGCCTACAGGCTTATGTCAAACATGCAGGAGTGGCTCAAAGAAGAGAAAGCGTTGGGTGATCACGAGAAAGTTCTGCAGTGTTTCGGGCTGGAACAGTTTTATAGTCGGTTACCTCAGAACGTGCGGTACTGGGTCTTGGATAGGCCAGACGTTAGTACGGTGGCTAGAGCCGCTGAGCTAGCCGAGGAGTTTGTGACGCGTCGGGCTCGCGGAGCAAAGGACGGTCAAAAGGGTGAATTTGGCTCGAAGTTTGAGAGGCCGAAGTTCATACCCATGAGAGCAAAGGGGGACACACGTAGTGCGGATGCGAGTGAAAGCAGTCCGACCGAACGTAAGGAGACGGCGGCAGCCGAAGCCGAACGCAGAAAGCGGTTCGAGACGAGGCAAGTGCGCGTGTGTTATACGTGTCAGAAGCCGGGTCACTTTTCGGCGCAGTGTCCAGAAACAAAAACAAAAGTCGTGTTTTTGTCATTATGCAGCACTGACGAGAACATGAAGCTTCTCGAGCCTTACATGCAAGACCTCCTCGTAAACGGGAAAGAGTGCCGAGTGCTTCGCGATTCCGCAGCTACGATGGATGTAGTTCACCCCTCTTACGTAGAACCCGATATGTTCACGGGCGAGTGCGCATGGATCAAGCAAGCCGTGGAAGCTCATAGCGTGTGTCTGCCCGTAGCAAAAGTGCTTATTGAAGGACCTTTCGGAGCGCTTGAGACGGAGGCCGCAGTGTCATCTATGCTGCCCCCCCAGTACCCGTACCTATTTTCGAACAGGTCCGATCACCTCCTGCGCGAGAAGGGGCTTTTGTTTGGTGAGGCTAGCGTTCAGGCCTTAACCAGATCGAAGGTTCGGGAGCTCGCTGCAAAGGCGGTAGTTGCGGGGCCGACGTTGTCGTACGATGAGAAAGGGTCAGAGGCGCAGCAAGCTGATATTCAGAGCACGCCCGAACTGAATAAAATTGAGCCTGTTGCGTTGAAGGCACCAGATACTGGAGAGGAAATGCCCGACACGGGAAAGTTAGAAGAGCTATCTGCAGATTTGCTCATCGCGCCTACGTCAGATGGACTTAACAGGTTGCTAAAAGTCAGCCGGTCGGCTTTGATAGCCGAGCAAAAGAAGGATGGCAGCCTAGAAAACATACGCTGCATTGTCAAGGAAGGTATCGCCAAGAAAAATGCTCGCTTTGTGGAAAGAGGTGGGGTCCTGTACCGGAAGTATCTAGACCGCAGAGGAGTGGAGTTCGATCAGCTGATCGTGCCTCAGTGCTACCGTCAGGATCTGTTGCGCTTGTCGCATGGGGGTTCGTGGTCCGGACACCTAGGAGTTAAGAAAACTAAGGACCGTCTCTTGCAGGAGTACTATTGGCCAGGGTGTTTCCGGGACGCAGACCACTTTGTGAAGACATGTGACACCTGTCAGCGGGTGGGCAAACCAGGGGACAAATCGAGGGCGCCGTTGAAGTTGGTACCTATCATTACGGAGCCTTTTAGACGGCTCGTTATTGATACAGTGGGACCTCTGCCGGTAACAGCCACGGGGTACAGACACATTTTGACTGTGATCTGCCCAGCGACAAAGTTCCCTGAAGCAGTGCCGCTTAAAGAACTCAGCTCAGTTGAGATAGTCAATGCACTACTGTCCATATTTGCGCGAGTTGGTTTTCCTGCGGAAATCCAATCAGATCAGGGCACAGTGTTTACTAGCGCTTTGACGACAGCCTTTCTCGAAAGGTGCGGGGTAAAGCTGTTACACAGCTCAGTGCACCACCCCCAGTCGAATTCCGTTGAGAAGCTCCACTCCGTCATGAAGCGCGTGTTGAGAGCATTGTGTTTTGAACATCAAACTGACTGGGAGCTGTGTCTGCCTGGGGTGATGTTTGCATTACGGACCGCGCCGCATGCGGCTACGGGGTTTTCGCCAGCTGAGCTGGTGTACGGTCGCTCGCTGCGATCTCCGCTTCGCATGCTTCGAGAATCGTGGGAAGGCAGGGGCGACGACCCAGTCGTGGTGGAGTACGTGCTTAAGCTCCTCGAACGCTTAAGAAGGGCACAGGAGTTGTCAGGTGAAGCAATGGCAAAGGCCCAGCAGAGGGCCAAGGTTTATTATGATCGGACAGCCAGGGCCCGTCGTTTTGAGGTGGGCGATGAGGTCATGATATTGCGCACATCGCTAAAGAACAAACTCGACGTGCAGTGGGAGGGCCCAGCACGGATTGTTCAAAAACTGTCGGACGTTAACTACGTGGTCAGTCTGCCAGGAAAACGGAAAGCACAGCAAGTTTACCACTCTAATCTGCTCAAACCCTATAAGCAACGGGAAGCAGTAGTGTGTATGATGGTAAACGCTCCCGAAGAGCTTCCGGTCGAGCTTCCGGGACTAGGCTCAGTGACGAACAGGAAAGACACCGATCAAGTCATTAGTGACTTAATCAGTAAAACATCGCTGTCGCCTGAGCAGAAAACCGAACTACACCAGCTCTTACAAGAGTTTCAAGGTCTGTTCTCTGAGAGGCCTGGTAGGACTTCTGTCCTTACTCATGACATAGAACTTACCTCCCCAGAGCCAGTACGATCCAAGGCGTACCGGGTGTCACCCCGCCAGAGCGATATTATGGAGGCTGAGGTAAAGAAAATGCTACAGCTCGGTGTTATTGAGGCGGGTGAGAGTGATTATACCTCCCCTTTGATTTTAGTTGAGGTACCGGGCAAGGAACCTCGTCCTTGCGTCGACTACCGCAGGCTTAATTCCATCACTAAGGATCAAATTTATCCGATCCCTAACATCGAGGAGCGCCTTGAGAGAGTGAGTAGCGCTCAGTTTATTTCCACCCTAGATCTTGTCAGGGGCTATTGGCAGGTTCCACTTACAGAAGAGGCTAGTAGGTATGCGGCGTTCATTTCACCAATGGGGACATTCCGTCCTAAAGTTTTGAGTTTTGGTTTGAAGAACGCGCCATACTGCTTTTCAAGCCTCATGGATAAAGTGTTGCGGGGACAGCAAGAATTCGCTTTACCGTATCTAGACGACGTAGCGATATTCTCTGCATCCTGGCCTGAGCATATGGCCCACTTGCGGGCAGTGCTAACCCGCCTGCGCGATGCGGGCTTGACAGTCAAGGCTCCCAAGTGCCAGTTAGCACAGGCCGAGGTTGTCTACCTTGGTCACGTGATTGGTCGGGGTCGTCGCCGCCCCTCTGAAATAAAGGTGGCCGCTGTGCGAGACTTCCCGCAACCGCGCACGAAGACCGATATTCGGTCGTTCTTAGGTGTCGCCGGCTACTATCAGAGGTACATCCCCAGGTACTCTGATATCGCGGCTCCCCTGACGGATGCTCTAAGAAAGACAGAGCCGCAAACAGTCGTCTGGGATGAGACAAAGGAAAGAGCTTTTAGCGCCCTAAAGAGCGCCCTAACAAGCCAGCCTGTGCTACGATCGCCCGACTACACAAAAGGGTTCGTTGTTCAGTGCGATGCTAGTGAGCGAGGCATGGGCGTTGTACTGTGCCAACGGGAAAATGGAGAAGTAGAACACCCCGTCCTGTATGCTAGTCGTAAGCTGACCAGTCGTGAGCAGGCGTACAGCGCCACCGAGAAAGAGTGTGCGTGTATCGTGTGGGCCGTTCAGAAATTGTCATGCTACCTAGCCGGCTCGAGGTTTATCATTGAGACGGATCACTGCCCTCTCCAATGGCTGCAGACCATCTCTCCTAAAAATGGCCGCCTCCTGCGCTGGAGCCTCGCTTTGCAACAATATTCCTTTGAGGTGCGTTACAAAAAGGGGAGTCTCAACGGTAACGCCGATGGCTTAAGTCGAAGCCCCTAACGTGGGAATCAGCCTCAAAATTGTTTGTTACTGATGTTTTTCTTCCTGAGGCAGGATTTTTTTTAACCTATTGCTTTTGTGTAGTGTTTTAAAGTGATGACGTGCTTTCTAATGCAATTTTTCAATTTGTGGATGTGTTCTGAGTGCTGCAAAACTACTGTAAGGAACTAGGCAGTGGTATAAAAGGGGAAAGAGCCTGGCAGGACTTGGTGAGGGTTGTTTCGTGCTTGCTGACTGAGCGGTTGAGTTTCGGCGTGGTTCTAACGCTTGCCGGGAACGAGAACAAAAATGTCAACTCTCCCTAAGTCACTTTGCAGTGTCCTGTATGAACCTGAACGAGAGAACGAGGCCTTCTCTGTGCGCTGCGCTCAAGAAACGCCGAAGGACGACCGTCTTCGGTTATGAGCATCATCAAGCGACATCCCTCCGGACAGCGGATGCAGTCCCCTGACCATCGGGATCTCCTTCCCCCGGCGGGGCGGTCTGTTACGTTTCGCCTACGGCGCGCGGTATAGCCGGCGCGGATGCAACGGACGCCGGGGCTTCGTTCCAAGCAGCGGACATTTTGGCCCGTTCAGCGCCGCCGATACGCCTCCCCGCCAAGCGCGTCCAGGCGTGTTTCAGTGCCACGTGTCTTCGTGTGTGCGTGTGTGTGTGTGTGCCACGCTTGTCAAAGCGCAGCAGCCGGGGAGAGGAGCTCCCCAAGTGTGAAGCGAGGAGGTCTGACAGGCGCCGGCCAGGCGATGCGTCACTACACTCGTCTCAACTTGTCTCTCAGCTCGTCCGAGCTCCGCCGTCACGTGGTCTCATCCCGTGACCTTCCTTCTTGCCCGCGACGCCGAGAGTATAAGAGCAGCTGCCCCCGGACGCCAGGAGAGAGGCTCCGATTTCTTCTGTCGAGTTACGTGCTCTCCCGTCTCTCACTTCGGTCGACCTGACCGCCCGCTCTTTTGCGATGTTAGAATAAACCAGTTGTTCTGTTACCAGTCGACTCATGCTTTGCCGGGACCTTCGGATGCTTCCAGTGCCCCAGGCCGCCAGGCCAACGCTACCCTTGGGGCTTGCGACCCGTTTGCAATAACGGGCGTCAGCGCTGAGTTTGCAACAACTCGTGCTAGCGGTGCGATTCCAACAGCGTGATTACAAAGAATAAATGCAGTTTTCGTTTCACTTTTCTGAGTTTTTTAAGCCTGGCTCACCTCCCTCACAGGTCAGCTGGCATTGTTCATCCTCCGGGATCCGCCCAAATTTTTGCATACGGACGCGTACACGATAAAGTCGCAGTTTTGTCCAAAAGGTGCGGCATCGATTGCGATAGTAAATGACCAGGTAGCCATGCCAAGTAAACTTAGCACTTTTAACTCCCGTATCAACTTGCGGACAATCGCTAGCTAGCTAAATTAAAAAGCATCGTGTCAGCTATCAGCAGGCATTAACGTATAATCTATGACCGCGGACACTCGCTGTCGAAACGCTGGCGTGATGAAACGGGGCAGCAGCAGCGAGCGAAGTGATCTTCGCACTGTCTATTGCCTCAACGCAAAGAGAACCGCGAGAAATCAAAGCACGTTCAAGGGTACGAGTAGCCGACGCACCTATAATGTGCCCCTAACACAGATCGCTCTCAAGATACTGCCGCGCGACCACGTGCAGCCGCCACGTGCGCATGCCGCCACACTCCCTTCTCTTTGCCCGGTGCACCACGCTCCACGGAAGACAGCGTGCATCCTCCCCGTTTTCCTCCCTCTCGCGTGGGCGAGATTAAGCCGCGATCGCCGTCTGCCCTCTCAAGCTTTCACTCGTACATACAGCGTAGGGCGTGCGGTGCCCGCATTCTCGCCCTTCGACTTTATACGGAGCCTCACGGCGACGGCCATGCCGACGGTAGAAATGCGCTTGGAGTGTTCATGGAATTGGTCTCGTAATAAAATGCCGACAAACAAGCGACTAAGAACTTCGCTGTAAAATAAGAGGCTGCAGTTTTCCCGGAAAGGCGAAGCAATATTATTGACAGTTGCACTTGAAGAAACTTCGTGTGACCTCCAGGAATCGTTAGCTGAGGTGACGGCCTCAATGAGTGTTTACAAGACTTCACAGTAGGGGAAAATTCAATTTCACAGCCTGAGTCCCCTCGCACCACCAAGACGCTGGCGTCTTTCGGTTGTGGAACCTCACTTCGTGTGATTGATTTACCCTTTGCTATCATTAACGGTAGTATATATATATATATATATATATATATATATATATATATATATATATATACCAGAAAAAAAGCAGTTCTGGGTCCGGGTAAATATTCACAGTGAAGTATACGCGCGTATGACGCGATTTATTGACGTTTCGGCCGGGGTCCGGCCTTCCTCAGAATACATTGCATGGTGTCAGTACAGTTAATTTACATGTGCCTATCAACGAAATGAAGATACGCTTACATGAAAAACGAATAGAATGGGCGAACAAAATGCATCCGAATCGTTCAAAAGATAGCTGACACGTGTATAGACCGATGGCGATTGCAAACATATGATCTAAAATACGAAGCATAAAAACGCATCGAAATGAATTGTAAAAAACCAATGGCCACGTGACAACAAAACGTGCTCAATGTGTTCAATATGTGCTATGTTATCAAGCAAACACAGACGCAGAAAAAGGGGGAATAACGACGTACTAGTAGAAGAAGGGACAAGTGACGGGCTACAAAGACAGGCAACTCAATTTTCCTACACATTCATTCATACCACACGCGACGGTATCAAACTTATAGATAAGGAAGGATTCGCGGGCTTCTCTATCATAATTTGAACGAAATCCAGATTCAAGCAACGTGACTCTCAGTTTATCAAATGAGTGGTCAGGAAGATGCACGTGTCTTGAGATGGGCAGCTTGCGCAACGTGTTAGCGTGGAATTTATGATTGTTAAAGCGGAATCTGAAAGGCCCTTCTGTTTGTCCGATGTACCGTTTTTTGCAGAATGTACATTCAAGCATGTATATTACGTTTTTTGTGTCGCAGTCGAAATCGCCTTTGATTTTTAAACAAAAGTTAGAAGACGTACTAGTAACCTGTTGCGATGTGACCATGTAGGGGCATACTTTACATCGCGGTTTTCGACAAGGATGGCATCCGATGGCATCAGGGCAGTCAGTCTTAGATGATGATGCTAGTATATCTCGAATATTTCTGGCTTTACGGTATACTGCTTTAGGCAGATCAGAGAATATGTTTTTGAGGCGTTCACTTTGCATTAGAATATTGTGCTGTTTCTTTAATACATGCGAAACACTTGAGACTGAGAAGATTTGTCTGGGGTGAGGGAGTCGGTTTGTTTTTAATGCAAAGAAGTGTCCTTCGGTCATGCACGTCTGCGCGTTTTATTGCATCGTCAATTAATTGTGGTGGGTAATTTTGTTTGGCTAAAGCGTCTTTTAGGGTACCGCAATTCTTTTGAAACTCTGATTGCTCAGAACAAATTCTTTTAAAACGTAAGGCTTCGCTATAAGGAATGCTAGTCTTGCAATGTTTAACGTGAGTGCTATCAAAGTTCAAATATTGACATCTATCCGTCGGCCTTTTGTATAGGGCCGTAGATAGTTTATCATTTAGCAATGAAACGCTGACGTCAAGGAAGTTAATAGTAGATGCAGAATACGTGTGAGAAAATGATATGGATGAATGGGCATTGTTAAAGTCAGATATGAAAGAAAGCAGTTCCTGTTCCCCATGAGGCCAAATCAGAAAAACATCGTCAATGTAACGTTTGTAATAAAAAGGTTTTAACGTCCTGGTTAGCAAAAATTTATCTTCTAGCTGACCCATAAATATATTGGCGAAGTTCGGGCCGATTCGCGTACCCATAGACGTCCCACTAACTTGCACATAGTGCTGTCCTTCAAATTCGAAGTTATTTAGTTCTAAAATAAGGGCTAGCAAAGTTGCCAATGTGTCGCTATCGATGAGTTTCTCGGGTGACACACATTCGTAGCAATTGACGACTGCCATGATGCCATCAGAATGTGGAATGTTGGTATACAAAGATGCTACATCAAGTGTGACCAAAAGACCAATATGTGTGTATATATATATATATATATATATATATATATATAACGAGAAGAAAGGTGGTTAACCGAGGGGCCCGATTTTTATTAGTCATATCAGAAGAAGCCAACAAACACTGACACCAAGGACAACATAGGAGAAATTACTTGTGCTTAATGATTGAAATAAAGAAACGATAAATTAATGGAAATTGAAGTGGATGAAAAAACAACTTGCCGCAGGTGGGAACCGAACCCACAACCTTCGCATGCGAAGGTTGTGGCTTCGGTTTCAGGGGTAGGGCAATTTTGTAAAGGCTACTCGACCATACACCGTATTCACACTTTCAATCAGGTGACAGAGAAATGTGCGGAATGTAACCAACCCTTATATATAGCTTTCATTGATTACGAGAAAGCCTTTGATTCAGTCGAAACCTCAGCAGTCATGCAGGCATTGCGGATTCAGGGGGTAGACGAGCAGTATGTGAAAATACTGAAAGATATCTATTAGCGGCGATAATTAGCAGTGGCGCCCTCTCGCGAGTGACGTCACGGCCAGGACGCCGCTCGCTCCGGCTCGCTTGGTTGGCGCGCGCGCTTGTTCCCTTCGTGTATGCTTGTGGTATGGGTGGCTCGAGCCGTACGCATTTCAGGATACGCCGGCTTCTTTCAGCTGCCATGCCTTAACCACAGTTTCTTCTTCAAAAGCGCGTGAGTTGAAAAACTGCGGCTTGGATATCACAAGCTATGTAGCGTTAAAGGGGTTACTGGTTTTGCATTGCACATATGCGCCGTGTCTATCCGTAAATTTTGCGTAAAAAGAATGCCTGCAAATTCAACACGCGAAGTTGTGTATGATGCCTCGCTAAGCATTAAACATTCCCTTAGTATTTAGCTATGATAGACATTGCATTTTACATGAAAGAAAAATCTTGGTAACTGGCGTCAGCATGTTGTCCGATGTTAGAAAGACACTGCCCAGCGAAGCTGTCCTCGTGATTCTTATTACTCTGGTGAGTTGTTCTATTCAAATATGGCCATTCATTAATGATTAAAAAAATAGGCGTGCATTTCTTATGAAAAAGATTGCTGCTACTTTCATCCTCTTCTGAAAGAGGCCTCCGAAAAAACGAATTGCTCATGGCTGCTAACATGACGGCGCGTCATGTAGAGTATTTACATAGTTTATTCGCAAACGCCACAGTAGCAGTCACCTGAGAGAAAAGTTTCGTTGTTAAGATCGAGAGCGAATCAATTGAAGGTGATGAAACGTTTCATAGTGGACATCAGTAGACTTTATCGACAATATGGCGCACCCCTGATCACGTAACGGTAGCAATTGACTGTCGGTATGGCGAGGCACGCTATGTTCGCGAAACCATCAGTTCACTACAACTTCGAATTGATACTATAAAGCATTTTTTTACAGCGCCAACTGGAATGGCTAAAGTATTCTCAAGCTACTATAGCGCAGCTTAGATTGCCTAGAAAAGGGCAATTCAAGCACCGTCTGTCCCACCATGTCTCCATCCAGCGTTCTTTAATTATACAACTGGATAACTATTCGCTTCGTCGGTACATAAAAGAGAACCTTGCCCAACTGCAGGCTAAATAAAGTTTGCTCCAATCCAATCGCAAACATTCATAAAGAAAGCACCACAAGCCTTGCATATACTTTCACGTGATTTCTGACCCTCCACCGGGGAATTACGATATCTTCAATATGTCCCATACTACTAATGATTGACGCTTCGACTTCTTTCTGGCTGCAGCCATGCGGTGCAACAGGCATACTTGACTAAAAAATTTAGGCCGAGCAGCCTGTGTCAGTTCGCCAAGCAGATTCGTCATGTATATTCCTCAAGCAACAAGCACGAATAAATGTCTCAAGTGAGTTGAACATGTATCACGGAAAAGGAAATATATATTGGTGCATTCCTATTTGTATTCTGTAAATAGCTGTAAGCCTTCATTAGCTTTACTTCATATTTCCGCCGCTTAAAATAAACACGGGAAGAACCGCCTAATATTAACAAGGATTTAAAGAAGCAAGTGGTGCTTGTAGAATCTAAAGTCCAGTATTAGTTAAGTCCCCGTCTTACTGCCAAGCGTTTCTGTGAAGAACTGCAAAAATTCGTTATTATACCGTGAATTACTCGTCGTGAGCAAACCTGTTTTAGGGGATTAAAATCAACGTAACTGTTGTAGAAGTTATATATAGCCAGCGTTTGTGACATGCTTGTTGCACCGCGGCAGGTATGGTATCATACCTGGATTCCTGTATACTATGTTATTGCGATTGTCCATCCGCGCATGAAAAACCCGCAATGGGCTCTTTTGCGCTTCTTCGGGTGGCGCTGTGGCGTCGCCGTTGAGAGCTGTATCGTTGTCTAAGAAATTATCTCTTTGAATAAATGTTCGCAACGGAAGACGTCGTAAAAATATATTTCAGACGACCACCATAAGCATACAAGCAGAGAGAACGAGGGCGAACAAACGAAAACACCGCAGAAAGCGGCCGGACAACGCCCGAACTGTAGCAGACGATAGGCGCGAGTCCTTGCCCTGACGTCACGCGAGCGGCGCTGGCAGCGCCCCTGTAGTTCGTTCTCGGTGCTAATAGCGGCTCCACAGCCACCGTAACTCCTCCATAGAGAAGGCAACAAAATCTCAATAAAGAAGGGCGTCACGCAGGGAGATACAATCTCTCCAATGCTATTTACAGCGTGTTTACAGGAGGTATTGAGAGACCTGGATTCGGAAGAATTGGGGATAAGAGTTAATGGGGAATACCTTAGTACCTTGCGATTCGCTGATAATATTGCCTTGTTTAGTAACTCAGGGGACCAATTGCAATGCATGCTGACTGACCTTGAGCGGCAAAGCAGAAGAATTGGTCTAAAAATTAATCTGCCGAAAATTAAAGTAAGGTTTAACAGTCTCGGAAGAGAACAGCAGTTTACGATAGGTAGCGAGGCGCTGGAACTGGTAAGGGAATAGATCTACTTAGGGTAGGTAGTGACCGCTGATCCGGATCATGAGACTGAAATAATCAGAAGAATAAGAATGGGCTGAGGTGTGTTTGGCAGGCATTCTCAGATCATGAACAGCAGGTGCCATTATTCCTCAAGAGAAAATTGTATAACAGGTGTGTCTTGCCAGTATTCACATACGGGGCGGAAAGCTGGAAGCTTGCGAAAAGGGTTCTACTTAAATTGAAGACGACGTAGGGAGTTATGGAAAGAATTACGGGTGTAACGTCAAGGAATAAGAAGATAGCAGACTGGGTGAGAGAACAAACGCGAGTTAATGACTTCTTGAAACCAAGAAAAAGAAATGGGCATGGGCAGTGCATGTAATGAGGAGGGAAGTTAACCGGTCGTCCTTAAGGGTTACGGACTTGATTCCAAGAGAATAGAAGCGTAGCAGGGGGCGATAGAAAGTTAGGTGGACGGATGAGAATAATAAGTTTGCAGAGATAACATGGCCACAATTGGCATATGATCGGGGTAGTTAGAGAAGTATGGAGATGCCTTTGTCCGGCTGTGGGCATAGCCGGGCTGATAATGATGATGATGATGATGATGAGTGTGACCGTATATGTGAGCATTTCTTGATGACAGGATGACATGGAGCTTCTCCGCGTGGGTGCGAATGAACTGTTGGTGGACATTCCTTTTACGATGGAGTCCCCTACAGTTCCACTGCCAGACAATAATTACCCTTTGATGTGCCGCCACGGTGGGACGTAGTAGTTAGCTTGTATTATAAAATGCTGTGGAGTGCAGCCACTGCCGAACTTTCAGTGTCGGCATCATTCAGTTTGCCCAACGATGTAATTGGAGCCGTTACTGAAACGTTGCGCTCCAGATTTTCGCATTTGTGCCCTAGCGCTCTGACCGCTCCCACGAATTTGTCAATTACAATTTGAACTTTTTCGAAGGATTCCTCAATTTTCTCTATGGCCTCTTTCAATTTACGAACACTGCCGCTCTTGTCTGATGCATGAACCGCCAACGCCATCTTTTTAGGCAGACCATTGGCAGTCGGTTCCGCTACTGGGATCACCATGGGAGTCTCTGTCGCAAGGGCCTGAGTGGGCTAACCTGTATCTCGCTTGCTGGCCTTTCTGAGTTCGGCAGTTTTGCTGTGAGCTGCTCCATTGCGTATTTTAACGAAGTGTTTTGTCTTTCCGACTATGCTATCTTATTGTGCTCTGGTGCCTGACTCCCTGTTACCTTTTTCGGTGATTCCTTGCCACGGTCACCCCATCGTATATCACAATCAGCACGCTCCGCGATCTGAACTCCTGGTCCCCTAGAACGAGAGTGGTCCCTGGAGCGGGAGCGGGTCCTGTGGGCCTTGCGGCCCCTAGAAGACGAGCGTTCCGTCGAGCAACCCTTAGAAGGGGCACGGTCCTCGCAGCTGCCATCTTCGCCGGTGCGGTGTCGGCATCGGTTCCTTGATCTGTGCGAGCTGCTCACGGCTGGCTTGAGAGTGGTTGGCGACCCAGTCGGTTTGTTGGATTGGCCGTGATTGCGCCAGTCTCTTCTCCGTTGTCTAACTACAAACGGAATTTGAAAGCTTTGCTTGCACGTTCAGTCGGCCGTGGGATGAGGCCTCCCGCAGAGGGTCCACGTCGGTGTACATTCGGGCTTATTGTTCGGGTTCCTCGCACCACAGGTTACATTTTCAGGGGTAGGGCAAACGTCATCTCTATGACCAAGCCTTCCACATGCAGAGCAAACGTCTGTTTGTCTGCGATAGAGTGAGCATTTGACCAAACTGGGACCAAATTTTACGTAGTCCGGGACTTTGAGTCCATCATACAGGATGACAATCGTGCTTGTGTCCTTGATTCTTTTCACCTTGAGGGCGCTCGGATTCTTGGGTCGAATGACGAGGCGCTTGAGCTCCTCTCCCTCAATGGTTGTATCAATGTCACGAATAACTTCACTGCGTGAGTTTTCGGGGGCTGCGAAATATGCACTAAGTTCGCAACTTCCTTGTCCAACAAGTAGAGCTTTTATACCCGCGTAGGCCATGGCGTTGCGCTTTGATTGTGTGCTTGCCACCAAAATGTTTGGCACCATGTTCGGATTTATGATAGCCTCCGCCGTATCCGCCTTCGTAAGTCTAGCGGCTGTAGTGAGGGCCTGGGAAACACAGAGGTGTCCCATCTTCTTGATGTCTAGTCCTCCACGGGGATGGATTATGGTTCGAACATGCTCTTTCGGTAGCCGAGGCAATTTCAAAGCAGTGGTTAGCCATGTCTTAACGCTCGCCGCAGCCAGCCTTTTATTCCCGCCACGTGGCGTGCCAGTGACTCGGCCTCCCTGCTAGAGCGGGTCCTTGCTGATGGGTTTTTTCTTATATAATGCCGTGGTCTACCCAGCGCTTTGACCGGCTTCGCCGGGAGAGATATCCTTACCATCAACGGTGGTTTGCATAGCCGTAAACATCGCTGCTTGAGCGTGCGGAGCCGCGCAGAGCTCTCCCACCGAGCCTCTTCCAGGGAGTGGTCGCACAGAAAAGTCCTCTAACGATTAGCAAAATCTGCACCCACCGTTAAAAGTTTGGTATAGGCGGAATCCTTGCAGCTTTAGGCGTCTATTTGTGCCAACATATTCGAGATTTTAGCAAATGTTCCGCCATAATTTCGTAGAGAAGCAGGAGAAGGTGATGGTGACACGCGTTCTCGTTTCTTCTTCCTCCTCCCTTTGCTGGAAGAAAACAAGTAATAAGAAGTAGCAAAAGCTTGATGAGGGCGAGTTGGTTTAACATAAGAAAAACTGCGCTACAAAGACATGGACTAAAAGAACATGTACCATGGACAGGCGCTAACTTCCAACTAAATGTTGATTTGAAGAAACAGGGTTTATATAGATAGACACACAAATAGCGACATAACCACCTCTCTATCGCTTTAGAAAAGCAATCTCTTTTTCGGCAACGGCCACAGACGGGCAGCTAATGCACGTGCCCTTGGCCCTAGGAATGTAGAGCGCTTTTAATATCTCTCTTTGTAGTCCGTCTCGTGCTCAAGCCGGTAACTTGGCATCACGAAGATACGGAAGGCATCGGTGACGTTTACAATGTTCAGCCAGATGACTTCCCGCATTGTTATTTACTGCCCGATTTTGCTCTCGCGCCCTTTTATTGTAACACCGTCCTGTTACACGCACGGGCCTGGAACGCATGGTCCGAAGCAGAGTATCCACAGAGTCACTTGTAGCTCGGTCCCGCTCCACCTCACCAGCGCAGTCTCCCACTCGGCGTACCGTAGCCAGTAACTGATCCTTCTTGGAAAGCGGTTCAAAGCTCTATTTTGGTATTTTTTCAAGCATACTTCTAACGTCATCTGGAAGCCCAACATTAACCAGGAGTTTGCACCTCTAACGCTGCCTAACCCATCCTTGAAGAATATAACTGGCTTCCTACGGCAAAATGTCCTCGTCGAGGTACAGGCCGACAAGGAGGATGGCTTGGTCGTCCTTTCCAAAGTTGTCTATCAAGAGATGGCCATCAGCGCCGTTGAGAAGAATTTCAAGGCAGTGGAATTCAACCATCAGAAGCAAAAATCCAAAACGATCAAGCTGCTTCAGAACTTCAACCTGGACGCTCTTCGTAAGGCGACGAAAAAAACTGAGGTAGGCGTTTTGTAAATACTTTTCTCCGGAAAGACCCACAAGCCTGAGTGCCCCTTTAGGGCCATTGTCTCTGCGCAGAAGACTTGACAGATGGAAGTAGGGCACTACCTCAAGCGCCATTTAGTCAATTGCCCCTCGATGACCCTTTCCTCATGTGGTGATCTAGTGAAGTTGCGCTGACTTTAGAACAAGTAACTTGTTACAATGTGTAAGCATTTTCACTGGACATGGAAGACTTATTATGCGATTCCTCATGAGGGAAGGCTCCACGCGGTTAGGAACAAGATCGAAGATTTTGGTAAAATTAGGTTTAGTTGTGCAACTGGAGTGAATAGTGACTAGTTTGTAGAACTTTTGAAATTTTAGCTTTATTCCACCTTCGTTAGTTTTGAAAACCAACAGTATGTACAACGCAAAGGTACTTGCATTGGCTCGTCCCTTGCTGCCATTCTACCAGCTCTTTCTTAGTGCCTTTGGCAAGTGTGTAAATAGGATTGTGGATCAGTCATGTGCTCCTACCATATTGAGGTACGTCGATGACTACCTGGTGGTCCTTAACGTGGTCCCAGGTTCGAGGCTAGATGACACTGTATAATGGGTAATTAACACTGTAAGTAATGTATAGCAGGCTCTAAACTTCACGTGCGAAAGGCAAAGTGATAATTGTATACGTTTCCAGAATGTGAGTTTCACTTTATTGGACACGCATGTTCCTTTGGAATACTAACCAAGGTGGAACAAGATGCTGATTTCATATGAATGTGCCCACTCCAAGTTAGTAAAAAGAGGAGTTACAATGACTTGTCTAAAGGAAGCTCTATATAAATCTTGCATCCACAAAGTAGAAAGCAGCTTTAACAACCAGCGTACAAGGTTTCGCCCTACCGGATTCTCTTCTTTTGTGGTTTCTAGCTCTGTGATAAACTTCTTGAAAAGATAAAAATGCAAAGGAAGACATTGATAAATAAAAGCCAGTATATAGGAAGAAATCACAAGCGAACCATATTGGTGCAGGGCGTCCCACAACGTAAAAAAGGTTGCGCAAAGGCAGAATGTTAATATTGTCTTCAGCACCCAATGTACATTGGCCAAGATATGCCCTATGCTGACAAAAGCATAACCCGAACCATGTACTAAGAAACATGAAACGCAGTACACGGAATCCACTAGAAACCTTGTATAGTAGATACCCCTAAGTTGCAACCAGTCTTATATTGGGCAAACAGGACGGTGTTACATTAAAAGGGTGCGAGAGCAAAATTGGGCCGTAAATAACAATGCGGGAAGTCATCTGGCTCAACATTGTAAACGTCACAAATGCCGTCGGTATCTTCGTGATACCAAGTTTCTGGCTCGTTGTAGAGATAGACTGGAAAGAGGGATATTAGAAGCGTTATACTTTACAGGGCCGAGGGCACGTGCATTAGCTGCCCGTCAGTGGAACTTGCCGAATAAGAGATTGCTTCTCTGATGCGATAGAGAGGCCGCGATGTCACAGTGGTACTATTTGTGTGTCGATCTATAAAAACCCTGTTTTCTCAAATAAACATTAAGTTGGGAGTTCGCGCCTGTCCGTCGTACATGTTCTTCTTTTAATCCGTGTCTTTCTAGCACTGCTTTCCTTCAAATAGCAAGTATCACATTTCCGAATGACAATGTTAAGTAATGTAACAAATGAGTAGTGTGCGCGCCCGCTTTCGCCTTCATCCTCTTTAGCATATGCTGAAATGAATGTCAGCATTTTTGCGTTTCGGAGAATGCGATGCATGCGTCATGAATGCTGCCTATCTTTCTGAGGCTACGTGGTATGTTGCGAATATGTAGGATATTTACCAGGCTTTCTTTCCTTCTTCCACAGTCCGAATTTGTTGGATTTTCCCCCGAAGCATCAGGAAGCATCTTTTCTGCTATAGAACCAACAAGTCCGGAAACCCACTTCCTTTTAGCCTTGCCACTGGCATGGGAAACAATTTAAGATGAGGTGTTCGCAGCATTTCTTAATACAATAAGATAAACGGGTCTGCTCCGCGCTTCCTTTTCCAAGATTTGAGTGGCCGCTACAATAACTCACCAGCGCTCTTTCACCTTTGATCGTGCATTCCCAGTACATATCGGGGGGATTATGTAAATTCATGTCACAAGAAATTTCAAAAACGTATTTATTGTTTTATGAAAATAATGTGGAGTAGTTTGAATATACTGAATGTATTTGGTTTCAAAATAATTCTCATTACACAAGATGTACTGTTTCCCCCTGGCATTCCATTGCTGGAACCACCCTTAGAATTACTACTTGTTAGCGCTTCAATAACAATGTTGAATTCTTTTTGATTGTCGTAAATGCCACCCCAAGACTTGCAGTTTCCACTTAGGGAGAAAAGAACTTCCAGTTATCTATCTATATCTGTGGAGCGGGGAGGGCGTTCCAGCAGAACGATGAAATGTAGTGCTGAAAGCTCGCGCAGAACCAATGCAGAGTTTGCAGGAGCATTGCCATGTTGCAGATCCCAGCGAATACCTCTTCCGTGAGATTTGGTCTCCCGCAGCGCACACAATCGCTCAGATGCTTGAGGACATCCACGTAGAAATTAGAGGTCGGATTGTGCATCATTTTGACGAGACACAGAATAGAGACACACACCACAGAGCGCTACTTGCAACTATCGTTTTATACCCTTGTCAATGGAATAAATACAGGAAGATACTCAGGGGGGGGGGGGGGGGGGGGGAGGGGTAGCGACCAAAAGCAAATAAAAAAGCAAAATATGTTTTGACAAACATGGCCATCTACCAATGCCAAGCCGGCTTTGTCCTGTGATCGTTTTTTCTGCACTCGACATCGCAAAAAAGGAACAGGATAAGAAATATCAGATTAGCGCGTGAGGAAATCTATTTCCTTTGCACTAAGGGAGACTGAGCGCTTGCTCAGGCAAATAGTTCCCAAATGCGCAATCTCACCGGCTTCGATTATATCTCGCGTTTTTTGGCTGCCATCTTTGCTCACAATCTTACAATTCTTAAAGAATGACCGACATCTGCAATCTCTACAATGTATCCCAAGGTGTCCGGTGACTGCTTTTGAAACGTTATTATCAAGCTCCTTTAATCTTTCGTTCAAATATCGTCCAGTCTGTCCGATGTACTATTCCAGACAAGTAGGTGGATTTTAAATACATTGACAACAACTCTAGAAAGGCTTCAACATGCATCTGTGAATTATTTTAAAAGGCAACATTTGAAAGGCAATTACTTAATAATAAGTGATTATCTAATTAGGCGGCATGCAATAAATAATCTGAGTATCTCCAAGCGATAGAAAATAACATTACCCTGGTTCCGTACAGCCATGTGTCGCTTGATAATTTTTTAAAGTTTGCCTAAAGTTTTGTGGGACACCCTGTATAAGTAGCCTTTGCACCCTGTTACTCACAAAATTGTATGTTTTTCTAATAAAGAGCCCTCTCTTTCTCTCTCTCTCTCTCTCTGTTACTCACTACTTCAAATGAAGGCAGCGTTGTCGCCCTGGGTACTGTACTGATCAGTATGAAATTGTTCTGCTGCCTTTACTACATCATCTAAATTAGTGATGACATTACCCTAGTTATGCATAACTCTTGCCTTGTCAGACGCTAAGTTTTCTTTCTCCTATTTCATGCTGCGGCCATTTTTTTACTACTTCGTCAATCTTTCCCATGTTATAATTTGTAATATCCGTTACATTCTTCATTTTTGTCAATTTTGACAGTTCAGAGAGTTCTATGTCATCTCCTAAGTTCTACACTTTCATGCTTACTAATTTCTTTATTAAGTCATTTGTTTCTTGGGAGAGCTTACCTACTTGTAGCCTTGGTGCCTTACGTACCAGTTCAACTGCTGCTTCTGGAGTCAGCCTAGTTAAGGTTTCATTCATTACCTGTATGTTATCTTCATGCGCTTGTTCTAAAGCTGCATATTTGTCTGGGAGCAACAGTCTCAATTAGTCTGCTTTCAACCTGACTGCGTAGGTTGCTCTGTTTCTTCTTGACTAATTTTACTCTTGCTTTCTTCAAATTGAGAAAATTCCTAAACCTCACTAAGCTATGGCCACCGCCCTTTACCTTACCTTACACTTCTTCATCCTGCACTATGGTAGGTTTGGCAGACCAGCATGGAATCTATTACGTTTATTTTACTACATTAGAACTTTTCTAAGTCCTCTTCCTGTTAGTGCGCTTCCTGAAGAAAGTAGTCATTATTTGGAGTATATTCCTTTACGTGAATACTACCAACATTTCTCCTCCAGAGTTCCAGTATCAATCCAGGCGCATGGATTCAGCTACAAGTTGGCCGCGCACAGTTTCATGGTAGTGAAAAATCACGATCAACATGACGATGAGTTTTGGTTTGTTCTTTCGCGCCATTTTTGTTGTGGCATTGGTACAGTTTTCTTTTTCCAATAATTGAAGTTAGACTATAGCTCAATGTCGCATTCGTAAATTGATATTTTGTAGCATGTCAGGACCCGCTGCTGGAATTCATCGCTGTTGTTGGAAATTTTCCAATCAATGCAACATTTATTACGAGGCAACGTTTGATCACGCGTCAGCTACTTCAGAACCATCTGGAGGCGAAGCCTTTTATTTATAAGTTCGGAGTGAAAATTTGGCGGACAGACAACTCTCCCAAACCCCGTGTTTCTGCTTATCGTCCTAATAGTCGATTGGTGGTCACTGGGCACAAAAAAATATAAAAAATAACGGGCGCGGCATTGATGTGTTCATCATCACGTGAGATGGAAGGGCGCCCTGATTTTGCATCGTCCTTGCGGTCTTCACGGCTTTCCTCGAAACGTTAGACCCATTTGAAGACAACTTATTTTTGGTTAAGGCGTTTTTTAAGAGAATCTAGGAACATTTGCCGAGTCTCTACACCATTCATGCCTAATTTCGCAAGTCATTTCAAGTTCATCCTTCGTTCTGACTGTTCGTTGAGCTATATTTTGAAAAAGACTAATAATATATTGCACAAGTACACACATAAAACTCGGCTTTCTGATACACAAGGGTGGCTCGGCTCGTATTAGAGGTCAAATGGGCCCCTTAGGGTGCAGAAAGCGAGAGGGCGACGCCGCTACACCATCTCCCATTTTTGCTTACTCATTGCATAAACTTTTGGGACAGACCTCCCACATTCCCTTCGTCCTAAACTGACATCGCTGCCCCAACGACTCGGCTGTACATCCGCTTGACTTTGTGTTTGCATTTTGACAGAGTTTGTGAGCGGTGTATCACAGAAATATGAACATTCAATGAGACTAAAGTTCCCCGCGGCTTGTGAGAACACAAACATTGAATGCGAATACAGAATGCGGGAGATGAGAATGAAAAAAATTCTGTGCATTGTACATCGTTTTAAAGCATTTATTTAGCCGTTTAACTTTGTTTCACATTGCATATAAATAGCGTCAAATCGTTTCATATCGTGTCACGGCATGCGGGTTGGATCAGCACAATATTCTTGGTGGGATTTGAGACGTTTCATTTTTCAAAGTTTGGGGAAATTTATTGCTATCAATCCCACCGCACCGCAGTCACGTGTTAGCATATACATACTTTCTGTCTAAGACTTATGTGAATATATGTGCAACTTTTTCCTGGGCGGGAAGATTGACAGATTGAGAGCTTTTTCTTGATTCGGTGGATGGTTGTGCATGGCCGTTCTTAGTTGGTGGAGCGATTTTAACGCGACATCGTTAAGGAGCTCGTGTCGAAGAAAAGCCGGTGTCGTCGGCGTTGGCGGTGAGCGATAAATCCCGGAAGGCACTTCATAAACAAAAACCTCTGGCAAGATGGGCTGGTGGGAATCGAACCAGGGTCTCCGGAGTGTGAGACGGAGTCGCTACCACTCAGCCACGAGTTCGTTCCTTCAAAACGGCACAAAATCACCTCTAGTGAATGCAGTGTTGCCTTAGAAACGTGCCGTAGAAAGTTATACTGCGGTGTATATCGGTAATTATGACCATGTAACTTACAGAAGTCGCAGTTTCACGAGTAGCGAAGTACGTTTCGCTACATTTCTTCTGCGCTCTGCGCACACGCAGAGCCATCTTGCGGCAAACACAGGAGACCCCCTCCTCGCAATGTACGGCGCTGCCCGGACACATGGCGCGCCACTCGCTCCATGAGCGCGTCCGCCTTCATGGCGCGTCGGGGCCCGGCTATCTGTGCCGATCGCGACGTTTGGCTGGCGTAGCGCGTTTGAGTAGGCGGTGCTAACGGGGTGCGATAACACTATCGCGTTCCACTCTTGAAGGCGGAGCTTAAGCGTCCTCCAATTTTTTACCTTTTATTGTGAAATATACATGCCTTGTCAGACAAGCAAGCACTCGAACTCAGTCACATTTTTTCTGAGTGTTTCTTTTGTGTTCATTGGGCGAGCTCAGCGTGCGTTCTGCCTAATCGAAGGACATTTCTGTCGCTCAATTAAACGAATTGCGGAGTTACTTTCAACTTCTCGGCGGTACACAAAAAGGAGCAATATTGCACAATGGTGTTAAAGAAGTAAATTTGCACGCAGCCTACATAAATTAGTGGTTGTTTAGAACTCAGTAAAGGGAAACGGTTGCTCAGTGCCGGTAAACAAGCTGTGTCACCCTGAGCCAGTAGGCGTAACAGGATTGCCAGGTTGCTTCGCACTGTTTGCGTTTATTGCCTGTAGTGGTGAAAACATTAAACGTTTACGGCGAAGAAGGCTGGCGTTGAGTGGCTAGGCATAAAAAAATTCTGAGAAAAAGCTGTTTAAGAAACCATAATTACAGGTTGCCTTATTAATTTATCCAGGTTATGAGAATTGCTACGTTATTTCGTCAAGCTAACGACACCGCACAAGAAGGCAAAATAAAATTGATCACTGTAGTGAACTATGTTTTGACCTGGTGGTCCATCGAATATCGGGTCAGCAATGTTCACGCAATACTATTTAGTTTAGGCCTGTTTTTCGAGCTTTGATTTCGGCATGTGGGCCACATTGTCCGCTATTATCTTGCGTTTGCCTAAAGAAACGCTCTATGATCGGTGTCTAATGATTAGTGTGTCAACTGCGTCTATGCGATGGGTCAGCACTGCTGTCGCTAGGAGGTGAGCAGTGTAAATATCGAAAGAAGTTTTGTGCTTATTCAACAAAGCGAGAAACCCATGCGCGTGTGGCGTAGAAAGGTCCGGGCTAGTGGTGGCAGTGAGACGATAAGAATACTGTGCATCTGTGCGCGAAGGTGGGTTGGGCTAGGCACCGATAAGTACTGCATGAGAAGCAATGCCGGCGTTGACGCAGCAAGTCATGGCCGAACCTTTAGTCAGGAGGATTTTGTCAAGTGTTGTGCTTAGTGCAGTGATGAGGGCAGACCCGGTGCCAAAGTTAACCAGGTTTGCACCTATCTCATTCAGATAAGCAAAACAGCGACCATAAGGGACAAATACCTCGTTACCGTTCACAATGTCATCAGAGATAATAGTTAGCACAACTTTTTGACATTGAGCAAGCACTGAATCTGGCGAAGTCAGTGAACAAATTTATTGGACGCTGTCGTCAGAATCGCCGCTTTTGTCAGGCGCAACATGACTCTGCGAGAGAAGTTTAATCAGCTTCATATGACAGGGAGCCCCAATCTGAAATTTGTTATGAGCACATGAAGACAAAATTATAAGGGAAATGTGGTGACGTAAGCCGTCGATAAAAACACTTGCGGACGGGCAAATAGGGTCCGCTTTGGCACCGTGAATTCTTAACAACAGCGTTTTAACTTTATAAACACCAGAACCCAATTTGCCCTGGAGGCCAGAAACAGGTGCTCCCGTCTCAAATAAGGCTTGAATTTGCACACCTTCAGCACACGCTTATACCGTATGAGACCCGCATATGAAGAAATTATAGATCGCACGC